>NW_026974858.1:0-300000 GCF_030014295.1 Loxodonta africana | reverse complement strand
TTTGGGTTAGGGTTAGGGATAAGTTTAGGGATTGCGTTAGGTTTAGGGGTGGGGATACGGTTAGGGGTTAGGGTGAGGGTTAGGGTTAGGTTTAGAGTTCAGGTGAGGGTTTAGGGTAAGGGTTATGGTAAGGGTCAGAGTTAGAGATAGGGTTAGGATTAGGGTGAATTTTGAGTTAATAGTGAGGGTTAGGGTAAGGTTTAGGGTTAAGGTTAGAGTTAGGATTCAGATTAGTGTTAGGGTTAGTTTTAGGTTTAGGGTTAGGGTAGGGGCAAGGTTAGGGTTAAGGCTAGGATTACGCTCAAGGGTAGGGCTCGGTTAGGGTTAGGGCTCGGTTTAGGGTTAGAGTTAGTACTAGGGTTTAGGGTTAGGGTTAGGGTCAGCTTTCGAGTTATTGTTAGGGATAGGGTTAGGGTAGAGTTAAGATTAGGGTTAAGTGTAGGGTTAGGGTAAAGGTTAGGTTTAGGTCAGGTTTAGGGTTAGGATTAGGGATAGGGTTAGATTTAGGGAAAGGGTTAGGGTTCGTGGGAGGGTTAGTGTTAGGTTTACAGTTAAGCTGATGATTTACGGTGTTACGGTTAGGGTCAGGGTTAGAGTTAGTGTTAGTTTTAGGTTTAGGGCTAGAGTGAGGGGATAGTTTAGGGTTAGGTTTAGTTTTAGGGTTAGGTTTAGGGTGAAGGTGAAGATTAGGGTTAGGGTAAATATTAGAGTTAGGTGTTTGGGGTATGGTTAGGATCAGGTTAGGGTTAGGTTTAGGGTTAGGATTAGGGTTAGGGTGAGAGTTGGGGGAGATTTAGTATTATGTTTAGTTTTAGGGTTAGGCTTGGGGTAAGGTTATGTTATGTGTGAGGGTTAGCGTTAGGGTTAGGGTTAGGGGTTTTGGGTTCAGTTTAGGGTCAGGGTAAGGGTTTGGGTTAGGTTTAGGGTTAGGGTTAGCGTTAGAGTTAGGTTTAGGGTTAGCTATAGTTTTGGTTAGGGTTAGGATTGGAATGAAGTTAGGGTAGGTTTAGGGTTATGGGTAGGGTGAAATTTTGGTTGAAGATGAGGGTTGGGTTTAGGGTTACGGTTAGAGTTATTGTTAGGGTTAGGTTTGAGTTTATGGTAGGATTAAAGTTAGGGTTAAGGTTAGGTTAGGTTTATGGTCAGGGTTAGGATTAGGCTTCGGGTGAGGGTTACGATCAGAGTTATTGTAAGGGTTAGTTTTAGGGTTACAGGTGGGCCAAGGGTAAGGCTAGGGTTAGGTTTAGGGGTAGGGATAAGTTTAGAGTTAGGGTGAGCTTTAGGTTTGGCATAGGGTGAACTTTAAGATCGGGTGAGTGTTAGGGTTAGGGTTATGACTAAGGTTTGGTTGAGTTTTCAGGTTAGTGTTAAGATTGTGTTTCGTGTTAGGGTTAAGTTTACGGGTTTTGTTTAGTTTTAGGGTTAGTTTATAGATTTTAGGTTAGGGTTAAGTTTAGTGTTACGGTTAGGCTTGGGGTCACTGTTTGTGTTAGGCGTTGTGGTTGGGGTGAAGGTTAGGTTTAGGGTTAGGGTTGGGTAGGGTTAGGATTCTGGTTATGGTAAGGTGTTAGGGGTTAGAGTTTTAGTTTAGGGTTAGGGCTTGGGTGAGGGTACTTGTTAGTCATTGTGGTTCTGGTCATGGTTAGGTTTGGTTTAGGGTTAGTGGTAGGTTTATGATTAGGTTTAGGGTTAGTGTTTAGGTTAGGGTGAGAGTTAGGGTTAAGGTTTGGGTTAGGCTTTGGTGTCAGGGGTTAGGGTTTGGGTTAGAGTTAACATTCGGGCTTACGGGTTCAGCTTAATATTAGGATTACGGAGAGCATTAGGGTTAGGGTTCGGGGATACGGTTAGGGGTTAGGGTGAGGGTTATGGTTAGTTTTACAGTTAAGGCGAGGGATTAGGGTAAGTGTTACGTTTAGGGTTAGAGTTAGGATTAGGTGTAGTTCAGGGTTAGGTGTAGCGTAAGATTTCGGTTTAGGTTCAGGTTTCGAATTAGAGTTAGTGTTTATTTAGGATCAAGGGTAGAGTTAGGGTTTGGGTTAGGGTTAGGTCTACGGTTATTTTAGGATTAGGTCTAGGCTTAGGTTGAGGGCTAATGTAAGGCTGAGTTTTAGGGATAGAGGTGGAGCAGTGTTATGGTTAGAGTTTGGTTTAAGGTTAGGGTTTGGGTTAGGTTTAGGTTTAGGGTTAAGTTTAGGGTTAGGGTTGGATGAAGTTTAGGATGGGGTGAGGGTTATTCTTATGGTTAGGGCTAGAGTCGGATTTTGTGTTCAGGTTAGTGTTAAGGTTAGGTTTAGGGTTCGGGTAAGGTTTACGAGGTACGTTTAGCGTTATTGCTAGGTTTAGGTTCAGGGTTAGAGTGACATTTAGGTTCAGGGTGAGGGTTAAGATAAGGGTTAGGATTACGGTGAGGATTATACTTAGAGGTTAGGTTTAGGGTGTTAGGGTTAGGTTTATGGTTAGGGTAGGGTTAAGTTTAGGGTTAATGTCAGGTTTAGTGTTAGATTAGGGTTACTGTTTGTGTTTGGGTTAGGGTTAGGGATAAGTTTAGGGATTGCGTTAGGTTTAGGGGTGGGGATACGGTTAGGGGTTAGGGTGAGGGTTAGGGTTAGGTTTAGAGTTCAGGTGAGGGTTTAGGGTAAGCGTTATGGTAAGGGTCAGAGTTAGAGATAGGGTTAGGCTTAGGGTGAATTTTGAGTTAATAGTGAGGGTTAGGGTAAGGTTTAGGGTTAAGGTTAGAGTTAGGAATCAGATTAGTGTTAGGGTTAGTTTTAGGTTTAGGGTTAGGGTAGAGGCAAGGTTAAGGTTAAGGCTAGGATTACGCTCAAGGGTAGGGCTCGGTTAGGGTTAGGGCTCGGTTTAGGGTTAGAGTTAGTACTAGGGTTTAGGGTTAGGGTTAGGGTCAGCTTTCGAGTTATTGTTAGGGATAGGGTTAGGGTAGAGTTAAGATTAGGGTTAAGTGTAGGGTTAGGGTAAAGGTTAGGTTTAGGTCAGGTTTAGGGTTAGGATTAGGGATAGGGTTAGATTTAGGGAAAGGGTTAGGGTTCGTGGGAGGGTTAGTGTTAGGTTTACAGTTAAGCTGATGATTTACGGTGTTACGGTTAGGGTCAGGGTTAGAGTTAGTGTTAGTTTTAGGTTTAGGGCTAGAGTGAGGGGATAGTTTAGGGTTAGGTTTAGTTTTAGGGTTAGGTTTAGGGTGAAGGTGAAGATTAGGGTTAGGGTAAATATTAGAGTTAGGTGTTTGGGGTATGGTTAGGATCAGGTTAGGGTTAGGTTTAGGGTTAGGATTAGGGTTAGGGTGAGAGTTGGGGGAGATTTAGTATTATGTTTAGTTTTAGGGTTAGGCTTGGGGTAAGGTTATGTTATGTGTGAGGGTTAGCGTTAGGGTTAGGGTTAGGGGTTTTGGATTCAGTTTAGGGTCAGGGTAAGGGTTTGGGTTAGGTTTAGGGTTAGGGTTAGCGTTAGAGTTAGGTTTAGGGTTAGCTTTAGTTTTGGTTAGGGTTAGGATTGGAATGAAGTTAGGGTAGGTTTAGGGTTATGGGTAGGGTGAAATTTTGGTTGAAGATGAGGGTTGGGTTTAGGGTTACGGTTAGAGTTATTGTTAGGGTTAGGTTTGAGTTTATGGTAGGATTAAAGTTAGGGTTAAGGTTAGGTTAGGGTTATGGTCAGGGTTAGGATTAGGCTTAGGGTGAGGGTTAGGATCAGAGTTATTGTAAGGGTTAGTTTTAGGGTTACAGGTGGGCCAAGGGTAAGGCTAGGGTTAGGTTTAGGGGTAGGGATAAGTTTAGAGTTAGGGTGAGCTTTAGGTTTGGCATAGGGTGAACTTTAAGATCGGGTGAGTGTTAGGGTTAGGGTTATGACTAAGGTTTGGTTGAGTTTTCAGGTTAGTGTTAAGATTGCGTTTCGTGTTAGGGTTAAGTTTACGGGTTTTGTTTAGTTTTAGGGTTACTTTATAGATTTTAGGTTAGGGTTCAGTTTAGTGTTACGGTTAGGCTTGGGGTCACTGTTTGTGTTAGGCGTTGTGGTTGGGGTGAAGGTTAGGTTTAGGGTTAGGGTTGGGTAGGGTTAGGATTCTGGTTATGGTAAGGTGTTAGGGGTTAGAGTTTTAGTTTAGGGTTAGGGCTTGGGTGAGGGTACTTGTTAGTCATTGTGGTTCTGGTCATGGTTAGGTTTGGTTTAGGGTTAGGGGTAGGTTTATGATTAGGTTTAGGGTTAGTATTTAGGTTAGGGTGAGAGTTAGGGTTAAGGTTTGGGTTAGGCTTTGGTGTCAGGGGTTAGGGTTTGGGTTAGAGTTAACATTCGGGCTTACGGGTTCAGCTTAATATTAGGATTAGGGAGAGCATTAGGGTTAGGGTTTGGGGATACGGTTAGGGGTTAGGGTGAGGGTTATGGTTAGTTTTACAGTTAAGGCGAGGGATTAGGGTAAGTGTTACGTTTAGGGTTAGAGTTAGGATTAGGTGTAGTTCAGGGTTAGGTGTAGCGTAAGATTTCGGTTTAGGTTCAGGTTTCGAATTAGAGTTAGTGTTTATTTAGGATCAAGGGTAGAGTTAGGGTTTGGGTTAGGGTTAGGTCTACGGTTATTTTAGGATTAGGTCTAGGCTTAGGTTGAGGGCTAATGTAAGGCTGAGTTTTAGGGATACAGGTGGAGCAGTGTTATGGTTAGAGTTTGGTTTAAGGTTAGGGTTTGGGTTAGGTTTAGGTTTAGGGTTAAGTTTAGGGTTAGGGTTGGATGAAGTTTAGGATGGGGTGAGGGTTATTCTTATGGTTAGGGCTAGAGTCTGATTTTGTGTTCAGGTTAGTGTTAAGGTTAGGTTTAGGGTTCGGGTAAGGTTTACGAGGTACGTTTAGCGTTATTGCTAGGTTTAGGTTCAGGGTTAGAGTGACATTTAGGTTCAGGGTGAGGGTTAAGATAAGGGTTAGGATTAGGGTGAGGATTATACTTAGAGGTTAGGTTTAGGGTGTTAGGGTTAGGTTTATGGTTAGGGTAGGGTTAAGTTTAGGGTTAATGTCAGGGTTAGTGTTAGATTAGGGTTACTGTTTGTGTTTGGGTTAGGGTTAGGGATAAGTTTAGGGATTGCGTTAGGTTTAGGGGTGGGGATACGGTTAGGGGTTAGGGTGAGGGTTAGGGTTAGGTTTAGAGTTCAGGTGAGGGTTTAGGGTAAGGGTTATGGTAAGGGTCAGAGTTAGAGATAGGGTTAGGCTTAGGGTGAATTTTGAGTTAATAGTGAGGGTTAGGGTAAGGTTTAGGGTTAAGGTTAGAGTTAGGATTCAGATTAGTGTTAGGGTTAGTTTTAGGTTTAGGGTTAGGGTAGGGGCAAGGTTAGGGTTAAGGCTAGGATTACGCTCAAGGGTAGGGCTCGGTTAGGGTTAGGGCTCGGTTTAGGGTTAGAGTTAGTACTAGGGTTTAGGGTTAGGGTTAGGGTCAGCTTTCGAGTTATTGTTAGGGATAGGGTTAGGGTAGAGTTAAGATTAGGGTTAAGTGTAGGGTTAGGGTAAAGGTTAGGTTTAGGTCAGGTTTAGGGTTAGGATTAGGGATAGGGTTAGATTTAGGGAAAGGGTTAGGGTTCGTGGGAGGGTTAGTGTTAGGTTTACAGTTAAGCTGATGATTTACGGTGTTACGGTTAGGGTCAGGGTTAGAGTTAGTGTTAGTTTTAGGTTTAGGGCTAGAGTGAGGGGATAGTTTAGGGTTAGGTTTAGTTTTAGGGTTAGGTTTAGGGTGAAGGTGAAGATTAGGGTTAGGGTAAATATTAGAGTTAGGTGTTTGGGGTATGGTTAGGATCAGGTTAGGGTTAGGTTTAGGGTTAGGATTAGGGTTAGGGTGAGAGTTGGGGGAGATTTAGTATTATGTTTAGTTTTAGGGTTAGGCTTGGGGTAAGGTTATGTTATGTGTGAGGGTTAGCGTTAGGGTTAGGGTTAGGGGTTTTGGGTTCAGTTTAGGGTCAGGGTAAGGGTTTGGGTTAGGTTTAGGGTTAGGGTTAGCGTTAGAGTTAGGTTTAGGGTTAGCTATAGTTTTGGTTAGGGTTAGGATTGGAATGAAGTTAGGGTAGGTTTAGGGTTATGGGTAGGGTGAAATTTTGGTTGAAGATGAGGGTTGGGTTTAGGGTTACGGTTAGAGTTATTGTTAGGGTTAGGTTTGAGTTTATGGTAGGATTAAAGTTAGGGTTAAGGTTAGGTTAGGTTTATGGTCAGGGTTAGGATTAGGCTTCGGGTGAGGGTTAGGATCAGAGTTATTGTAAGGGTTAGTTTTAGGGTTACAGGTGGGCCAAGGGTAAGGCTAGGGTTAGGTTTAGGGGTAGGGATAAGTTTAGAGTTAGGGTGAGCTTTAGGTTTGGCATAGGGTGAACTTTAAGATCGGGTGAGTGTTAGGGTTAGGGTTATGACTAAGGTTTGGTTGAGTTTTCAGGTTAGTGTTAAGATTGTGTTTCGTGTTAGGGTTAAGTTTACGGGTTTTGTTTAGTTTTAGGGTTAGTTTATAGATTTTAGGTTAGGGTTAAGTTTAGTGTTACGGTTAGGCTTGGGGTCACTGTTTGTGTTAGGCGTTGTGGTTGGGGTGAAGGTTAGGTTTAGGGTTAGGGTTGGGTAGGGTTAGGATTCTGGTTATGGTAAGGTGTTAGGGGTTAGAGTTTTAGTTTAGGGTTAGGGCTTGGGTGAGGGTACTTGTTAGTCATTGTGGTTCTGGTCATGGTTAGGTTTGGTTTAGGGTTAGTGGTAGGTTTATGATTAGGTTTAGGGTTAGTGTTTAGGTTAGGGTGAGAGTTAGGGTTAAGGTTTGGGTTAGGCTTTGGTGTCAGGGGTTAGGGTTTGGGTTAGAGTTAACATTCGGGCTTACGGGTTCAGCTTAATATTAGGATTACGGAGAGCATTAGGGTTAGGGTTCGGGGATACGGTTAGGGGTTAGGGTGAGGGTTATGGTTAGTTTTACAGTTAAGGCGAGGGATTAGGGTAAGTGTTACGTTTAGGGTTAGAGTTAGGATTAGGTGTAGTTCAGGGTTAGGTGTAGCGTAAGATTTCGGTTTAGGTTCAGGTTTCGAATTAGAGTTAGTGTTTATTTAGGATCAAGGGTAGAGTTAGGGTTTGGGTTAGGGTTAGGTCTACGGTTATTTTAGGATTAGGTCTAGGCTTAGGTTGAGGGCTAATGTAAGGCTGAGTTTTAGGGATAGAGGTGGAGCAGTGTTATGGTTAGAGTTTGGTTTAAGGTTAGGGTTTGGGTTAGGTTTAGGTTTAGGGTTAAGTTTAGGGTTAGGGTTGGATGAAGTTTAGGATGGGGTGAGGGTTATTCTTATGGTTAGGGCTAGAGTCGGATTTTGTGTTCAGGTTAGTGTTAAGGTTAGGTTTAGGGTTCGGGTAAGGTTTACGAGGTACGTTTAGCGTTATTGCTAGGTTTAGGTTCAGGGTTAGAGTGACATTTAGGTTCAGGGTGAGGGTTAAGATAAGGGTTAGGATTACGGTGAGGATTATACTTAGAGGTTAGGTTTAGGGTGTTAGGGTTAGGTTTATGGTTAGGGTAGGGTTAAGTTTAGGGTTAATGTCAGGTTTAGTGTTAGATTAGGGTTACTGTTTGTGTTTGGGTTAGGGTTAGGGATAAGTTTAGGGATTGCGTTAGGTTTAGGGGTGGGGATACGGTTAGGGGTTAGGGTGAGGGTTAGGGTTAGGTTTAGAGTTCAGGTGAGGGTTTAGGGTAAGCGTTATGGTAAGGGTCAGAGTTAGAGATAGGGTTAGGCTTAGGGTGAATTTTGAGTTAATAGTGAGGGTTAGGGTAAGGTTTAGGGTTAAGGTTAGAGTTAGGAATCAGATTAGTGTTAGGGTTAGTTTTAGGTTTAGGGTTAGGGTAGAGGCAAGGTTAAGGTTAAGGCTAGGATTACGCTCAAGGGTAGGGCTCGGTTAGGGTTAGGGCTCGGTTTAGGGTTAGAGTTAGTACTAGGGTTTAGGGTTAGGGTTAGGGTCAGCTTTCGAGTTATTGTTAGGGATAGGGTTAGGGTAGAGTTAAGATTAGGGTTAAGTGTAGGGTTAGGGTAAAGGTTAGGTTTAGGTCAGGTTTAGGGTTAGGATTAGGGATAGGGTTAGATTTAGGGAAAGGGTTAGGGTTCGTGGGAGGGTTAGTGTTAGGTTTACAGTTAAGCTGATGATTTACGGTGTTACGGTTAGGGTCAGGGTTAGAGTTAGTGTTAGTTTTAGGTTTAGGGCTAGAGTGAGGGGATAGTTTAGGGTTAGGTTTAGTTTTAGGGTTAGGTTTAGGGTGAAGGTGAAGATTAGGGTTAGGGTAAATATTAGAGTTAGGTGTTTGGGGTATGGTTAGGATCAGGTTAGGGTTAGGTTTAGGGTTAGGATTAGGGTTAGGGTGAGAGTTGGGGGAGATTTAGTATTATGTTTAGTTTTAGGGTTAGGCTTGGGGTAAGGTTATGTTATGTGTGAGGGTTAGCGTTAGGGTTAGGGTTAGGGGTTTTGGATTCAGTTTAGGGTCAGGGTAAGGATTTGGGTTAGGTTTAGGGTTAGGGTTAGCGTTAGAGTTAGGTTTAGGGTTAGCTTTAGTTTTGGTTAGGGTTAGGATTGGAATGAAGTTAGGGTAGGTTTAGGGTTATGGGTAGGGTGAAATTTTGGTTGAAGATGAGGGTTGGGTTTAGGGTTACGGTTAGAGTTATTGTTAGGGTTAGGTTTGAGTTTATGGTAGGATTAAAGTTAGGGTTAAGGTTAGGTTAGGGTTATGGTCAGGGTTAGGATTAGGCTTAGGGTGAGGGTTAGGATCAGAGTTATTGTAAGGGTTAGTTTTAGGGTTACAGGTGGGCCAAGGGTAAGGCTAGGGTTAGGTTTAGGGGTAGGGATAAGTTTAGAGTTAGGGTGAGCTTTAGGTTTGGCATAGGGTGAACTTTAAGATCGGGTGAGTGTTAGGGTTAGGGTTATGACTAAGGTTTGGTTGAGTTTTCAGGTTAGTGTTAAGATTCTTTCGTGTTAGGGTTAAGTTGACGGGTTTTGTTTAGTTTTAGGGTTAGTTTATAGATTTTAGGTTAGGGTTAAGTTTAGTGTTACGGTTAGGCTTGGGGTCACTGTTTGTGTTAGGCGTTGTGGTTGGGGTGAAGGTTAGGTTTAGGGTTAGGGTTGGGTAGGGTTAGGATTCTGGTTATGGTAAGGTGTTAGGGGTTAGAGTTTTAGTTTAGGGTTAGGGCTTGGGTGAGGGTACTTGTTAGTCATTGTGGTTCTGGTCATGGTTAGGTTTGGTTTAGGGTTAGGGGTAGGTTTATGATTAGGTTTAGGGTTAGTATTTAGGTTAGGGTGAGAGTTAGGGTTAAGGTTTGGGTTAGGCTTTGGTGTCAGGGGTTAGGGTTTGGGTTAGAGTTAACATTCGGGCTTACGGGTTCAGCTTAATATTAGGATTAGGGAGAGCATTAGGGTTAGGGTTTGGGGATACGGTTAGGGGTTAGGGTGAGGGTTATGGTTAGTTTTACAGTTCAGGCGAGGGATTAGGGTAAGTGTTACGTTTAGGGTTAGAGTTAGGATTAGGTGTAGTTCAGGGTTAGGTGTAGCGTAAGATTTCGGTTTAGGTTCAGGTTTCGAATTAGAGTTAGTGTTTATTTAGGATCAAGGGTAGAGTTAGGGTTTGGGTTAGGGTTAGGTCTACGGTTATTTTAGGATTAGGTCTAGGCTTAGGTTGAGGGCTAATGTAAGGCTGAGTTTTAGGGATAGAGGTGGAGCAGTGTTATGGTTAGAGTTTGGTTTAAGGTTAGGGTTTGGGTTAGGTTTAGGTTTAGGGTTAAGTTTAGGGTTAGGGTTGGATGAAGTTTAGGATGGGGTGAGGGTTATTCTTATGGTTAGGGCTAGAGTCGGATTTTGTGTTCAGGTTAGTGTTAAGGTTAGGTTTAGGGTTCGGGTAAGGTTTACGAGGTACGTTTAGCGTTATTGCTAGGTTTAGGTTCAGGGTTAGAGTGACATTTAGGTTCAGGGTGAGGGTTAAGATAAGGGTTAGGATTAGGGTGAGGATTATACTTAGAGGTTAGGTTTAGGGTGTTAGGGTTAGGTTTATGGTTAGGGTAGGGTTAAGTTTAGGGTTAATGTCAGGGTTAGTGTTAGATTAGGGTTACTGTTTGTGTTTGGGTTAGGGTTAGGGATAAGTTTAGGGATTGCGTTAGGTTTAGGGGTGGGGATACGGTTAGGGGTTAGGGTGAGGGTTAGGGTTAGGTTTAGAGTTCAGGTGAGGGTTTAGGGTAAGGGTTATGGTAAGGGTCAGAGTTAGAGATAGGGTTAGGCTTAGGGTGAATTTTGAGTTAATAGTCAGGGTTAGGGTAAGGTTTAGGGTTAAGGTTAGAGTTAGGATTCAGATTAGTGTTAGGGTTAGTTTTAGGTTTAGGGTTAGGGTAGGGGCAAGGTTAGGGTTAAGGCTAGGATTACGCTCAAGGGTAGGGCTCGGTTAGGGTTAGGGCTCGGTTTAGGGTTAGAGTTAGTACTAGGGTTTAGGGTTAGGGTTAGGGTCAACTTTCGAGTTATTGTTAGGGATAGGGTTAGGGTAGAGTTAAGATTAGGGTTAGGGTAAAGGTTAGGTTTAGGTCAGGTTTAGGGTTAGGATTAGGGATAGGGTTAGATTTAGGGAAAGGGTTAGGGTTCGTGGGAGGGTTAGTGTTAGGTTTACAGTTAAGCTGATGATTTACGGTGTTACGGTTAGGGTCAGGGTTAGAGTTAGTGTTAGTTTTAGGTTTAGGGCTAGAGTGAGGGGATAGTTTAGGGTTAGGTTTAGTTTTAGGGTTAGGTTTAGGGTGAAGGTGAAGATTAGGGTTAGGGTAAATATTAGAGTTAGGTGTTTGGGGTATGGTTAGGATCAGGTTAGGGTTAGGTTTAGGGTTAGGATTAGGGTTAGGGTGAGAGTTGGGGGAGATTTAGTATTATGTTTAGTTTTAGGGTTAGGCTTGGGGTAAGGTTATGTTATGTGTGAGGGTTAGCGTTAGGGTTAGGGTTAGGGGTTTTGGATTCAGTTTAGGGTCAGGGTAAGGGTTTGGGTTAGGTTTAGGGTTAGGGTTAGCGTTAGAGTTAGGTTTAGGGTTAGCTTTAGTTTTGGTTAGGGTTAGGATTGGAATGAAGTTAGGGTAGGTTTAGGGTTATGGGTAGGGTGAAATTTTGGTTGAAGATGAGGGTTGGGTTTAGGGTTACGGTTAGAGTTATTGTTAGGGTTAGGTTTGAGTTTATGGTAGGATTAAAGTTAGGGTTAAGGTTAGGTTAGGGTTATGGTCAGGGTTAGGATTAGGCTTAGGGTGAGGGTTAGGATCAGAGTTATTGTAAGGGTTAGTTTTAGGGTTACAGGTGGGCCAAGGGTAAGGCTAGGGTTAGGTTTAGGGGTAGGGATAAGTTTAGAGTTAGGGTGAGCTTTAGGTTTGGCATAGGGTGAACTTTAAGATCGGGTGAGTGTTAGGGTTAGGGTTATGACTAAGGTTTGGTTGAGTTTTCAGGTTAGTGTTAAGATTGCGTTTCGTGTTAGGGTTAAGTTTACGGGTTTTGTTTAGTTTTAGGGTTACTTTATAGATTTTAGGTTAGGGTTCAGTTTAGTGTTACGGTTAGGCTTGGGGTCACTGTTTGTGTTAGGCGTTGTGGTTGGGGTGAAGGTTAGGTTTAGGGTTAGGGTTGGGTAGGGTTAGGATTCTGGTTATGGTAAGGTGTTAGGGGTTAGAGTTTTAGTTTAGGGTTAGGGCTTGGGTGAGGGTACTTGTTAGTCATTGTGGTTCTGGTCATGGTTAGGTTTGGTTTAGGGTTAGGGGTAGGTTTATGATTAGGTTTAGGGTTAGTATTTAGGTTAGGGTGAGAGTTAGGGTTAAGGTTTGGGTTAGGCTTTGGTGTCAGGGGTTAGGGTTTGGGTTAGAGTTAACATTCGGGCTTACGGGTTCAGCTTAATATTAGGATTAGGGAGAGCATTAGGGTTAGGGTTTGGGGATACGGTTAGGGGTTAGGGTGAGGGTTATGGTTAGTTTTACAGTTAAGGCGAGGGATTAGGGTAAGTGTTACGTTTAGGGTTAGAGTTAGGATTAGGTGTAGTTCAGGGTTAGGTGTAGCGTAAGATTTCGGTTTAGGTTCAGGTTTCGAATTAGAGTTAGTGTTTATTTAGGATCAAGGGTAGAGTTAGGGTTTGGGTTAGGGTTAGGTCTACGGTTATTTTAGGATTAGGTCTAGGCTTAGGTTGAGGGCTAATGTAAGGCTGAGTTTTAGGGATACAGGTGGAGCAGTGTTATGGTTAGAGTTTGGTTTAAGGTTAGGGTTTGGGTTAGGTTTAGGTTTAGGGTTAAGTTTAGGGTTAGGGTTGGATGAAGTTTAGGATGGGGTGAGGGTTATTCTTATGGTTAGGGCTAGAGTCGGATTTTGTGTTCAGGTTAGTGTTAAGGTTAGGTTTAGGGTTCGGGTAAGGTTTACGAGGTACGTTTAGCGTTATTGCTAGGTTTAGGTTCAGGGTTAGAGTGACATTTAGGTTCAGGGTGAGGGTTAAGATAAGGGTTAGGATTACGGTGAGGATTATACTTAGAGGTTAGGTTTAGGGTGTTAGGGTTAGGTTTATGGTTAGGGTAGGGTTAAGTTTAGGGTTAATGTCAGGGTTAGTGTTAGATTAGGGTTACTGTTTGTGTTTGGGTTAGGGTTAGGGATAAGTTTAGGGATTGCGTTAGGTTTAGGGGTGGGGATACGGTTAGGGGTTAGGGTGAGGGTTAGGGTTAGGTTTAGAGTTCAGGTGAGGGTTTAGGGTAAGGGTTATGGTAAGGGTCAGAGTTAGAGATAGGGTTAGGCTTAGGGTGAATTTTGAGTTAATAGTGAGGGTTAGGGTAAGGTTTAGGGTTAAGGTTAGAGTTAGGATTCAGATTAGTGTTAGGGTTAGTTTTAGGTTTAGGGTTAGGGTAGGGGCAAGGTTAGGGTTAAGGCTAGGATTACGCTCAAGGGTAGGGCTCGGTTAGGGTTAGGGCTCGGTTTAGGGTTAGAGTTAGTACTAGGGTTTAGGGTTAGGGTTAGGGTCAGCTTTCGAGTTATTGTTAGGGATAGGGTTAGGGTAGAGTTAAGATTAGGGTTAAGTGTAGGGTTAGGGTAAAGGTTAGGTTTAGGTCAGGTTTAGGGTTAGGATTAGGGATAGGGTTAGATTTAGGGAAAGGGTTAGGGTTCGTGGGAGGGTTAGTGTTAGGTTTACAGTTAAGCTGATGATTTACGGTGTTACGGTTAGGGTCAGGGTTAGAGTTAGTGTTAGTTTTAGGTTTAGGGCTAGAGTGAGGGGATAGTTTAGGGTTAGGTTTAGTTTTAGGGTTAGGTTTAGGGTGAAGGTGAAGATTAGGGTTAGGGTAAATATTAGAGTTAGGTGTTTGGGGTATGGTTAGGATCAGGTTAGGGTTAGGTTTAGGGTTAGGATTAGGGTTAGGGTGAGAGTTGGGGGAGATTTAGTATTATGTTTAGTTTTAGGGTTAGGCTTGGGGTAAGGTTATGTTATGTGTGAGGGTTAGCGTTAGGGTTAGGGTTAGGGGTTTTGGGTTCAGTTTAGGGTCAGGGTAAGGGTTTGGGTTAGGTTTAGGGTTAGGGTTAGCGTTAGAGTTAGGTTTAGGGTTAGCTATAGTTTTGGTTAGGGTTAGGATTGGAATGAAGTTAGGGTAGGTTTAGGGTTATGGGTAGGGTGAAATTTTGGTTGAAGATGAGGGTTGGGTTTAGGGTTACGGTTAGAGTTATTGTTAGGGTTAGGTTTGAGTTTATGGTAGGATTAAAGTTAGGGTTAAGGTTAGGTTAGGGTTATGGTCAGGGTTAGGATTAGGCTTCGGGTGAGGGTTAGGATCAGAGTTATTGTAAGGGTTAGTTTTAGGGTTACAGGTGGGCCAAGGGTAAGGCTAGGGTTAGGTTTAGGGGTAGGGATAAGTTTAGAGTTAGGGTGAGCTTTAGGTTTGGCATAGGGTGAACTTTAAGATCGGGTGAGTGTTAGGGTTAGGGTTATGACTAAGGTTTGGTTGAGTTTTCAGGTTAGTGTTAAGATTGTGTTTCGTGTTAGGGTTAAGTTTACGGGTTTTGTTTAGTTTTAGGGTTAGTTTATAGATTTTAGGTTAGGGTTAAGTTTAGTGTTACGGTTAGGCTTGGGGTCACTGTTTGTGTTAGGCGTTGTGGTTGGGGTGAAGGTTAGGTTTAGGGTTAGGGTTGGGTAGGGTTAGGATTCTGGTTATGGTAAGGTGTTAGGGGTTAGAGTTTTAGTTTAGGGTTAGGGCTTGGGTGAGGGTACTTGTTAGTCATTGTGGTTCTGGTCATGGTTAGGTTTGGTTTAGGGTTAGTGGTAGGTTTATGATTAGGTTTAGGGTTAGTGTTTAGGTTAGGGTGAGAGTTAGGGTTAAGGTTTGGGTTAGGCTTTGGTGTCAGGGGTTAGGGTTTGGGTTAGAGTTAACATTCGGGCTTACGGGTTCAGCTTAATATTAGGATTACGGAGAGCATTAGGGTTAGGGTTCGGGGATACGGTTAGGGGTTAGGGTGAGGGTTATGGTTAGTTTTACAGTTAAGGCGAGGGATTAGGGTAAGTGTTACGTTTAGGGTTAGAGTTAGGATTAGGTGTAGTTCAGGGTTAGGTGTAGCGTAAGATTTCGGTTTAGGTTCAGGTTTCGAATTAGAGTTAGTGTTTATTTAGGATCAAGGGTAGAGTTAGGGTTTGGGTTAGGGTTAGGTCTACGGTTATTTTAGGATTAGGTCTAGGCTTAGGTTGAGGGCTAATGTAAGGCTGAGTTTTAGGGATAGAGGTGGAGCAGTGTTATGGTTAGAGTTTGGTTTAAGGTTAGGGTTTGGGTTAGGTTTAGGTTTAGGGTTAAGTTTAGGGTTAGGGTTGGATGAAGTTTAGGATGGGGTGAGGGTTATTCTTATGGTTAGGGCTAGAGTCAGATTTTGTGTTCAGGTTAGTGTTAAGGTTAGGTTTAGGGTTCGGGTAAGGTTTACGAGGTACGTTTAGCGTTATTGCTAGGTTTAGGTTCAGGGTTAGAGTGACATTTAGGTTCAGGGTGAGGGTTAAGATAAGGGTTAGGATTACGGTGAGGATTATACTTAGAGGTTAGGTTTAGGGTGTTAGGGTTAGGTTTATGGTTAGGGTAGGGTTAAGTTTAGGGTTAATGTCAGGTTTAGTGTTAGATTAGGGTTACTGTTTGTGTTTGGGTTAGGGTTAGGGATAAGTTTAGGGATTGCGTTAGGTTTAGGGGTGGGGATACGGTTAGGGGTTAGGGTGAGGGTTAGGGTTAGGTTTAGAGTTCAGGTGAGGGTTTAGGGTAAGCGTTATGGTAAGGGTCAGAGTTAGAGATAGGGTTAGGCTTAGGGTGAATTTTGAGTTAATAGTGAGGGTTAGGGTAAGGTTTAGGGTTAAGGTTAGAGTTAGGAATCAGATTAGTGTTAGGGTTAGTTTTAGGTTTAGGGTTAGGGTAGAGGCAAGGTTAAGGTTAAGGCTAGGATTACGCTCAAGGGTAGGGCTCGGTTAGGGTTAGGGCTCGGTTTAGGGTTAGAGTTAGTACTAGGGTTTAGGGTTAGGGTTAGGGTCAGCTTTCGAGTTATTGTTAGGGATAGGGTTAGGGTAGAGTTAAGATTAGGGTTAAGTGTAGGGTTAGGGTAAAGGTTAGGTTTAGGTCAGGTTTAGGGTTAGGATTAGGGATAGGGTTAGATTTAGGGAAAGGGTTAGGGTTCGTGGGAGGGTTAGTGTTAGGTTTACAGTTAAGCTGATGATTTACGGTGTTACGGTTAGGGTCAGGGTTAGAGTTAGTGTTAGTTTTAGGTTTAGGGCTAGAGTGAGGGGATAGTTTAGGGTTAGGTTTAGTTTTAGGGTTAGGTTTAGGGTGAAGGTGAAGATTAGGGTTAGGGTAAATATTAGAGTTAGGTGTTTGGGGTATGGTTAGGATCAGGTTAGGGTTAGGTTTAGGGTTAGGATTAGGGTTAGGGTGAGAGTTGGGGGAGATTTAGTATTATGTTTAGTTTTAGGGTTAGGCTTGGGGTAAGGTTATGTTATGTGTGAGGGTTAGCGTTAGGGTTAGGGTTAGGGGTTTTGGATTCAGTTTAGGGTCAGGGTAAGGATTTGGGTTAGGTTTAGGGTTAGGGTTAGCGTTAGAGTTAGGTTTAGGGTTAGCTTTAGTTTTGGTTAGGGTTAGGATTGGAATGAAGTTAGGGTAGGTTTAGGGTTATGGGTAGGGTGAAATTTTGGTTGAAGATGAGGGTTGGGTTTAGGGTTAGGGTTAGAGTTATTGTTAGGGTTAGGTTTGAGTTTATGGTAGGATTAAAGTTAGGGTTAAGGTTAGGTTAGGGTTATGGTCAGGGTTAGGATTAGGCTTAGGGTGAGGGTTAGGATCAGAGTTATTGTAAGGGTTAGTTTTAGGGTTACAGGTGGGCCAAGGGTAAGGCTAGGGTTAGGTTTAGGGGTAGGGATAAGTTTAGAGTTAGGGTGAGCTTTAGGTTTGGCATAGGGTGAACTTTAAGATCGGGTGAGTGTTAGGGTTAGGGTTATGACTAAGGTTTGGTTGAGTTTTCAGGTTAGTGTTAAGATTCTTTCGTGTTAGGGTTAAGTTGACGGGTTTTGTTTAGTTTTAGGGTTAGTTTATAGATTTTAGGTTAGGGTTAAGTTTAGTGTTACGGTTAGGCTTGGGGTCACTGTTTGTGTTAGGCGTTGTGGTTGGGGTGAAGGTTAGGTTTAGGGTTAGGGTTGGGTAGGGTTAGGATTCTGGTTATGGTAAGGTGTTAGGGGTTAGAGTTTTAGTTTAGGGTTAGGGCTTGGGTGAGGGTACTTGTTAGTCATTGTGGTTCTGGTCATGGTTAGGTTTGGTTTAGGGTTAGGGGTAGGTTTATGATTAGGTTTAGGGTTAGTATTTAGGTTAGGGTGAGAGTTAGGGTTAAGGTTTGGGTTAGGCTTTGGTGTCAGGGGTTAGGGTTTGGGTTAGAGTTAACATTCGGGCTTACGGGTTCAGCTTAATATTAGGATTAGGGAGAGCATTAGGGTTAGGGTTTGGGGATACGGTTAGGGGTTAGGGTGAGGGTTATGGTTAGTTTTACAGTTCAGGCGAGGGATTAGGGTAAGTGTTACGTTTAGGGTTAGAGTTAGGATTAGGTGTAGTTCAGGGTTAGGTGTAGCGTAAGATTTCGGTTTAGGTTCAGGTTTCGAATTAGAGTTAGTGTTTATTTAGGATCAAGGGTAGAGTTAGGGTTTGGGTTAGGGTTAGGTCTACGGTTATTTTAGGATTAGGTCTAGGCTTAGGTTGAGGGCTAATGTAAGGCTGAGTTTTAGGGATAGAGGTGGAGCAGTGTTATGGTTAGAGTTTGGTTTAAGGTTAGGGTTTGGGTTAGGTTTAGGTTTAGGGTTAAGTTTAGGGTTAGGGTTGGATGAAGTTTAGGATGGGGTGAGGGTTATTCTTATGGTTAGGGCTAGAGTCGGATTTTGTGTTCAGGTTAGTGTTAAGGTTAGGTTTAGGGTTCGGGTAAGGTTTACGAGGTACGTTTAGCGTTATTGCTAGGTTTAGGTTCAGGGTTAGAGTGACATTTAGGTTCAGGGTGAGGGTTAAGATAAGGGTTAGGATTAGGGTGAGGATTATACTTAGAGGTTAGGTTTAGGGTGTTAGGGTTAGGTTTATGGTTAGGGTAGGGTTAAGTTTAGGGTTAATGTCAGGGTTAGTGTTAGATTAGGGTTACTGTTTGTGTTTGGGTTAGGGTTAGGGATAAGTTTAGGGATTGCGTTAGGTTTAGGGGTGGGGATACGGTTAGGGGTTAGGGTGAGGGTTAGGGTTAGGTTTAGAGTTCAGGTGAGGGTTTAGGGTAAGGGTTATGGTAAGGGTCAGAGTTAGAGATAGGGTTAGGCTTAGGGTGAATTTTGAGTTAATAGTCAGGGTTAGGGTAAGGTTTAGGGTTAAGGTTAGAGTTAGGATTCAGATTAGTGTTAGGGTTAGTTTTAGGTTTAGGGTTAGGGTAGGGGCAAGGTTAGGGTTAAGGCTAGGATTACGCTCAAGGGTAGGGCTCGGTTAGGGTTAGGGCTCGGTTTAGGGTTAGAGTTAGTACTAGGGTTTAGGGTTAGGGTTAGGGTCAACTTTCGAGTTATTGTTAGGGATAGGGTTAGGGTAGAGTTAAGATTAGGGTTAGGGTAAAGGTTAGGTTTAGGTCAGGTTTAGGGTTAGGATTAGGGATAGGGTTAGATTTAGGGAAAGGGTTAGGGTTCGTGGGAGGGTTAGTGTTAGGTTTACAGTTAAGCTGATGATTTACGGTGTTACGGTTAGGGTCAGGGTTAGAGTTAGTGTTAGTTTTAGGTTTAGGGCTAGAGTGAGGGGATAGTTTAGGGTTAGGTTTAGTTTTAGGGTTAGGTTTAGGGTGAAGGTGAAGATTAGGGTTAGGGTAAATATTAGAGTTAGGTGTTTGGGGTATGGTTAGGATCAGGTTAGGGTTAGGTTTAGGGTTAGGATTAGGGTTAGGGTGAGAGTTGGGGGAGATTTAGTATTATGTTTAGTTTTAGGGTTAGGCTTGGGGTAAGGTTATGTTATGTGTGAGGGTTAGCGTTAGGGTTAGGGTTAGGGGTTTTGGATTCAGTTTAGGGTCAGGGTAAGGGTTTGGGTTAGGTTTAGGGTTAGGGTTAGCGTTAGAGTTAGGTTTAGGGTTAGCTTTAGTTTTGGTTAGGGTTAGGATTGGAATGAAGTTAGGGTAGGTTTAGGGTTATGGGTAGGGTGAAATTTTGGTTGAAGATGAGGGTTGGGTTTAGGGTTACGGTTAGAGTTATTGTTAGGGTTAGGTTTGAGTTTATGGTAGGATTAAAGTTAGGGTTAAGGTTAGGTTAGGGTTATGGTCAGGGTTAGGATTAGGCTTAGGGTGAGGGTTAGGATCAGAGTTATTGTAAGGGTTAGTTTTAGGGTTACAGGTGGGCCAAGGGTAAGGCTAGGGTTAGGTTTAGGGGTAGGGATAAGTTTAGAGTTAGGGTGAGCTTTAGGTTTGGCATAGGGTGAACTTTAAGATCGGGTGAGTGTTAGGGTTAGGGTTATGACTAAGGTTTGGTTGAGTTTTCAGGTTAGTGTTAAGATTGCGTTTCGTGTTAGGGTTAAGTTTACGGGTTTTGTTTAGTTTTAGGGTTACTTTATAGATTTTAGGTTAGGGTTCAGTTTAGTGTTACGGTTAGGCTTGGGGTCACTGTTTGTGTTAGGCGTTGTGGTTGGGGTGAAGGTTAGGTTTAGGGTTAGGGTTGGGTAGGGTTAGGATTCTGGTTATGGTAAGGTGTTAGGGGTTAGAGTTTTAGTTTAGGGTTAGGGCTTGGGTGAGGGTACTTGTTAGTCATTGTGGTTCTGGTCATGGTTAGGTTTGGTTTAGGGTTAGGGGTAGGTTTATGATTAGGTTTAGGGTTAGTATTTAGGTTAGGGTGAGAGTTAGGGTTAAGGTTTGGGTTAGGCTTTGGTGTCAGGGGTTAGGGTTTGGGTTAGAGTTAACATTCGGGCTTACGGGTTCAGCTTAATATTAGGATTAGGGAGAGCATTAGGGTTAGGGTTTGGGGATACGGTTAGGGGTTAGGGTGAGGGTTATGGTTAGTTTTACAGTTAAGGCGAGGGATTAGGGTAAGTGTTACGTTTAGGGTTAGAGTTAGGATTAGGTGTAGTTCAGGGTTAGGTGTAGCGTAAGATTTCGGTTTAGGTTCAGGTTTCGAATTAGAGTTAGTGTTTATTTAGGATCAAGGGTAGAGTTAGGGTTTGGGTTAGGGTTAGGTCTACGGTTATTTTAGGATTAGGTCTAGGCTTAGGTTGAGGGCTAATGTAAGGCTGAGTTTTAGGGATACAGGTGGAGCAGTGTTATGGTTAGAGTTTGGTTTAAGGTTAGGGTTTGGGTTAGGTTTAGGTTTAGGGTTAAGTTTAGGGTTAGGGTTGGATGAAGTTTAGGATGGGGTGAGGGTTATTCTTATGGTTAGGGCTAGAGTCTGATTTTGTGTTCAGGTTAGTGTTAAGGTTAGGTTTAGGGTTCGGGTAAGGTTTACGAGGTACGTTTAGCGTTATTGCTAGGTTTAGGTTCAGGGTTAGAGTGACATTTAGGTTCAGGGTGAGGGTTAAGATAAGGGTTAGGATTAGGGTGAGGATTATACTTAGAGGTTAGGTTTAGGGTGTTAGGGTTAGGTTTATGGTTAGGGTAGGGTTAAGTTTAGGGTTAATGTCAGGGTTAGTGTTAGATTAGGGTTACTGTTTGTGTTTGGGTTAGGGTTAGGGATAAGTTTAGGGATTGCGTTAGGTTTAGGGGTGGGGATACGGTTAGGGGTTAGGGTGAGGGTTAGGGTTAGGTTTAGAGTTCAGGTGAGGGTTTAGGGTAAGGGTTATGGTAAGGGTCAGAGTTAGAGATAGGGTTAGGCTTAGGGTGAATTTTGAGTTAATAGTGAGGGTTAGGGTAAGGGTTAGGGTTAAGGTTAGAGTTAGGATTCAGATTAGTGTTAGGGTTAGTTTTAGGTTTAGGGTTAGGGTAGGGGCAAGGTTAGGGTTAAGGCTAGGATTACGCTCAAGGGTAGGGCTCGGTTAGGGTTAGGGCTCGGTTTAGGGTTAGAGTTAGTACTAGGGTTTAGGGTTAGGGTTAGGGTCAGCTTTCGAGTTATTGTTAGGGATAGGGTTAGGGTAGAGTTAAGATTAGGGTTAAGTGTAGGGTTAGGGTAAAGGTTAGGTTTAGGTCAGGTTTAGGGTTAGGATTAGGGATAGGGTTAGATTTAGGGAAAGGGTTAGGGTTCGTGGGAGGGTTAGTGTTAGGTTTACAGTTAAGCTGATGATTTACGGTGTTACGGTTAGGGTCAGGGTTAGAGTTAGTGTTAGTTTTAGGTTTAGGGCTAGAGTGAGGGGATAGTTTAGGGTTAGGTTTAGTTTTAGGGTTAGGTTTAGGGTGAAGGTGAAGATTAGGGTTAGGGTAAATATTAGAGTTAGGTGTTTGGGGTATGGTTAGGATCAGGTTAGGGTTAGGTTTAGGGTTAGGATTAGGGTTAGGGTGAGAGTTGGGGGAGATTTAGTATTATGTTTAGTTTTAGGGTTAGGCTTGGGGTAAGGTTATGTTATGTGTGAGGGTTAGCGTTAGGGTTAGGGTTAGGGGTTTTGGGTTCAGTTTAGGGTCAGGGTAAGGGTTTGGGTTAGGTTTAGGGTTAGGGTTAGCGTTAGAGTTAGGTTTAGGGTTAGCTATAGTTTTGGTTAGGGTTAGGATTGGAATGAAGTTAGGGTAGGTTTAGGGTTATGGGTAGGGTGAAATTTTGGTTGAAGATGAGGGTTGGGTTTAGGGTTAGGGTTAGAGTTATTGTTAGGGTTAGGTTTGAGTTTATGGTAGGATTAAAGTTAGGGTTAAGGTTAGGTTAGGTTTATGGTCAGGGTTAGGATTAGGCTTAGGGTGAGGGTTAGGATCAGAGTTATTGTAAGGGTTAGTTTTAGGGTTACAGGTGGGCCAAGGGTAAGGCTAGGGTTAGGTTTAGGGGTAGGGATAAGTTTAGAGTTAGGGTGAGCTTTAGGTTTGGCATAGGGTGAACTTTAAGATCGGGTGAGTGTTAGGGTTAGGGTTATGACTAAGGTTTGGTTGAGTTTTCAGGTTAGTGTTAAGATTGTGTTTCGTGTTAGGGTTAAGTTTACGGGTTTTGTTTAGTTTTAGGGTTAGTTTATAGATTTTAGGTTAGGGTTAAGTTTAGTGTTACGGTTAGGCTTGGGGTCACTGTTTGTGTTAGGCGTTGTGGTTGGGGTGAAGGTTAGGTTTAGGGTTAGGGTTGGGTAGGGTTAGGATTCTGGTTATGGTAAGGTGTTAGGGGTTAGAGTTTTAGTTTAGGGTTAGGGCTTGGGTGAGGGTACTTGTTAGTCATTGTGGTTCTGGTCATGGTTAGGTTTGGTTTAGGGTTAGGGGTAGGTTTATGATTAGGTTTAGGGTTAGTGTTTAGGTTAGGGTGAGAGTTAGGGTTAAGGTTTGGG
This sequence comes from Loxodonta africana, assembly GCF_030014295.1. Taxonomy (NCBI): domain Eukaryota; kingdom Metazoa; phylum Chordata; class Mammalia; order Proboscidea; family Elephantidae; genus Loxodonta; species Loxodonta africana. Next base: position 278,137 of record NW_026974858.1, on the reverse strand, counting down.
TTAGGCTTTGGTGTCAGGGGTTAGGGTTTGGGTTAGAGTTAACATTCGGGCTTACGGGTTCAGCTTAATATTAGGATTACGGAGAGCATTAGGGTTAGGGTTCGGGGATACGGTTAGGGGTTAGGGTGAGGGTTATGGTTAGTTTTACAGTTCAGGCGAGGGATTAGGGTAAGTGTTACGTTTAGGGTTAGAGTTAGGATTAGGTGTAGTTCAGGGTTAGGTGTAGCGTAAGATTTCGGTTTAGGTTCAGGTTTCGAATTAGAGTTAGTGTTTATTTAGGATCAAGGGTAGAGTTAGGGTTTGGGTTAGGGTTAGGTCTACGGTTATTTTAGGATTAGGTCTAGGCTTAGGTTGAGGGCTAATGTAAGGCTGAGTTTTAGGGATAAAGGTGGAGCAGTGTTATGGTTAGAGTTTGGTTTAAGGTTAGGGTTTGGGTTAGGTTTAGGTTTAGGGTTAAGTTTAGGGTTAGGGTTGGATGAAGTTTAGGATGGGGTGAGGGTTATTCTTATGGTTAGGGCTAGAGTCTGATTTTGTGTTCAGGTTAGTGTTAAGGTTAGGTTTAGGGTTCGGGTAAGGTTTACGAGGTACGTTTAGCGTTATTGCTAGGTTTAGGTTCAGGGTTAGAGTGACATTTAGGTTCAGGGTGAGGGTTAAGATAAGGGTTAGGATTAGGGTGAGGATTATACTTAGAGGTTAGGTTTAGGGTGTTAGGGTTAGGTTTATGGTTAGGGTAGGGTTAAGTTTAGGGTTAATGTCAGGGTTAGTGTTAGATTAGGGTTACTGTTTGTGTTTGGGTTAGGGTTAGGGATAAGTTTAGGGATTCCGTTAGGTTTAGGGGTGGGGATACGGTTAGGGGTTAGGGTGAGGGTTAGGGTTAGGTTTAGAGTTCAGGTGAGGGTTTAGGGTAAGGGTTATGGTAAGGGTCAGAGTTAGAGATAGGGTTAGGCTTAGGGTGAATTTTGAGTTAATAGTGAGGGTTAGGGTAAGGTTTAGGGTTAAGGTTAGAGTTAGGATTCAGATTAGTGTTAGGGTTAGTTTTAGGTTTAGGGTTAGGGTAGGGGCAAGGTTAGGGTTAAGGCTAGGATTACGCTCAAGGGTAGGGCTCGGTTAGGGTTAGGGCTCGGTTTAGGGTTAGAGTTAGTACTAGGGTTTAGGGTTAGGGTTAGGGTCAGCTTTCGAGTTATTGTTAGGGATAGGGTTAGGGTAGAGTTAAGATTAGGGTTAAGTGTAGGGTTAGGGTAAAGGTTAGGTTTAGGTCAGGTTTAGGGTTAGGATTAGGGATAGGGTTAGATTTAGGGAAAGGGTTAGGGTTCGTGGGAGGGTTAGTGTTAGGTTTACAGTTAAGCTGATGATTTACGGTGTTACGGTTAGGGTCAGGGTTAGAGTTAGTGTTAGTTTTAGGTTTAGGGCTAGAGTGAGGGGATAGTTTAGGGTTAGGTTTAGTTTTAGGGTTAGGTTTAGGGTGAAGGTGAAGATTAGGGTTAGGGTAAATATTAGAGTTAGGTGTTTGGGGTATGGTTAGGATCAGGTTAGGGTTAGGTTTAGGGTTAGGATTAGGGTTAGGGTGAGAGTTGGGGGAGATTTAGTATTATGTTTAGTTTTAGGGTTAGGCTTGGGGTAAGGTTATGTTATGTGTGAGGGTTAGCGTTAGGGTTAGGGTTAGGGGTTTTGGGTTCAGTTTAGGGTCAGGGTAAGGGTTTGGGTTAGGTTTAGGGTTAGGGTTAGCGTTAGAGTTAGGTTTAGAGTTAGCTATAGTTTTGGTTAGGGTTAGGATTGGAATGAAGTTAGGGTAGGTTTAGGGTTATGGGTAGGGTGAAATTTTGGTTGAAGATGAGGGTTGGGTTTAGGGTTAGGGTTAGAGTTATTGTTAGGGTTAGGTTTGAGTTTATGGTAGGATTAAAGTTAGGGTTAAGGTTAGGTTAGGTTTATGGTCAGGGTTAGGATTAGGCTTCGGGTGAGGGTTAGGATCAGAGTTATTGTAAGGGTTAGTTTTAGGGTTACAGGTGGGCCAAGGGTAAGGCTAGGGTTAGGTTTAGGGGTTGGGATAAGTTTAGAGTTAGGGTGAGCTTTAGGTTTGGCATAGGGTGAACTTTAAGATCGGGTGAGTGTTAGGGTTAGGGTTATGACTAAGGTTTGGTTGAGTTTTCAGGTTAGTGTTAAGATTGTGTTTCGTGTTAGGGTTAAGTTTACGGGTTTTGTTTAGTTTTAGGGTTAGTTTATAGATTTTAGGTTAGGGTTAAGTTTAGTGTTACGGTTAGGCTTGGGGTCACTGTTTGTGTTAGGCGTTGTGGTTGGGGTGAAGGTTAGGTTTAGGGTTAGGGTTGGGTAGGGTTAGGATTCTGGTTATGGTAAGGTGTTAGGGGTTAGAGTTTTAGTTTAGGGTTAGGGCTTGGGTGAGGGTACTTGTTAGTCATTGTGGTTCTGGTCATGGTTAGGTTTGGTTTAGGGTTAGGGGTAGGTTTATGATTAGGTTTAGGGTTAGTGTTTAGGTTAGGGTGAGAGTTAGGGTTAAGGTTTGGGTTAGGCTTTGGTGTCAGGGGTTAGGGTTTGGGTTAGAGTTAACATTCGGGCTTACGGGTTCAGCTTAATATTAGGATTACGGAGAGCATTAGGGTTAGGGTTCGGGGATACGGTTAGGGGTTAGGGTGAGGGTTATGGTTAGTTTTACAGTTCAGGCGAGGGATTAGGGTAAGTGTTACGTTTAGGGTTAGAGTTAGGATTAGGTGTAGTTCAGGGTTAGGTGTAGCGTAAGATTTCGGTTTAGGTTCAGGTTTCGAATTAGAGTTAGTGTTTATTTAGGATCAAGGGTAGAGTTAGGGTTTGGGTTAGGGTTAGGTCTACGGTTATTTTAGGATTAGGTCTAGGCTTAGGTTGAGGGCTAATGTAAGGCTGAGTTTTAGGGATACAGGTGGAGCAGTGTTATGGTTAGAGTTTGGTTTAAGGTTAGGGTTTGGGTTAGGTTTAGGTTTAGGGTTAAGTTTAGGGTTAGGGTTGGATGAAGTTTAGGATGGGGTGAGGGTTATTCTTATGGTTAGGGCTAGAGTCTGATTTTGTGTTCAGGTTAGTGTTAAGGTTAGGTTTAGGGTTCGGGTAAGGTTTACGAGGTACGTTTAGCGTTATTGCTAGGTTTAGGTTCAGGGTTAGAGTGACATTTAGGTTCAGGGTGAGGGTTAAGATAAGGGTTAGGATTAGGGTGAGGATTATACTTAGAGGTTAGGTTTAGGGTGTTAGGGTTAGGTTTATGGTTAGGGTAGGGTTAAGTTTAGGGTTAATGTCAGGGTTAGTGTTAGATTAGGGTTACTGTTTGTGTTTGGGTTAGGGTTAGGGATAAGTTTAGGGATTGCGTTAGGTTTAGGGGTGGGGATACGGTTAGGGGTTAGGGTGAGGGTTAGGGTTAGGTTTAGAGTTCAGGTGAGGGTTTAGGGTAAGGGTTATGGTAAGGGTCAGAGTTAGAGATAGGGTTAGGCTTAGGGTGAATTTTGAGTTAATAGTGAGGGTTAGGGTAAGGTTTAGGGTTAAGGTTAGAGTTAGGATTCAGATTAGTGTTAGGGTTAGTTTTAGGTTTAGGGTTAGGGTAGGGGCAAGGTTAGGGTTAAGGCTAGGATTACGCTCAAGGGTAGGGCTCGGTTAGGGTTAGGGCTCGGTTTAGGGTTAGAGTTAGTACTAGGGTTTAGGGTTAGGGTTAGGGTCAGCTTTCGAGTTATTGTTAGGGATAGGGTTAGGGTAGAGTTAAGATTAGGGTTAAGTGTAGGGTTAGGGTAAAGGTTAGGTTTAGGTCAGGTTTAGGGTTAGGATTAGGGATAGGGTTAGATTTAGGGAAAGGGTTAGGGTTCGTGGGAGGGTTAGTGTTAGGTTTACAGTTAAGCTGATGATTTACGGTGTTACGGTTAGGGTCAGGGTTAGAGTTAGTGTTAGTTTTAGGTTTAGGGCTAGAGTGAGGGGATAGTTTAGGGTTAGGTTTAGTTTTAGGGTTAGGTTTAGGGTGAAGGTGAAGATTAGGGTTAGGGTAAATATTAGAGTTAGGTGTTTGGGGTATGGTTAGGATCAGGTTAGGGTTAGGTTTAGGGTTAGGATTAGGGTTAGGGTGAGAGTTGGGGGAGATTTAGTATTATGTTTAGTTTTAGGGTTAGGCTTGGGGTAAGGTTATGTTATGTGTGAGGGTTAGCGTTAGGGTTAGGGTTAGGGGTTTTGGGTTCAGTTTAGGGTCAGGGTAAGGGTTTGGGTTAGGTTTAGGGTTAGGGTTAGCGTTAGAGTTAGGTTTAGGGTTAGCTATAGTTTTGGTTAGGGTTAGGATTGGAATGAAGTTAGGGTAGGTTTAGGGTTATGGGTAGGGTGAAATTTTGGTTGAAGATGAGGGTTGGGTTTAGGGTTAGTGTTAGAGTTATTGTTAGGGTTAGGTTTGAGTTTATGGTAGGATTAAAGTTAGGGTTAAGGTTAGGTTAGGTTTATGGTCAGGGTTAGGATTAGGCTTCGGGTGAGGGTTAGGATCAGAGTTATTGTAAGGGTTAGTTTTAGGGTTACAGGTGGGCCAAGGGTAAGGCTAGGGTTAGGTTTAGGGGTAGGGATAAGTTTAGAGTTAGGGTGAGCTTTAGGTTTGGCATAGGGTGAACTTTAAGATCGGGTGAGTGTTAGGGTTAGGGTTATGACTAAGGTTTGGTTGAGTTTTCAGGTTAGTGTTAAGATTGTGTTTCGTGTTAGGGTTAAGTTGACGGGTTTTGTTTAGTTTTAGGGTTAGTTTATAGATTTTAGGTTAGGGTTAAGTTTAGTGTTACGGTTAGGCTTGGGGTCACTGTTTGTGTTAGGCGTTGTGGTTGGGGTGAAGGTTAGGTTTAGGGTTAGGGTTGGGTAGGGTTAGGATTCTGGTTATGGTAAGGTGTTAGGGGTTAGAGTTTTAGTTTAGGGTTAGGGCTTGGGTGAGGGTACTTGTTAGTCATTGTGGTTCTGGTCATGGTTAGGTTTGGTTTAGGGTTAGTGGTAGGTTTATGATTAGGTTTAGGGTTAGTGTTTAGGTTAGGGTGAGAGTTAGGGTTAAGGTTTGGGTTAGGCTTTGGTGTGTCAGGGGTTAGGGTTTGGGTTAGAGTTAACATTCGGGCTTACGGGTTCAGCTTAATATTAGGATTAGGGAGAGCATTAGGGTTAGGGTTTGGGGATACGGTTAGGGGTTAGGGTGAGGGTTATGGTTAGTTTTACAGTTAAGGCGAGGGATTAGGGTAAGTGTTACGTTTAGGGTTAGAGTTAGGATTAGGTGTAGTTCAGGGTTAGGTGTAGCGTAAGATTTCGGTTTAGGTTCAGGTTTCGAATTAGAGTTAGTGTTTATTTAGGATCAAGGGTAGAGTTAGGGTTTGGGTTAGGGTTAGGTCTACGGTTAGGATTAGGATTAGGTCTAGGCTTAGGTTGAGGGCTAATGTAAGGCTGAGTTTTAGGGACAGAGGTGGAGCAGTGTTATGGTTAGAGTTTGGTTTAAGGTTAGGGTTTGGGTTAGGTTTAGGTTTAGGGTTAAGTTTAGGGTTAGGGTTGGATGAAGTTTAGGATGGGGTGAGGGTTATTCTTATGGTTAGGGCTAGAGTCGGATTTTGTGTTCAGGTTAGTGTTAAGGTTAGGTTTAGGGTTCGGGTAAGGTTTACGAGGTACGTTTAGCATTACTGCTAGGTTTAGGTTCAGGGTTAGAGTGACATTTAGGTTCAGGGTGAGGGTTAAGATAAGGGTTAGGATTAGGGTGAGGATTATACTTAGAGGTTAGGTTTAGGGTGTTAGGGTTAGGTTTATGGTTAGGGTAGGGTTAAGTTTAGGGTTAATGTCAGGGTTAGTGTTAGATTAGGGTTACTGTTTGTGTTTGGGTTAGGGTTAGGGATAAGTTTAGGGATTGCGTTAGGTTTAGGGGTGGGGATACGGTTAGGGGTTAGGGTGAGGGTTAGGGTTAGGTTTAGAGTTCAGGTGAGGGTTTAGGGTAAGGGTTATGGTAAGGGTCAGAGTTAGAGATAGGGTTAGGCTTAGGGTGAATTTTGAGTTAATAGTGAGGGTTAGGGTAAGGTTTAGGGTTAAGGTTAGAGTTAGGATTCAGATTAGTGTTAGGGTTAGTTTTAGGTTTAGGGTTAGGGTAGAGGCAAGGTTAGGGTAAAGGCTAGCATTACGCTCAAGGGTAGGGCTCGGTTAGGGTTAGGGCTTGGTTTAGGGTTAGATAGTACTATTGTTTAGGGTTAGGGTTAGGGTCAGCTTTCGAGTTATTGTTAGGGATAGGGTTAGGGTAGAGTTAAGATTAGGGTTAAGTGTAGGGTTAGGGTAAAGGTTAGGTTTAGGTCAGGTTTAGGGTTAGGATTAGGGATAGGGTTAGATTTAGGGAAAGGGTTAGGGTTCGTGGGAGGGTTAGTGTTAGGTTTAGAGTTAAGCTGATGATTTACGGTGTTACGGTTAGGGTCAGGGTTAGAGTTAGTGTTAGTTTTAGGTTTAGGGCTAGAGTGAGGGGAGAGTTTAGGGTTAGGTTTAGTTTTAGGGTTAGGTTTAGGGTGAAGGTGAAGATTAGGGTTAGGGTAAATATTAGAGTTAGGTGTTTGGGGTATGGTTAGGATCAGGTTAGGGTTAGGTTGAGGGTTAGGATTAGGGTTAGGGTGAGAGTTGGGGGAGATTTAGTATTATGTTTAGTTTTAGGGTTAGGCTTGGGGTAAGGTTATGTTATGTGTGAGGGTTAGCGTTAGGGTTAGGGTTAGGGGTTTTGGATTCAGTTTAGGGTCAGGGTAAGGGTTTGGGTTAGGTTTAGGGTTAGGGTTAGCGTTAGAGTTAGGTTTAGGGTTAGCTTTAGTTTTGGTTAGGGTTAGGATTGGAATGAAGTTAGGGTAGGTTTAGGGTTATGGGTAGGGTGAAATTTTGGTTGAAGATGAGGGTTGGGTTTAGGGTTAGGGTTAGAGTTATTGTTAGGGTTAGGTTTGAGTTTATGGTAGGATTAAAGTTAGGGTTAAGGTTAGGTTAGGGTTATGGTCAGGGTTAGGATTAGGCTTAGGGTGAGGGTTAGGATCAGAGTTATTGTAAGGGTTAGTTTTAGGGTTACAGGTGGGCCAAGGGTAAGGCTACGGTTAGGTTTAGGGGTAGGGATAAGTTTAGAGTTAGGGTGAGCTTTAGGTTTGGCATAGGGTGAACTTTAAGATCGGGTGAGTGTTAGGGTTAGGGTTATGACTAAGGTTTGGTTGAGTTTTCAGGTTAGTGTTAAGATTGTGTTTCGTGTTAGGGTTAAGTTGACGGGTTTTGTTTAGTTTTAGGGTTAGTTTATAGATTTTAGGTTAGGGTTAAGTTTAGTGTTACGGTTAGGCTTGGGGTCACTGTGTTAGGCGTTGTGGTTGGGGTGAAGGTTAGGTTTAGGGTTAGGGTTGGGTAGGGTTAGGATTCTGGTTATGGTAAGGTGTTAGGGGTTAGAGTTTTAGTTTAGGGTTAGGGCTTGGGTGAGGGTACTTGTTAGTCATTGTGGTTCTGGTCATGGTTAGGTTTGGTTTAGTGTTAGGGGTAGGTTTATGATTAGGTTTAGGGTTAGTGTTTAGGTTAGGGTGAGAGTTAGGGTTAAGGTTTGGGTTAGGCTTTGGTGTCAGGGGTTAGGGTTTGGGTTAGAGTTAACATTCGGGCTTACGGGTTCAGCTTAATATTAGGATTAGGGAGAGCATTAGGGTTAGGGTTTGGGGATACGGTTAGGGGTTAGGGTGAGGGTTATGGTTAGTTTTACAGTTAAGGCGAGGGATTAGGGTAAGTGTTACGTTTAGGGTTAGAGTTAGGATTAGGTGTAGTTCAGGGTTAGGTGTAGCGTAAGATTTCGGTTTAGGTTCAGGTTTCGAATTAGAGTTAGTGTTTATTTAGGATCAAGGGTAGAGTTAGGGTTTGGGTTCGGGTTAGGTCTACGGTTATTTTAGGATTAGGTCTAGGCTTAGGTTGAGGGCTAATGTAAGGCTGAGTTTTAGGGATAGAGGTGGAGCAGTGTTATGGTTAGAGTTTGGTTTAAGGTTAGGGTTTGGGTTAGGTTTAGGTTTAGGGTTAAGTTTAGGGTTAGGGTTGGATGAAGTTTAGGATGGGGTGAGGGTTATTCTTATGGTTAGGGCTAGAGTCGGATTTTGTGTTCAGGTTAGTGTTAAGGTTAGGTTTAGGGTTCGGGTAAGGTTTACGAGGTACGTTTAGCGTTATTGCTAGGTTTAGGTTCAGGGTTAGAGTGACATTTAGGTTCAGGGTGAGGGTTAAGATAAGGGTTAGGATTACGGTGAGGATTATACTTAGAGGTTAGGTTTAGGGTGTTAGGGTTAGGTTTATGGTTAGGGTAGGGTTAAGTTTAGGGTTAATGTCAGGGTTAGTGTTAGATTAGGGTTACTGTTTGTGTTTGGGTTAGGGTTAGGGATAAGTTTAGGGATTGCGTTAGGTTTAGGGGTGGGGATACGGTTAGGGGTTAGGGTGAGGGTTAGGGTTAGGTTTAGAGTTCAGGTGAGGGTTTAGGGTAAGGGTTATGGTAAGGGTCAGAGTTAGAGATAGGGTTAGGCTTAGGGTGAATTTTGAGTTAATAGTGAGGGTTAGGGTAAGGTTTAGGGTTAAGGTTAGAGTTAGGATTCAGATTAGTGTTAGGGTTAGTTTTAGGTTTAGGGTTAGGGTAGAGGCAAGGTTAGGGTTAAGGCTAGGATTACGCTCAAGGGTAGGGCTCGGTTAGGGTTAGGGCTTGGTTTAGGGTTAGTTAGTACTATTGTTTAGGGTTAGGGTTAGGGTCAGCTTTCGAGTTATTGTTAGGGATAGGGTTAGGGTAGAGTTAAGATTAGGGTTAAGTGTAGGGTTAGGGTAAAGGTTAGGTTTAGGTCAGGTTTAGGGTTAGGGTTAGGGATAGGGTTAGATTTAGGGAAAGGGTTAGGGTTCGTGGGAGGGTTAGTGTTAGGTTTACAGTTAAGCTGATGATTTACGGTGTTACGGTTAGGGTCAGGGTTAGAGTTAGTGTTAGTTTTAGGTTTAGGGCTAGAGTGAGGGGATAGTTTAGGGTTAGGTTTAGTTTTAGGGTTAGGTTTAGGGTGAAGGTGAAGATTAGAGTTAGGGTAAATATTAGAGTTAGGTGTTTGGGGTATGGTTAGGATCAGGTTAGGGTTAGGTTTAGGGTTAGGATTAGGGTTAGGGTGAGAGTTGGGGGAGATTTAGTATTATGTTTAGTTTTAGGGTTAGGCTTGGGGTAAGGTTATGTTATGTGTGAGGGTTAGCGTTAGTGTTAGGGTTAGGGGTTTTGGATTCAGTTTAGGGTCAGGGTAAGGGTTTGGGTTAGGTTTAGGGTTAGGGTTAGCGTTAGAGTTAGGTTTAGGGTTAGCTTTAGTTTTGGTTAGGGTTAGGATTTGAATGAAGTTAGGGTAGGTTTAGGGTTATGGGTAGGGTGAAATTTTGGTTGAAGATGAGGGTTGGGTTTAGGGTTAGGGTTAGAGTTATTGTTAGGGTTAGGTTTGAGTTTATGGTAGGATTAAAGTTAGGGTTAAGGTTAGGTTAGGGTTATGGTCAGGGTTAGGATTAGGCTTAGGGTGAGGGTTAGGATCAGAGTTATTGTAAGGGTTAGTTTTAGGGTTACAGGTGGGCCAAGGGTAAGGCTAGGGTTAGGTTTAGGGGTAGGGATAAGTTTAGAGTTAGGGTGAGCTTTAGGTTTGGCATAGGGTGAACTTTAAGATCGGGTGAGTGTTAGGGTTAGGGTTATGACTAAGGTTTGGTTGAGTTTTCAGGTTAGTGTTAAGATTGCGTTTCGTGTTAGGGTTAAGTTTACGGGTTTTGTTTAGTTTTAGGGTTAGTTTATAGATTTTAGGTTAGGGTTCAGTTTAGTGTTACGGTTAGGCTTGGGGTCACTGTTTGTGTTAGGCGTTGTGGTTGGGGTGAAGGTTAGGTTTAGGGTTAGGGTTGGGTAGGGTTAGGATTCTGGTTATGGTAAGGTGTTAGGGGTTAGAGTTTTAGTTTAGGGTTAGGGCTTGGGTGAGGGTACTTGTTAGTCATTGTGGTTCTGGTCATGGTTAGGTTTGGTTTAGGGTTAGTGGTAGGTTTATGATTAGGTTTAGGGTTAGTGTTTAGGTTAGGGTGAGAGTTAGGGTTAAGGTTTGGGTTAGGCTTTGGTGTCAGGGGTTAGGGTTTGGGTTAGAGTTAACATTCGGGCTTACGTGTTCAGCTTAATATTAGGATTAGGGAGAGCATTAGGGTTAGGGTTTGGGGATACGGTTAGGGGTTAGGGTGAGGGTTATGGTTAGTTTTACAGTTAAGGCGAGGGATTAGGGTAAGTGTTACGTTTAGGGTTAGAGTTAGGATTAGGTGTAGTTCAGGGTTAGGTGTAGCGTAAGATTTCGGTTTAGGTTCAGGTTTCGAATTAGAGTTAGTGTTTATTTAGGATCAAGGGTAGAGTTAGGGTTTGGGTTAGGGTTAGGTCTACGGTTAGGATTAGGATTAGGTCTAGGCTTAGGTTGAGGGCTAATGTAAGGCTGAGTTTTAGGGATAGAGGTGGAGCAGTGTTATGGTTAGAGTTTGGTTTAAGGTTAGGGTTTGGGTTAGGTTTAGGTTTAGGGTTAAGTTTAGGGTTAGGGTTGGATGAAGTTTAGGATGGGGTGAGGGTTATTCTTATGGTTAGGGCTAGAGTCGGATTTTGTGTTCAGGTTAGTGTTAAGGTTAGGTTTAGGGTTCGGGTAAGGTTTACGAGGTACGTTTAGCGTTATTGCTAGGTTTAGGTTCAGGGTTAGAGTGACATTTAGGTTCAGGGTGAGGGTTAAGATAAGGGTTAGGATTACGGTGAGGATTATACTTAGAGGTTAGGTTTAGGGTGTTAGGGTTAGGTTTATGGTTAGGGTAGGGTTAAGTTTAGGGTTAATGTCAGGGTTAGTGTTAGATTAGGGTTACTGTTTGTGTTTGGGTTAGGGTTAGGGATAAGTTTAGGGATTGCGTTAGGTTTAGGGGTGGGGATACGGTTAGGGGTTAGGGTGAGGGTTAGGGTTAGGTTTAGAGTTCAGGTGAGGGTTTAGGGTAAGGGTTATGGTAAGGGTCAGAGTTAGAGATAGGGTTAGGCTTAGGGTGAATTTTGAGTTAATAGTGAGGGTTAGGGTAAGGTTAAGGGTTAAGGTTAGAGTTAGGAATCAGATTAGTGTTAGGGTTAGTTTTAGGTTTAGGGTTAGGGTAGAGGCAAGGTTAGGGTTAAGGCTAGGATTACGCTCAAGGGTAGGGCTCGGTTAGGGTTAGGGCTCGGTTTAGGGTTAGAGTTAGTACTAGGGTTTAGGGTTAGGGTTAGGGTCAGCTTTCGAGTTATTGTTAGGGATAGGGATAGGGTAGAGTTAAGATTAGGGTTAAGTGTAGGGTTAGGGTAAAGGTTAGGTTTAGGTCACGTTTAGGGTTAGGATTAGGGATAGGGTTAGATTTAGGGAAAGGGTTAGGGTTCGTGGGAGGGTTAGTGTTAGGTTTACAGTTAAGCTGATGATTTACGGTGTTACGGTTAGGGTCAGGGTTAGAGTTAGTGTTAGTTTTAGGTTTAGGGCTAGAGTGAGGGGATAGTTTAGGGTTAGGTTTAGTTTTAAGGTTAAGTTTAGGGTGAAGGTGAAGATTAGAGTTAGGGTAAATATTAGAGTTAGGTGTTTGGGGTATGTTTAGGATCAGGTTAGGGTTAGGTTTAGGGTTAGGATTAGGGTTAGGGTGAGAGTTGGGGGAGATTTAGTATTATGTTTAGTTTTAGGGTTAGGCTTGGGGTAAGGTTATGTTATGTGTGAGGGTTAGCGTTAGGGTTTGGGTTAGGGGTTTTGGGTTCAGTTTAGGGTCAGGGTAAGGGTTTGGGTTAGGTTTAGGGTTAGGGTTAGCGTTAGAGTTAGGTTTAGGGTTAGCTATAGTTTTGGTTAGGGTTAGGATTGGAATGAAGTTAGGGTAGGTTTAGGGTTATGGGTAGGGTGAAATTTTGGTTGAAGATGAGGGTTGGGTTTAGGGTTAGGGTTAGAGTTATTGTTAGGGTTAGGTTTGAGTTTATGGTAGGATTAAAGTTAGGGTTAAGGTTAGGTTAGGGTTATGGTCAGGGTTAGGATTAGGCTTAGGGTGAGGGTTAGGATCAGAGTTATTGTAAGGGTTAGTTTTAGGGTTACAGGTGGGCCAAGGGTAAGGCTAGGGTTAGGTTTAGGGGTAGGGATAAGTTTAGAGTTAGGGTGAGCTTTAGGTTTGGCATAGGGTGAACTTTAAGATCGGGTGAGTGTTAGGGTTAGGGTTATGACTAAGGTTTGGTTGAGTTTTCAGGTTAGTGTTAAGATTGCGTTTCGTGTTAGGGTTAAGTTTACGGGTTTTGTTTAGTTTTAGGGTTAGTTTATAGATTTTAGGTTAGGGTTCAGTTTAGTGTTACGGTTAGGCTTGGGGTCACTGTTTGTGTTAGGCGTTGTGGTTGGGAATACTATCTCTCTATGGGTTAGGGTTGGGTAGGGTTAGGATTCTGGTTATGGTAAGGTGTTAGGGGTTAGAGTTTTAGTTTAGGGTTAGGGCTTGGGTGAGGGTACTTGTTAGTCATTGTGGTTCTGGTCATGGTTAGGTTTGGTTTAGGGTTAGTGGTAGGTTTATGATTAGGTTTAGGGTTAGTGTTTAGGTTAGGGTGAGAGTTAGGGTTAAGGTTTGGGTTAGGCTTTGGTGTCAGGGGTTAGGGTTTGGGTTAGAGTTAACATTCGGGCTTACGGGTTCAGCTTAATATTAGGATTACGGAGAGCATTAGGGTTAGGGTTTGGGGATACGGTTAGGGGTTAGGGTGAGGGTTATGGTTAGTTTTACAGTTAAGGCGAGGGATTAGGGTAAGTGTTACGTTTAGGGTTAGAGTTAGGATTAGGTGTAGTTCAGGGTTAGGTGTAGCGTAAGATTTCGGTTTAGGTTCAGGTTTCGAATTAGAGTTAGTGTTTATTTAGGATCAAGGGTAGAGTTAGGGTTTGGGTTAGGGTTAGGTCTACGGTTAGGATTAGGATTAGGTCTAGGCTTAGGTTGAGGGCTAATGTAAGGCTGAGTTTTAGGGATAGAGGTGGAGCAGTGTTATGGTTAGAGTTTGGTTTAAGGTTAGGGTTTGGGTTAGGTTTAGGTTTAGGGTTAAGTTTAGGGTTAGGGTTGGATGAAGTTTAGGATGGGGTGAGGGTTATTCTTATGGTTAGGGCTAGAGTCGGATTTTGTGTTCAGGTTAGTGTTAAGGTTAGGTTTAGGGTTCGGGTAAGGTTTACGAGGTACGTTTAGCGTTATTGCTAGGTTTAGGTTCAGGGTTAGAGTGACATTTAGGTTCAGGGTGAGGGTTAAGATAAGGGTTAGGATTACGGTGAGGATTATACTTAGAGGTTAGGTTTAGGGTGTTAGGGTTAGGTTTATGGTTAGGGTAGGGTTAAGTTTAGGGTTAATGTCAGGGTTAGTGTTAGATTAGGGTTACTGTTTGTGTTTGGGTTAGGGTTAGGGATAAGTTTAGGGATTGCGTTAGGTTTAGGGGTGGGGATACGGTTAGGGGTTAGGGTGAGGGTTAGGGTTAGGTTTAGAGTTCAGGTGAGGGTTTAGGGTAAGGGTTATGGTAAGGGTCAGAGTTAGAGATAGGGTTAGGCTTAGGGTGAATTTTGAGTTAATAGTGAGGGTTAGGGTAAGGTTAAGGGTTAAGGTTAGAGTTAGGAATCAGATTAGTGTTAGGGTTAGTTTTAGGTTTAGGGTTAGGGTAGAGGCAAGGTTAGGGTTAAGGCTAGGATTACGCTCAAGGGTAGGGCTCGGTTAGGGTTAGGGCTCGGTTTAGGGTTAGAGTTAGTACTAGGGTTTAGGGTTAGGGTTAGGGTCAGCTTTCGAGTTATTGTTAGGGATAGGGATAGGGTAGAGTTAAGATTAGGGTTAAGTGTAGGGTTAGGGTAAAGGTTAGGTTTAGGTCACGTTTAGGGTTAGGATTAGGGATAGGGTTAGATTTAGGGAAAGGGTTAGGGTTCGTGGGAGGGTTAGTGTTAGGTTTACAGTTAAGCTGATGATTTACGGTGTTACGGTTAGGGTCAGGGTTAGAGTTAGTGTTAGTTTTAGGTTTAGGGCTAGAGTGAGGGGATAGTTTAGGGTTAGGTTTAGTTTTAAGGTTAAGTTTAGGGTGAAGGTGAAGATTAGAGTTAGGGTAAATATTAGAGTTAGGTGTTTGGGGTATGTTTAGGATCAGGTTAGGGTTAGGTTTAGGGTTAGGATTAGGGTTAGGGTGAGAGTTGGGGGAGATTTAGTATTATGTTTAGTTTTAGGGTTAGGCTTGGGGTAAGGTTATGTTATGTGTGAGGGTTAGCGTTAGGGTTTGGGTTAGGGGTTTTGGGTTCAGTTTAGGGTCAGGGTAAGGGTTTGGGTTAGGTTTAGGGTTAGGGTTAGCGTTAGAGTTAGGTTTAGGGTTAGCTATAGTTTTGGGTAGGGTTAGGATTGGAATGAAGTTAGGGTAGGTTTAGGGTTATGGGTAGGGTGAAATTTTGGTTGAAGATGAGGGTTGGGTTTAGGGTTAGGGTTAGAGTTATTGTTAGGGTTAGGTTTGAGTTTATGGTAGGATTAAAGTTAGGGTTAAGGTTAGGTTAGGGTTATGGTCAGGTTTAGGATTAGGCTTAGGCTGAGGATTAGGATCAGAGTTATTGTAAGGGTTAGTTTTAGGGTTACAGGTGGGCCAAGGGTAAGGCTACGGTTAGGTTTAGGGGTAGGGATAAGTTTAGAGTTAGGGTGAGCTTTAGGTTTGGCATAGGGTGAACTTTAAGATCGGGTGAGTGTTAGGGTTAGGGTTATGATTAAGGTTTGGTTGAGTTTTCAGGTTAGTGTTAAGATTGTGTTTCGTGTTAGGGTTAAGTTGACGGGTTTTGTTTAGTTTTAGGGTTAGTTTATAGATTTTAGGTTAGGGTTAAGTTTAGTGTTACGGTTAGGCTTGGGGTCACTGTGTTAGGCGTTGTGGTTGGGGTGAAGGTTAGGTTTAGGGTTAGGGTTGGGTAGGGTTAGGATTCTGGTTATGGTAAGGTGTTAGGGGTTAGAGTTTTAGTTTAGGGTTAGGGCTTGGGTGAGGGTACTTGTTAGTCATTGTGGTTCTGGTCATGGTTAGGTTTGGTTTAGTGTTAGGGGTAGGTTTATGATTAGGTTTAGGGTTAGTGTTTAGGTTAGGGTGAGAGTTAGGGTTAAGGTTTGGGTTAGGCTTTGGTGTCAGGGGTTAGGGTTTGGGTTAGAGTTAACATTCGGGCTTACGGGTTCAGCTTAATATTAGGATTACGGAGAGCATTAGGGTTAGGGTTTGGGGATACGGTTAGGGGTTAGGGTGAGGGTTATGGTTAGTTTTACAGTTAAGGCGAGGGATTAGGGTAAGTGTTACGTTTAGGGTTAGAGTTAGGATTAGGTGTAGTTCAGGGTTAGGTGTAGCGTAAGATTTCGGTTTAGGTTCAGGTTTCGAATTAGAGTTAGTGTTTATTTAGGATCAAGGGTAGAGTTAGGGTTTGGGTTAGGGTTAGGTCTACGGTTATTTTAGGATTAGGTCTAGGCTTAGGTTGAGGGCTAATGTAAGGCTGAGTTTTAGGGATACAGGTGGAGCAGTGTTATGGTTAGAGTTTGGTTTAAGGTTAGGGTTTGGGTTAGGTTTAGGTTTAGGGTTAAGTTTAGGGTTAGGGTTGGATGAAGTTTAGGATGGGGTGAGGGTTATTCTTATGGTTAGGGCTAGAGTCGGATTTTGTGTTCAGGTTAGTGTTAAGGTTAGGTTTAGGGTTCGGGTAAGGTTTACGAGGTACGTTTAGCGTTATTGCTAGGTTTAGGTTCAGGGTTAGAGTGACATTTAGGTTCAGGGTGAGGGTTAAGATAAGGGTTAGGATTACGGTGAGGATTATACTTAGAGGTTAGGTTTAGGGTGTTAGGGTTAGGTTTATGGTTAGGGTAGGGTTAAGTTTAGGGTTAATGTCAGGGTTAGTGTTAGATTAGGGTTACTGCTTGTGTTTGGGTTAGGGTTAGGGATAAGTTTAGGGATTGCGTTAGGTTTAGGGGTGGGGATACGGTTAGGGGTTAGGGTGAGGGTTAGGGTTAGGTTTAGAGTTCAGGTGAGGGTTTAGGGTAAGGGTTATGGTAAGGGTCAGAGTTAGAGATAGGGTTAGGCTTAGGGTGAATTTTGAGTTAATAGTGAGGGTTAGGGTAAGGTTTAGGGTTAAGGTTAGAGTTAGGAATCAGATTAGTGTTAGGGTTAGTTTTAGGTTTAGGGTTAGGGTAGAGGCAAGGTTAGGGTTAAGGCTAGGATTACGCTCAAGGGTAGGGCTCGGTTAGGGTTAGGGCTCGGTTTAGGGTTAGAGTTAGTACTAGGGTTAGGGTTAGGGTTAGGGTCAGCTTTCGAGTTATTGTTAGGGATAGGGTTAGGGTAGAGTTAAGATTAGGGTTAAGTGTAGGGTTAGGGTAAAGGTTAGGTTTAGGTCAGGTTTAGGGTTAGGGTTAGGGATAGGGTTAGTTTTAGGGAAAGGGTTAGGGTTCGTGGGAGGGTTAGTGTTAGGTTTACAGTTAAGCTGATGATTTACGGTGTTACGGTTAGGGTCAGGGTTAGAGTTAGTGTTAGTTTTAGGTTTAGGGCTAGAGTGAGGGGATAGTTTAGGGTTAGGTTTAGTTTTAGGGTTAGGTTTAGGGTGAAGGTGAAGATTAGAGTTAGGGTAAATATTAGAGTTAGGTGTTTGGGGTATGGTTAGGATCAGGTTAGGGTTAGGTTTAGGGTTAGGATTAGGGTTAGGGTGAGAGTTGGGGGAGATTTAGTATTATGTTTAGTTTTAGGGTTAGGCTTGGGGTAAGGTTATGTTATGTGTGAGGGTTAGCGTTAGGGTTAGGGTTAGGGGTTTTGGATTCAGTTTAGGGTCAGGGTAAGGGTTTGGGTTAGGTTTAGGGTTAGGGTTAGCGTTAGAGTTAGGTTTAGGGTTAGCTTTAGTTTTGGTTAGGGTTAGGATTGGAATGAAGTTAGGGTAGGTTTAGGGTTATGGGTAGGGTGAAATTTTGGTTGAAGATGAGGGTTGGGTTTAGGGTTAGGGTTAGAGTTATTGTTAGGGTTAGGTTTGAGTTTATGGTAGGATTAAAGTTAGGGTTAAGGTTAGGTTAGGGTTATGGTCAGGGTTAGGATTAGGCTTAGGGTGAGGGTTAGGATCAGAGTTATTGTAAGGGTTAGTTTTAGGGTTACAGGTGGGCCAAGGGTAAGGCTAGGGTTAGGTTTAGGGGTAGGGATAAGTTTAGAGTTAGGGTGAGCTTTAGGTTTGGCATAGGGTGAACTTTAAGATCGGGTGAGTGTTAGGGTTAGGGTTATGACTAAGGTTTGGTTGAGTTTTCAGGTTAGTGTTAAGATTGCGTTTCGTGTTAGGGTTAAGTTTACGGGTTTTGTTTAGTTTTAGGGTTAGTTTATAGATTTTAGGTTAGGGTTCAGTTTAGTGTTACGGTTAGGCTTGGGGTCACTGTTTGTGTTAGGCGTTGTGGTTGGGGTGAAGGTTAGGTTTAGGGTTAGGGTTGGGTAGGGTTAGGATTCTGGTTATGGTAAGGTGTTAGGGGTTAGAGTTTTAGTTTAGGGTTAGGGCTTGGGTGAGGGTACTTGTTAGTCATTGTGGTTCTGGTCATGGTTAGGTTTGGTTTAGGGTTAGTGGTAGGTTTATGATTAGGTTTAGGGTTAGTGTTTAGGTTAGGGTGAGAGTTAGGGTTAAGGTTTGGGTTAGGCTTTGGTGTCAGGGGTTAGGGTTTGGGTTAGAGTTAACATTCGGGCTTACGGGTTCAGCTTAATATTAGGATTACGGAGAGCATTAGGGTTAGGGTTTGGGGATACGGTTAGGGGTTAGGGTGAGGGTTATGGTTAGTTTTACAGTTAAGGCGAGGGATTAGGGTAAGTGTTACGTTTAGGGTTAGAGTTAGGATTAGGTGTAGTTCAGGGTTAGGTGTAGCGTAAGATTTCGGTTTAGGTTCAGGTTTCGAATTAGAGTTAGTGTTTATTTAGGATCAAGGGTAGAGTTAGGGTTTGGGTTAGGGTTAGGTCTACGGTTAGGATTAGGATTAGGTCTAGGCTTAGGTTGAGGGCTAATGTAAGGCTGAGTTTTAGGGATAGAGGTGGAGCAGTGTTATGGTTAGAGTTTGGTTTAAGGTTAGGGTTTGGGTTAGGTTTAGGTTTAGGGTTAAGTTTAGGGTTAGGGTTGGATGAAGTTTAGGATGGGGTGAGGGTTATTCTTATGGTTAGGGCTAGAGTCGGATTTTGTGTTCAGGTTAGTGTTAAGGTTAGGTTTAGGGTTCGGGTAAGGTTTACGAGGTACGTTTAGCGTTATTGCTAGGTTTAGGTTCAGGGTTAGAGTGACATTTAGGTTCAGGGTGAGGGTTAAGATAAGGGTTAGGATTACGGTGAGGATTATACTTAGAGGTTAGGTTTAGGGTGTTAGGGTTAGGTTTATGGTTAGGGTAGGGTTAAGTTTAGGGTTAATGTCAGGGTTAGTGTTAGATTAGGGTTACTGTTTGTGTTTGGGTTAGGGTTAGGGATAAGTTTAGGGATTGCGTTAGGTTTAGGGGTGGGGATACGGTTAGGGGTTAGGGTGAGGGTTAGGGTTAGGTTTAGAGTTCAGGTGAGGGTTTAGGGTAAGGGTTATGGTAAGGGTCAGAGTTAGAGATAGGGTTAGGCTTAGGGTGAATTTTGAGTTAATAGTGAGGGTTAGGGTAAGGTTAAGGGTTAAGGTTAGAGTTAGGAATCAGATTAGTGTTAGGGTTAGTTTTAGGTTTAGGGTTAGGGTAGAGGCAAGGTTAGGGTTAAGGCTAGGATTACGCTCAAGGGTAGGGCTCGGTTAGGGTTAGGGCTCGGTTTAGGGTTAGAGTTAGTACTAGGGTTTAGGGTTAGGGTTAGGGTCAGCTTTCGAGTTATTGTTAGGGATAGGGATAGGGTAGAGTTAAGATTAGGGTTAAGTGTAGGGTTAGGGTAAAGGTTAGGTTTAGGTCAGGTTTAGGGTTAGGATTAGGGATAGGGTTAGATTTAGGGAAAGGGTTAGGGTTCGTGGGAGGGTTAGTGTTAGGTTTACAGTTAAGCTGATGATTTACGGTGTTACGGTTAGGGTCAGGGTTAGAGTTAGTGTTAGTTTTAGGTTTAGGGCTAGAGTGAGGGGATAGTTTAGGGTTAGGTTTAGTTTTAAGGTTAAGTTTAGGGTGAAGGTGAAGATTAGAGTTAGGGTAAATATTAGAGTTAGGTGTTTGGGGTATGTTTAGGATCAGGTTAGGGTTAGGTTTAGGGTTAGGATTAGGGTTAGGGTGAGAGTTGGGGGAGATTTAGTATTATGTTTAGTTTTAGGGTTAGGCTTGGGGTAAGGTTATGTTATGTGTGAGGGTTAGCGTTAGGGTTTGGGTTAGGGGTTTTGGGTTCAGTTTAGGGTCAGGGTAAGGGTTTGGGTTAGGTTTAGGGTTAGGGTTAGCGTTAGAGTTAGGTTTAGGGTTAGCTATAGTTTTGGGTAGGGTTAGGATTGGAATGAAGTTAGGGTAGGTTTAGGGTTATGGGTAGGGTGAAATTTTGGTTGAAGATGAGGGTTGGGTTTAGGGTTAGGGTTAGAGTTATTGTTAGGGTTAGGTTTGAGTTTATGGTAGGATTAAAGTTAGGGTTAAGGTTAGGTTAGGGTTATGGTCAGGTTTAGGATTAGGCTTAGGCTGAGGATTAGGATCAGAGTTATTGTAAGGGTTAGTTTTAGGGTTACAGGTGGGCCAAGGGTAAGGCTACGGTTAGGTTTAGGGGTAGGGATAAGTTTAGAGTTAGGGTGAGCTTTAGGTTTGGCATAGGGTGAACTTTAAGATCGGGTGAGTGTTAGGGTTAGGGTTATGATTAAGGTTTGGTTGAGTTTTCAGGTTAGTGTTAAGATTGTGTTTCGTGTTAGGGTTAAGTTGACGGGTTTTGTTTAGTTTTAGGGTTAGTTTATAGATTTTAGGTTAGGGTTAAGTTTAGTGTTACGGTTAGGCTTGGGGTCACTGTGTTAGGCGTTGTGGTTGGGGTGAAGGTTAGGTTTAGGGTTAGGGTTGGGTAGGGTTAGGATTCTGGTTATGGTAAGGTGTTAGGGGTTAGAGTTTTAGTTTAGGGTTAGGGCTTGGGTGAGGGTACTTGTTAGTCATTGTGGTTCTGGTCATGGTTAGGTTTGGTTTAGTGTTAGGGGTAGGTTTATGATTAGGTTTAGGGTTAGTGTTTAGGTTAGGGTGAGAGTTAGGGTTAAGGTTTGGGTTAGGCTTTGGTGTCAGGGGTTAGGGTTTGGGTTAGAGTTAACATTCGGGCTTACGGGTTCAGCTTAATATTAGGATTACGGAGAGCATTAGGGTTAGGGTTTGGGGATACGGTTAGGGGTTAGGGTGAGGGTTATGGTTAGTTTTACAGTTAAGGCGAGGGATTAGGGTAAGTGTTACGTTTAGGGTTAGAGTTAGGATTAGGTGTAGTTCAGGGTTAGGTGTAGCGTAAGATTTCGGTTTAGGTTCAGGTTTCGAATTAGAGTTAGTGTTTATTTAGGATCAAGGGTAGAGTTAGGGTTTGGGTTAGGGTTAGGTCTACGGTTATTTTAGGATTAGGTCTAGGCTTAGGTTGAGGGCTAATGTAAGGCTGAGTTTTAGGGATACAGGTGGAGCAGTGTTATGGTTAGAGTTTGGTTTAAGGTTAGGGTTTGGGTTAGGTTTAGGTTTAGGGTTAAGTTTAGGGTTAGGGTTGGATGAAGTTTAGGATGGGGTGAGGGTTATTCTTATGGTTAGGGCTAGAGTCGGATTTTGTGTTCAGGTTAGTGTTAAGGTTAGGTTTAGGGTTCGGGTAAGGTTTACGAGGTACGTTTAGCGTTATTGCTAGGTTTAGGTTCAGGGTTAGAGTGACATTTAGGTTCAGGGTGAGGGTTAAGATAAGGGTTAGGATTACGGTGAGGATTATACTTAGAGGTTAGGTTTAGGGTGTTAGGGTTAGGTTTATGGTTAGGGTAGGGTTAAGTTTAGGGTTAATGTCAGGGTTAGTGTTAGATTAGGGTTACTGCTTGTGTTTGGGTTAGGGTTAGGGATAAGTTTAGGGATTGCGTTAGGTTTAGGGGTGGGGATACGGTTAGGGGTTAGGGTGAGGGTTAGGGTTAGGTTTAGAGTTCAGGTGAGGGTTTAGGGTAAGGGTTATGGTAAGGGTCAGAGTTAGAGATAGGGTTAGGCTTAGGGTGAATTTTGAGTTAATAGTGAGGGTTAGGGTAAGGTTTAGGGTTAAGGTTAGAGTTAGGAATCAGATTAGTGTTAGGGTTAGTTTTAGGTTTAGGGTTAGGGTAGAGGCAAGGTTAGGGTTAAGGCTAGGATTACGCTCAAGGGTAGGGCTCGGTTAGGGTTAGGGCTCGGTTTAGGGTTAGAGTTAGTACTAGGGTTAGGGTTAGGGTTAGGGTCAGCTTTCGAGTTATTGTTAGGGATAGGGTTAGGGTAGAGTTAAGATTAGGGTTAAGTGTAGGGTTAGGGTAAAGGTTAGGTTTAGGTCAGGTTTAGGGTTAGGGTTAGGGATAGGGTTAGTTTTAGGGAAAGGGTTAGGGTTCGTGGGAGGGTTAGTGTTAGGTTTACAGTTAAGCTGATGATTTACGGTGTTACGGTTAGGGTCAGGGTTAGAGTTAGTGTTAGTTTTAGGTTTAGGGCTAGAGTGAGGGGATAGTTTAGGGTTAGGTTTAGTTTTAGGGTTAGGTTTAGGGTGAAGGTGAAGATTAGAGTTAGGGTAAATATTAGAGTTAGGTGTTTGGGGTATGGTTAGGATCAGGTTAGGGTTAGGTTTAGGGTTAGGATTAGGGTTAGGGTGAGAGTTGGGGGAGATTTAGTATTATGTTTAGTTTTAGGGTTAGGCTTGGGGTAAGGTTATGTTATGTGTGAGGGTTAGCGTTAGTGTTAGGGTTAGGGGTTTTGGATTCAGTTTAGGGTCAGGGTAAGGGTTTGGGTTAGGTTTAGGGTTAGGGTTAGCGTTAGAGTTAGGTTTAGGGTTAGCTTTAGTTTTGGTTAGGGTTAGGATTGGAATGAAGTTAGGGTAGGTTTAGGGTTATGGGTAGGGTGAAATTTTGGTTGAAGATGAGGGTTGGGTTTAGGGTTAGGGTTAGAGTTATTGTTAGGGTTAGGTTTGAGTTTATGGTAGGATTAAAGTTAGGGTTAAGGTTAGGTTAGGGTTATGGTCAGGGTTAGGATTAGGCTTAGGGTGAGGGTTAGGATCAGAGTTATTGTAAGGGTTAGTTTTAGGGTTACAGGTGGGCCAAGGGTAAGGCTAGGGTTAGGTTTAGGGGTAGGGATAAGTTTAGAGTTAGGGTGAGCTTTAGGTTTGGCATAGGGTGAACTTTAAGATCGGGTGAGTGTTAGGGTTAGGGTTATGACTAAGGTTTGGTTGAGTTTTCAGGTTAGTGTTAAGATTGCGTTTCGTGTTAGGGTTAAGTTTACGGGTTTTGTTTAGTTTTAGGGTTAGTTTATAGATTTTAGGTTAGGGTTAAGTTTAGTGTTACGGTTAGGCTTGGGGTCACTGTTTGTGTTAGGCGTTGTGGTTCGGGTGAAGGTTAGGTTTAGGGTTAGGGTTGGGTAGGGTTAGGATTCTGGTTATGGTAAGGTGTTAGGGGTTAGAGTTTTAGTTTAGGGTTAGGGCTTGGGTGAGGGTACTTGTTAGTCATTGTGGTTCTGGTCATGGTTAGGTTTGGTTTAGGGTTAGTGGTAGGTTTATGATTAGGTTTAGGGTTAGTGTTTAGGTTAGGGTGAGAGTTAGGGTTAAGGTTTGGGTTAGGCTTTGGTGTCAGGGGTTAGGGTTTGGGTTAGAGTTAACATTCGGGCTTACGGGTTCAGCTTAATATTAGGATTACGGAGAGCATTAGGGTTAGGGTTTGGGGATACGGTTAGGGGTTAGGGTGAGGGTTATGGTTAGTTTTACAGTTAAGGCGAGGGATTAGGGTAAGTGTTACGTTTAGGGTTAGAGTTAGGATTAGGTGTAGTTCAGGGTTAGGTGTAGCGTAAGATTTCGGTTTAGGTTCAGGTTTCGAATTAGAGTTAGTGTTTATTTAGGATCAAGGGTAGAGTTAGGGTTTGGGTTAGGGTTAGGTCTACGGTTAGGATTAGGATTAGGTCTAGGCTTAGGTTGAGCGCTAATGTAAGGCTGAGTTTTAGGGATAGAGGTGGAGCAGTGTTATGGTTAGAGTTTGGTTTAAGGTTAGGGTTTGGGTTAGGTTTAGGTTTAGGGTTAAGTTTAGGGTTAGGGTTGGATGAAGTTTAGGATGGGGTGAGGGTTATTCTTATGGTTAGGGCTAGAGTCGGATTTTGTGTTCAGGTTAGTGTTAAGGTTAGGTTTAGGGTTCGGGTAAGGTTTACGAGGTACGTTTAGCGTTATTGCTAGGTTTAGGTTCAGGGTTAGAGTGACATTTAGGTTCAGGGTGAGGGTTAAGATAAGGGTTAGGATTACGGTGAGGATTATACTTAGAGGTTAGGTTTAGGGTGTTAGGGTTAGGTTTATGGTTAGGGTAGGGTTAAGTTTAGGGTTAATGTCAGGGTTAGTGTTAGATTAGGGTTACTGCTTGTGTTTGGGTTAGGGTTAGGGATAAGTTTAGGGATTGCGTTAGGTTTAGGGGTGGGGATACGGTTAGGGGTTAGGGTGAGGGTTAGGGTTAGGTTTAGAGTTCAGGTGAGGGTTTAGGGTAAGGGTTATGGTAAGGGTCAGAGTTAGAGATAGGGTTAGGCTTAGGGTGAATTTTGAGTTAATAGTGAGGGTTAGGGTAAGGTTTAGGGTTAAGGTTAGAGTTAGGATTCAGATTAGTGTTAGGGTTAGTTTTAGGTTTAGGGTTAGGGTAGAGGCAAGGTTAGGGTTAAGGCTAGGATTACGCTCAAGGGTAGGGCTCGGTTAGGGTTAGGGCTTGGTTTAGGGTTAGTTAGTTCTATTGTTTAGGGTTAGGGTTAGGGTCAGCTTTCGAGTTATTGTTAGGGATAGGGTTAGGGTAGAGTTAAGATTAGGGTTAAGTGTAGGGTTAGGGTAAAGGTTAGGTTTAGGTCAGGTTTAGGGTTAGGATTAGGGATAGGGTTAGATTTAGGGAAAGGGTTAGGGTTCGTGGGAGGGTTAGTGTTAGGTTTAGAGTTAAGCTGATGATTTACGGTGTTACGGTTAGGGTCAGGGTTAGAGTTAGTGTTAGTTTTAGGTTTAGGGCTAGAGTGAGGGGAGAGTTTAGGCTTAGGTTTAGTTTTAGGTTTAGGTTTAGGGTGAAGGTGAAGATTAGGGTTAGGGTAAATATTAGAGTTAGGTGTTTGGGGTATGTTTAGGATCAGGTTAGGGTTAGGTTTAGGGTTAGGATTAGGGTTAGGGTGAGAGTTGGGGGAGATTTAGTATTATGTTTAGTTTTAGGGTTAGGCTTGGGGTAAGGTTATGTTATGTGTGAGGGTTAGCGTTAGGGTTAGGGTTAGGGGTTTTGCATTCAGTTTAGGGTCAGGGTAAGGGTTTGGGTTAGGTTTAGGGTTAGGGTTAGCGTTAGAGTTAGGTTTAGGGTTAGCTTTAGTTTTGGTTAGGGTTAGGATTGGAATGAAGTTAGGGTAGATTTAGGGTTATGGGTAGGGTGAAATTTTGGTTGAAGATGAGGGTTGGGTTTAGGGTTAGGGTTAGATTTATTGTTAGGGTTAGGTTTGAGTTTATGGTAGGATTAAAGTTAGGGTTAAGGTTAGGTTAGGGTTATGGTCAGGGTTAGGATTAGGCTTAGGGTGAGGGTTAGGATCAGAGTTATTGTAAGGGTTAGTTTTAGGGTTACAGGTGGGCCAAGGGTAAGGCTAGGGTTAGGTTTAGGGGTAGGGATAAGTTTAGAGTTAGGGTGAGCTTTAGGTTTGGCATAGGGTGAACTTTAAGATCGGGTGAGTGTTAGGGTTAGGGTTATGACTAAGGTTTGGTTGAGTTTTCAGGTTAGTGTTAAGATTGTGTTTCGTGTTAGGGTTAAGTTGACGGGTTTTGTTTAGTTTTAGGGTTAGTTTAAAGATTTTAGGTTAGGGTTAAGTTTAGTGTTACGGTTAGGCTTGGGGTCACTGTGTTAGGCGTTGTGGTTGGGGTGAAGGTTAGGTTTAGGGTTAGGGTTGGGTAGGGTTAGGATTCTGGTTATGGTAAGGTGTTAGGGGTTAGAGTTTTAGTTTAGGGTTAGGGCTTGGGTGAGGGTACTTGTTAGTCATTGTGGTTCTGGTCATGGTTAGGTTTGGTTTAGTGTTAGGGGTAGGTTTATGATTAGGTTTAGGGTTAGTGTTTAGGTTAGGGTGAGAGTTAGGGTTAAGGTTTGGGTTAGGCTTTGGTGTCAGGGGTTAGGGTTTGGGTTAGAGTTAACATTCGGGCTTACGGGTTCAGCTTAATATTAGGATTACGGAGAGCATTAGGGTTAGGGTTTGGGGATACGGTTAGGGGTTAGGGTGAGGGTTATGGTTAGTTTTACAGTTAAGGCGAGGGATTAGGGTAAGTGTTACGTTTAGGGTTAGAGTTAGGATTAGGTGTAGTTCAGGGTTAGGTGTAGCGTAAGATTTCGGTTTAGGTTCAGGTTTCGAATTAGAGTTAGTGTTTATTTAGGATCAAGGGTAGAGTTAGGGTTTGGGTTAGGGTTAGGTCTACGGTTATTTTAGGATTAGGTCTAGGCTTAGGTTGAGGGCTAATGTAAGGCTGAGTTTTAGGGATACAGGTGGAGCAGTGTTATGGTTAGAGTTTGGTTTAAGGTTAGGGTTTGGGTTAGGTTTAGGTTTAGGGTTAAGTTTAGGGTTAGGGTTGGATGAAGTTTAGGATGGGGTGAGGGTTATTCTTATGGTTAGGGCTAGAGTCGGATTTTGTGTTCAGGTTAGTGTTAAGGTTAGGTTTAGGGTTCGGGTAAGGTTTACGAGGTACGTTTAGCGTTATTGCTAGGTTTAGGTTCAGGGTTAGAGTGACATTTAGGTTCAGGGTGAGGGTTAAGATAAGGGTTAGGATTACGGTGAGGATTATACTTAGAGGTTAGGTTTAGGGTGTTAGGGTTAGGTTTATGGTTAGGGTAGGGTTAAGTTTAGGGTTAATGTCAGGGTTAGTGTTAGATTAGGGTTACTGCTTGTGTTTGGGTTAGGGTTAGGGATAAGTTTAGGGATTGCGTTAGGTTTAGGGGTGGGGATACGGTTAGGGGTTAGGGTGAGGGTTAGGGTTAGGTTTAGAGTTCAGGTGAGGGTTTAGGGTAAGGGTTATGGTAAGGGTCAGAGTTAGAGATAGGGTTAGGCTTAGGGTGAATTTTGAGTTAATAGTGAGGGTTAGGGTAAGGTTTAGGGTTAAGGTTAGAGTTAGGAATCAGATTAGTGTTAGGGTTAGTTTTAGGTTTAGGGTTAGGGTAGAGGCAAGGTTAGGGTTAAGGCTAGGATTACGCTCAAGGGTAGGGCTCGGTTAGGGTTAGGGCTCGGTTTAGGGTTAGAGTTAGTACTAGGGTTTAGGGTTAGGGTTAGGGTCAGCTTTCGAGTTATTGTTAGGGATAGGGTTAGGGTAGAGTTAAGATTAGGGTTAAGTGTAGGGTTAGGGTAAAGGTTAGGTTTAGGTCAGGTTTAGGGTTAGGATTAGGGATAGGGTTAGATTTAGGGAAAGGGTTAGGGTTCGTGGGAGCGTTAGTGTTAGGTTTACAGTTAAGCTGATGATTTACGGTGTTACGGTTAGGGTCAGGGTTAGAGTTAGTGTTAGTTTTAGGTTTAGGGCTAGAGTGAGGGGATAGTTTAGGGTTAGGTTTAGTTTTAGGGTTAGGTTTAGGGTGAAGGTGAAGATTAGGGTTAGGGTAAATATTAGAGTTAGGTGTTTGGGGTATGGTTAGGATCAGGTTAGGGTTAGGTTTAGGGTTAGGATTAGGGTTAGGGTGAGAGTTGGGGGAGATTTAGTATTATGTTTAGTTTTAGGGTTAGGCTTGGGGTAAGGTTATGTTATGTGTGAGGGTTAGCGTTAGGGTTAGGGTTAGGGGTTTTGGATTCAGTTTAGGGTCAGGGTAAGGGTTTGGGTTAGGTTTAGGGTTAGGGTTAGCGTTAGAGTTAGGTTTAGGGTTAGCTTTAGTTTTGGTTAGGGTTAGGATTGGAATGAAGTTAGGGTAGGTTTAGGGTTATGGGTAGGGTGAAATTTTGGTTGAAGATGAGGGTTGGGTTTAGGGTTAGGGTTAGAGTTATTGTTAGGGTTAGGTTTGAGTTTATGGTAGGATTAAAGTTAGGGTTAAGGTTAGGTTAGGGTTATGGTCAGGGTTAGGATTAGGCTTAGGGTGAGGGTTAGGATCAGAGTTATTGTAAGGGTTAGTTTTAGGGTTACAGGTGGGCCAAGGGTAAGGCTAGGGTTAGGTTTAGGGGTAGGGATAAGTTTAGAGTTAGGGTGAGCTTTAGGTTTGGCATAGGGTGAACTTTAAGATCGGGTGAGTGTTAGGGTTAGGGTTATGACTAAGGTTTGGTTGAGTTTTCAGGTTAGTGTTAAGATTGCGTTTCGTGTTAGGGTTAAGTTTACGGGTTTTGTTTAGTTTTAGGGTTAGTTTATAGATTTTAGGTTAGGGTTAAGTTTAGTGTTACGGTTAGGCTTGGGGTCACTGTTTGTGTTAGGCGTTGTGGTTGGGGTGAAGGTTAGGTTTAGGGTTAGGGTTGGGTAGGGTTAGGATTCTGGTTATGGTAAGGTGTTAGGGGTTAGAGTTTTAGTTTAGGGTTAGGGCTTGGGTGAGGGTACTTGTTAGTCATTGTGGTTCTGGTCATGGTTAGGTTTGGTTTAGGGTTAGTGGTAGGTTTATGATTAGGTTTAGGGTTAGTGTTTAGGTTAGGGTGAGAGTTAGGGTTAAGGTTTGGGTTAGGCTTTGGTGTCAGGGGTTAGGGTTTGGGTTAGAGTTAACATTCGGGCTTACGGGTTCAGCTTAATATTAGGATTACGGAGAGCATTAGGGTTAGGGTTTGGGGATACGGTTAGGGGTTAGGGTGAGGGTTATGGTTAGTTTTACAGTTAAGGCGAGGGATTAGGGTAAGTGTTACGTTTAGGGTTAGAGTTAGGATTAGGTGTAGTTCAGGGTTAGGTGTAGCGTAAGATTTCGGTTTAGGTTCAGGTTTCGAATTAGAGTTAGTGTTTATTTAGGATCAAGGGTAGAGTTAGGGTTTGGGTTAGGGTTAGGTCTACGGTTAGGATTAGGATTAGGTCTAGGCTTAGGTTGAGGGCTAATGTAAGGCTGAGTTTTAGGGATAGAGGTGGAGCAGTGTTATGGTTAGAGTTTGGTTTAAGGTTAGGGTTTGGGTTAGGTTTAGGTTTAGGGTTAAGTTTAGGGTTAGGGTTGGATGAAGTTTAGGATGGGGTGAGGGTTATTCTTATGGTTAGGGCTAGAGTCGGATTTTGTGTTCAGGTTAGTGTTAAGGTTAGGTTTAGGGTTCGGGTAAGGTTTACGAGGTACGTTTAGCGTTATTGCTAGGTTTAGGTTCAGGGTTAGAGTGACATTTAGGTTCAGGGTGAGGGTTAAGATAAGGGTTAGGATTACGGTGAGGATTATACTTAGAGGTTAGGTTTAGGGTGTTAGGGTTAGGTTTATGGTTAGGGTAGGGTTAAGTTTAGGGTTAATGTCAGGGTTAGTGTTAGATTAGGGTTACTGTTTGTGTTTGGGTTAGGGTTAGGGATAAGTTTAGGGATTGGGTTAGGTTTAGGGGTGGGGATACGGTTAGGGGTTAGGGTGAGGGTTAGGGTTAGGTTTAGAGTTCAGGTGAGGGTTTAGGGTAAGGGTTATGGTAAGGGTCAGAGTTAGAGATAGGGTTAGGCTTAGGGTGAATTTTGAGTTAATAGTGAGGGTTAGGGTAAGGTTTAGGGTTAAGGTTAGAGTTAGGATTCAGATTAGTGTTAGGGTTAGTTTTAGGTTTAGGGTTAGGGTAGAGGCAAGGTTAGGGTTAAGGCTAGGATTACGCTCAAGGGTAGGGCTCGGTTAGGGTTAGGGCTTGGTTTAGGGTTAGTTAGTACTATTGTTTAGGGTTAGGGTTAGGGTCAGCTTTCGAGTTATTGTTAGGGATAGGGTTAGGGTAGAGTTAAGATTAGGGTTAAGTGTAGGGTTAGGGTAAAGGTTAGGTTTAGGTCAGGTTTAGGGTTAGGATTAGGGATAGGGTTAGATTTAGGGAAAGGGTTAGGGTTCGTGGGAGGGTTAGTGTTAGGTTTAGAGTTAAGCTGATGATTTACGGTGTTACGGTTAGGGTCAGGGTTAGAGTTAGTGTTAGTTTTAGGTTTAGGGCTAGAGTGAGGGGAGAGTTTAGGCTTAGGTTTAGTTTTAGGGTTAGGTTTAGGGTGAAGGTGAAGATTAGGGTTAGGGTAAATATTAGAGTTAGGTGTTTGGGGTATGTTTAGGATCAGGTTAGGGTTAGGTTTAGGGTTAGGATTAGGGTTAGGGTGAGAGTTGGGGGAGATTTAGTATTATGTTTAGTTTTAGGGTTAGGCTTGGGGTAAGGTTATGCTATGTGTGAGGGTTAGCGTTAGGGTTAGGGTTAGGGGTTTTGCATTCAGTTTAGGGTCAGGGTAAGGGTTTGGGTTAGGTTTAGGGTTAGGGTTAGCGTTAGAGTTAGGTTTAGGGTTAGCTTTAGTTTTGGTTAGGGTTAGGATTGGAATGAAGTTAGGGTAGATTTAGGGTTATGGGTAGGGTGAAATTTTGGTTGAAGATGAGGGTTGGGTTTAGGGTTAGGGTTAGAGTTATTGTTAGGGTTAGGTTTGAGTTTATGGTAGGATTAAAGTTAGGGTTAAGGTTAGGTTAGGGTTATGGTCAGGGTTAGGATTAGGCTTAGGGTGAGGGTTAGGATCAGAGTTATTGTAAGGGTTAGTTTTAGGGTTACAGGTGGGCCAAGGGTAAGGCTAGGGTTAGGTTTAGGGGTAGGGATAAGTTTAGAGTTAGGGTGAGCTTTAGGTTTGGCATAGGGTGAACTTTAAGATCGGGTGAGTGTTAGGGTTAGGGTTATGATTAAGGTTTGGTTGAGTTTTCAGGTTAGTGTTAAGATTGTGTTTCGTGTTAGGGTTAAGTTGACGGGTTTTGTTTAGTTTTAGGGTTAGTTTATAGATTTTAGGTTAGGGTTAAGTTTAGTGTTACGGTTAGGCTTGGGGTCACTGTGTTAGGCGTTGTGGTTGGGGTGAAGGTTAGGTTTAGGGTTAGGGTTGGGTAGGGTTAGGATTCTGGTTATGGTAAGGTGTTAGGGGTTAGAGTTTTAGTTTAGGGTTAGGGCTTGGGTGAGGGTACTTGTTAGTCATTGTGGTTCTGGTCATGGTTAGGTTTGGTTTAGTGTTAGGGGTAGGTTTATGATTAGGTTTAGGGTTAGTGTTTAGGTTAGGGTGAGAGTTAGGGTTAAGGTTTGGGTTAGGCTTTGGTGTCAGGGGTTAGGGTTTGGGTTAGAGTTAACATTCGGGCTTACGGGTTCAGCTTAATATTAGGATTACGGAGAGCATTAGGGTTAGGGTTTGGGGATACGGTTAGGGGTTAGGGTGAGGGTTATGGTTAGTTTTACAGTTAAGGCGAGGGATTAGGGTAAGTGTTACGTTTAGGGTTAGAGTTAGGATTAGGTGTAGTTCAGGGTTAGGTGTAGCGTAAGATTTCGGTTTAGGTTCAGGTTTCGAATTAGAGTTAGTGTTTATTTAGGATCAAGGGTAGAGTTAGGGTTTGGGTTAGGGTTAGGTCTACGGTTATTTTAGGATTAGGTCTAGGCTTAGGTTGAGGGCTAATGTAAGGCTGAGTTTTAGGGATACAGGTGGAGCAGTGTTATGGTTAGAGTTTGGTTTAAGGTTAGGGTTTGGGTTAGGTTTAGGTTTAGGGTTAAGTTTAGGGTTAGGGTTGGATGAAGTTTAGGATGGGGTGAGGGTTATTCTTATGGTTAGGGCTAGAGTCGGATTTTGTGTTCAGGTTAGTGTTAAGGTTAGGTTTAGGGTTCGGGTAAGGTTTACGAGGTACGTTTAGCGTTATTGCTAGGTTTAGGTTCAGGGTTAGAGTGACATTTAGGTTCAGGGTGAGGGTTAAGATAAGGGTTAGGATTACGGTGAGGATTATACTTAGAGGTTAGGTTTAGGGTGTTAGGGTTAGGTTTATGGTTAGGGTAGGGTTAAGTTTAGGGTTAATGTCAGGGTTAGTGTTAGATTAGGGTTACTGCTTGTGTTTGGGTTAGGGTTAGGGATAAGTTTAGGGATTGCGTTAGGTTTAGGGGTGGGGATACGGTTAGGGGTTAGGGTGAGGGTTAGGGTTAGGTTTAGAGTTCAGGTGAGGGTTTAGGGTAAGGGTTATGGTAAGGGTCAGAGTTAGAGATAGGGTTAGGCTTAGGGTGAATTTTGAGTTAATAGTGAGGGTTAGGGTAAGGTTTAGGGTTAAGGTTAGAGTTAGGAATCAGATTAGTGTTAGGGTTAGTTTTAGGTTTAGGGTTAGGGTAGAGGCAAGGTTAGGGTTAAGGCTAGGATTACGCTCAAGGGTAGGGCTCGGTTAGGGTTAGGGCTCGGTTTAGGGTTAGAGTTAGTACTAGGGTTTAGGGTTAGGGTTAGGGTCAGCTTTCGAGTTATTGTTAGGGATAGGGTTAGGGTAGAGTTAAGATTAGGGTTAAGTGTAGGGTTAGGGTAAAGGTTAGGTTTAGGTCAGGTTTAGGGTTAGGGTTAGGGATAGGGTTAGATTTAGGGAAAGGGTTAGGGTTCGTGGGAGGGTTAGTGTTAGGTTTACAGTTAAGCTGATGATTTACGGTGTTACGGTTAGGGTCAGGGTTAGAGTTAGTGTTAGTTTTAGGTTTAGGGCTAGAGTGAGGGGATAGTTTAGGGTTAGGTTTAGTTTTAGGGTTAGGTTTAGGGTGAAGGTGAAGATTAGAGTTAGGGTAAATATTAGAGTTAGGTGTTTGGGGTATGGTTAGGATCAGGTTAGGGTTAGGTTTAGGGTTAGGATTAGGGTTAGGGTGAGAGTTGGGGGAGATTTAGTATTATGTTTAGTTTTAGGGTTAGGCTTGGGGTAAGGTTATGTTATGTGTGAGGGTTAGCGTTAGGGTTAGGGTTAGGGGTTTTGGATTCAGTTTAGGGTCAGGGTAAGGGTTTGGGTTAGGTTTAGGGTTAGGGTTAGCGTTAGAGTTAGGTTTAGGGTTAGCTTTAGTTTTGGTTAGGGTTAGGATTGGAATGAAGTTAGGGTAGGTTTAGGGTTATGGGTAGGGTGAAATTTTGGTTGAAGATGAGGGTTGGGTTTAGGGTTAGGGTTAGAGTTATTGTTAGGGTTAGGTTTGAGTTTATGGTAGGATTAAAGTTAGGGTTAAGGTTAGGTTAGGGTTATGGTCAGGGTTAGGATTAGGCTTAGGGTGAGGGTTAGGATCAGAGTTATTGTAAGGGTTAGTTTTAGGGTTACAGGTGGGCCAAGGGTAAGGCTAGGGTTAGGTTTAGGGGTAGGGATAAGTTTAGAGTTAGGGTGAGCTTTAGGATTGGCATAGGGTGAACTTTATGATCGGGTGAGTGTTAGGGTTAGGGTTATGACTAAGGTTTGGTTGAGTTTTCAGGTTAGTGTTAAGATTGCGTTTCGTGTTAGGGTTAAGTTTACGGGTTTTGTTTAGTTTTAGGGTTAGTTTATAGATTTTAGGTTAGGGTTCAGTTTAGTGTTACGGTTAGGCTTGGGGTCACTGTTTGTGTTAGGCGTTGTGGTTGGGGTGAAGGTTAGGTTTAGGGTTAGGGTTGGGTAGGGTTAGGATTCTGGTTATGGTAAGGTGTTAGGGGTTAGAGTTTTAGTTTAGGGTTAGGGCTTGGGTGAGGGTACTTGTTAGTCATTGTGGTTCTGGTCATGGTTAGGTTTGGTTTAGGGTTAGTGGTAGGTTTATGATTAGGTTTAGGGTTAGTGTTTAGGTTAGGGTGAGAGTTAGGGTTAAGGTTTGGGTTAGGCTTTGGTGTCAGGGGTTAGGGTTTGGGTTAGAGTTAACATTCGGGCTTACGG
This sequence comes from Loxodonta africana, assembly GCF_030014295.1. Classification (NCBI taxonomy): domain Eukaryota; kingdom Metazoa; phylum Chordata; class Mammalia; order Proboscidea; family Elephantidae; genus Loxodonta; species Loxodonta africana. The sequence goes on along the minus strand of NW_026974858.1, from coordinate 245,342 downwards.
GTTCAGCTTAATATTAGGATTACGGAGAGCATTAGGGTTAGGGTTTGGGGATACGGTTAGGGGTTAGGGTGAGGGTTATGGTTAGTTTTACAGTTAAGGCGAGGGATTAGGGTAAGTGTTACGTTTAGGGTTAGAGTTAGGATTAGGTGTAGTTCAGGGTTAGGTGTAGCGTAAGATTTCGGTTTAGGTTCAGGTTTCGAATTAGAGTTAGTGTTTATTTAGGATCAAGGGTAGAGTTAGGGTTTGGGTTAGGGTTAGGTCTACGGTTAGGATTAGGATTAGGTCTAGGCTTAGGTTGAGGGCTAATGTAAGGCTGAGTTTTAGGGATAGAGGTGGAGCAGTGTTATGGTTAGAGTTTGGTTTAAGGTTAGGGTTTGGGTTAGGTTTAGGTTTAGGGTTAAGTTTAGGGTTAGGGTTGGATGAAGTTTAGGATGGGGTGAGGGTTATTCTTATGGTTAGGGCTAGAGTCGGATTTTGTGTTCAGGTTAGTGTTAAGGTTAGGTTTAGGGTTCGGGTAAGGTTTACGAGGTACGTTTAGCGTTATTGCTAGGTTTAGGTTCAGGGTTAGAGTGACATTTAGGTTCAGGGTGAGGGTTAAGATAAGGGTTAGGATTACGGTGAGGATTATACTTAGAGGTTAGGTTTAGGGTGTTAGGGTTAGGTTTATGGTTAGGGTAGGGTTAAGTTTAGGGTTAATGTCAGGGTTAGTGTTAGATTAGGGTTACTGTTTGTGTTTGGGTTAGGGTTAGGGATAAGTTTAGGGATTGCGTTAGGTTTAGGGGTGGGGATACGGTTAGGGGTTAGGGTGAGGGTTAGGGTTAGGTTTAGAGTTCAGGTGAGGGTTTAGGGTAAGGGTTATGGTAAGGGTCAGAGTTAGAGATAGGGTTAGGCTTAGGGTGAATTTTGAGTTAATAGTGAGGGTTAGGGTAAGGTTAAGGGTTAAGGTTAGAGTTAGGAATCAGATTAGTGTTAGGGTTAGTTTTAGGTTTAGGGTTAGGGTAGAGGCAAGGTTAGGGTTAAGGCTAGGATTACGCTCAAGGGTAGGGCTCGGTTAGGGTTAGGGCTCGGTTTAGGGTTAGAGTTAGTACTAGGGTTTAGGGTTAGGGTTAGGGTCAGCTTTCGAGTTATTGTTAGGGATAGGGATAGGGTAGAGTTAAGATTAGGGTTAAGTGTAGGGTTAGGGTAAAGGTTAGGTTTAGGTCAGGTTTAGGGTTAGGATTAGGGATAGGGTTAGATTTAGGGAAAGGGTTAGGGTTCGTGGGAGGGTTAGTGTTAGGTTTACAGTTAAGCTGATGATTTACGGTGTTACGGTTAGGGTCAGGGTTAGAGTTAGTGTTAGTTTTAGGTTTAGGGCTAGAGTGAGGGGATAGTTTAGGGTTAGGTTTAGTTTTAAGGTTAAGTTTAGGGTGAAGGTGAAGATTAGAGTTAGGGTAAATATTAGAGTTAGGTGTTTGGGGTATGTTTAGGATCAGGTTAGGGTTAGGTTTAGGTTTAGGATTAGGGTTAGGGTGAGAGTTGGGGGAGATTTAGTATTATGTTTAGTTTTAGGGTTAGGCTTGGGGTAAGGTTATGTTATGTGTGAGGGTTAGCGTTAGGGTTTGGGTTAGGGGTTTTGGGTTCAGTTTAGGGTCAGGGTAAGGGTTTGGGTTAGTTTTAGGGTTAGGGTTAGCGTTAGAGTTAGGTTTAGGGTTAGCTATAGTTTTGGGTAGGGTTAGGATTGGAATGAAGTTAGGGTAGGTTTAGGGTTATGGGTAGGGTGAAATTTTGGTTGAAGATGAGGGTTGGGTTTAGGGTTAGGGTTAGAGTTATTGTTAGGGTTAGGTTTGAGTTTATGGTAGGATTAAAGTTAGGGTTAAGGTTAGGTTAGGGTTATGGTCAGGTTTAGGATTAGGCTTAGGCTGAGGATTAGGATCAGAGTTATTGTAAGGGTTAGTTTTAGGGTTACAGGTGGGCCAAGGGTAAGGCTACGGTTAGGTTTAGGGGTAGGGATAAGTTTAGAGTTAGGGTGAGCTTTAGGTTTGGCATAGGGTGAACTTTAAGATCGGGTGAGTGTTAGGGTTAGGGTTATGACTAAGGTTTGGTTGAGTTTTCAGGTTAGTGTTAAGATTGAGTTTCGTGTTAGGGTTAAGTTGACGGGTTTTGTTTAGTTTTAGGGTTAGTTTATAGATTTTAGGTTAGGGTTCAGTTTAGTGTTACGGTTAGGCTTGGGGTCACTGTTTGTGTTAGGCGTTGTGGTTGGGGTGAAGGTTAGGTTTAGGGTTAGGGTTGGGGAGGGTTAGGATTCTGGTTATGGTAAGGTGTTAGGGGTTAGAGTTTTAGTTTAGGGTTAGGGCTTGGGTGAGGGTACTTGTTAGTCATTGTGGTTCTGGTCATGGTTAGGTTTGGTTTAGGGTTAGGGGTAGGTTTATGATTAGGGTTAGGGTTAGTGTTTAGGTTAGGGTGAGAGTTAGGGTTAAGGTTTGGGTTAGGCTTTGGTGTCAGGGGTTAGGGTTTGGGTTAGAGTTAACATTCGGGCTTACGGGTTCAGCTTAATATTAGGATTACGGAGAGCATTAGGGTTAGGGTTTGGGGATACGGTTAGGGGTTAGGGTGAGGGTTATGGTTAGTTTTACAGTTAAGGCGAGGGATTAGGGTAAGTGTTACGTTTAGGGTTAGAGTTAGGATTAGGTGTAGTTCAGGGTTAGGTGTAGCGTAAGATTTCGGTTTAGGTTCAGGTTTCGAATTAGAGTTAGTGTTTATTTAGGATCAAGGGTAGAGTTAGGGTTTGGGTTAGGGTTAGGTCTACGGTTATTTTAGGATTAGGTCTAGGCTTAGGTTGAGGGCTAATGTAAGGCTGAGTTTTAGGGATACAGGTGGAGCAGTGTTATGGTTAGAGTTTGGTTTAAGGTTAGGGTTTGGGTTAGGTTTAGGTTTAGGGTTAAGTTTAGGGTTAGGGTTGGATGAAGTTTAGGATGGGGTGAGGGTTATTCCTATGGTTAGGGCTAGAGTTTGATTTTGTGTTCAGGTTAGTGTTAAGGTTAGGTTTAGGGTTCGGGTAAGGTTTACGAGGTACGTTTAGCGTTATTGCTAGGTTTAGGTTCAGGGTTAGAGTGACATTTAGGTTCAGGGTGAGGGTTAAGATAAGGGTTAGGATTACGGTGAGGCTTATACTTAGAGGTTAGGTTTAGGGTGTTAGGGTTAGGTTTATGGTTAGGGTAGGGTTAAGTTTAGGGTTAATGTCAGGGTTAGTGTTAGATTAGGGTTACTGTTTGTGTTTGGGTTAGGGTTAGGGATAAGTTTAGGGATTGCGTTAGGTTTAGGGGTGGGGATACGGTTAGGGGTTAGGGTGAGGGTTAGGGTTAGGTTTAGAGTTCAGGTGAGGGTTTAGGGTAAGGGTTATGGTAAGGGTCAGAGTTAGAGATAGGGTTAGGCTTAGGGTGAATTTTGAGTTAATAGTGAGGGTTAGGGTAAGGTTTAGGGTTAAGGTTAGAGTTAGGATTCAGATTAGTGTTAGGGTTAGTTTTAGGTTTAGGGTAGAGGCAAGGTTAGGGTTAAGGCTAGGATTACGCTCAAGGGTAGGGCTCGGTTAGGGTTAGGGCTTGGTTTAGGGTTAGTTAGTACTATTGTTTAGGGTTAGGGTTAGGGTCAGCTTTCGAGTTATTGTTAGGGATAGGGTTAGGGTAGAGTTAAGATTAGGGTTAAGTGTAGGGTTAGGGTAAAGGTTAGGTTTAGGTCAGGTTTAGGGTTAGGATTAGGGATAGGGTTAGATTTAGGGAAAGGGTTAGGGTTCGTGGGAGGGTTAGTGTTAGGTTTACAGTTAAGCTGATGATTTACGGTGTTACGGTTAGGGTCAGGGTTAGAGTTAGTGTTAGTTTTAGGTTTAGGGCTAGAGTGAGGGGAGAGTTTAGGCTTAGGTTTAGTTTTAGGGTTAGGTTTAGGGTGAAGGTGAAGATTAGTGTTAGGGTAAATATTAGAGTTAGGTGTTTGGGGTATGGTTAGGATCAGGTTAGGGTTAGGTTGAGGGTTAGGATTAGGGTTAGGGTGAGAGTTGGGGGAGATTTAGTATTATGTTTAGTTTTAGGGTTAGGCTTGGGGTAAGGTTATGTTATGTATGAGGGTTAGCGTTAGGGTTAGGGTTAGGGGTTTTGGATTCAGTTTAGGGTCAGGGTAAGGGTTTGGGTTAGGTTTAGGTTTAGGGTTAGCGTTAGAGTTAGGTTTAGGGTTAGCTTTAGTTTTGGTTAGGGTTAGGATTGGAATGAAGTTAGGGTAGGTTTAGGGTTATGGGTAGGGTGAAATTTTGGTTGAAGATGAGGGTTGGGTTTAGGGTTAGGGTTAGAGTTATTGTTAGGGTTAGGTTTGAGTTTATGGTAGGATTAAAGTTAGGGTTAAGGTTAGGTTAGGGTTATGGTCAGGGTTAGGATTAGGCTTAGGGTGAGGGTTAGGATCAGAGTTATTGTAAGGGTTAGTTTTAGGGTTACAGGTGGGCCAAGGGTAAGGCTAGGGTTAGGTTTAGGGGTAGGGATAAGTTTAGAGTTAGGGTGAGCTTTAGGTTTGGCATAGGGTGAACTTTAAGATCGGGTGAGTGTTAGGGTTAGGGTTATGACTAAGGTTTGGTTGAGTTTTCAGGTTAGTGTTAAGATTGTGTTTCGTGTTAGGGTTAAGTTGACGGGTTTTGTTTAGTTTTAGGGTTAGTTTATAGATTTTAGGTTAGGGTTAAGTTTAGTGTTACGGTTAGGCTTGGGGTCACTGTTTGTCTTAGGCGTTGTGGTTGGGGTGAAGGTTAGGTTTAGGGTTAGGGTTGGGTAGGGTTAGGATTCTGGTTATGGTAAGCTGTTAGGGGTTAGAGTTTTAGTTTAGGGTTAGGGCTTGGGTGAGGGTACTTGTTAGTCATTGTGGTTCTGGTCATGGTTAGGTTTGGTTTAGGGTTAGGGGTAGGTTTATGATTAGGTTTAGGGTTAGTGTTTAGGTTAGGGTGAGAGTTAGGGTTAAGGTTTGGGTTAGGCTTTGGTGTCAGGGGTTAGGGTTTGGGTTAGAGTTAACATTCGGGCTTACGGGTTCAGCTTAATATTAGGATTACGGAGAGCATTAGGGTTAGGGTTTGGGGATACGGTTAGGGGTTAGGGTGAGGGTTATGGTTAGTTTTACAGTTAAGGCGAGGGATTAGGGTAAGTGTTACGTTTAGGGTTAGAGTTAGGATTAGGTGTAGTTCAGGGTTAGGTGTAGCGTAAGATTTCGGTTTAGGTTCAGGTTTCGAATTAGAGTTAGTGTTTATTTAGGATCAAGGGTAGAGTTAGGGTTTGGGTTAGGGTTAGGTCTACGGTTAGGATTAGGATTAGGTCTAGGCTTAGGTTGAGGGCTAATGTAAGGCTCAGTTTTAGGGATAGAGGTGGAGCAGTGTTATGGTTAGAGTTTGGTTTAAGGTTAGGGTTTGGGTTAGGTTTAGGTTTAGGGTTAAGTTTAGGGTTAGGGTTGGATGAAGTTTAGGATGGGGTGAGGGTTATTCTTATGGTTAGGGCTAGAGTCGGATTTTGTGTTCAGGTTAGTGTTAAGGTTAGGTTTAGGGTTCGGGTAAGGTTTACGAGGTACGTTTAGCGTTATTGCTAGGTTTAGGTTCAGGGTTAGAGTGACATTTAGGTTCAGGGTGAGGGTTAAGATAAGGGTTAGGATTACGGTGAGGATTATACTTAGAGGTTAGGTTTAGGGTGTTAGGGTTAGGTTTATGGTTAGGGTAGGGTTAAGTTTAGGGTTAATGTCAGGGTTAGTGTTAGATTAGGGTTACTGTTTGTGTTTGGGTTAGGGTTAGGGATAAGTTTAGGGATTGCGTTAGGTTTAGGGGTGGGGATACGGTTAGGGGTTAGGGTGAGGGTTAGGGTTAGGTTTAGAGTTCAGGTGAGGGTTTAGGGTAAGCGTTATGGTAAGGGTCAGAGTTAGAGATAGAGTTAGGCTTAGGGTGAATTTTGAGTTAATAGTGAGGGTTAGGGTAAGGTTTAGGGTTAAGGTTAGAGTTAGGATTCAGATTAGTGTTAGGGTTAGTTTTAGGTTTAGGGTAGAGGCAAGGTTAGGGTTAAGGCTAGGATTACGCTCAAGGGTAGGGCTCGGTTAGGGTTAGGGCTTGGTTTAGGGTTAGTTAGTACTATTGTTTAGGGTTAGGGTTAGGGTCAGCTTTCGAGTTATTGTTAGGGATAGGGTTAGGGTAGAGTTAAGATTAGGGTTAAGTGTAGGGTTAGGGTAAAGGTTAGGTTTAGGTCAGGTTTAGGGTTAGGATTAGGGATAGGGTTAGATTTAGGGAAAGGGTTAGGGTTCGTGGGAGGGTTAGTGTTAGGTTTAGAGTTAAGCTGATGATTTACGGTGTTACGGTTAGGGTCAGGGTTAGAGTTAGTGTTAGTTTTAGGTTTAGGGCTAGAGTGAGGGGATAGTTTAGGGTTAGGTTTAGTTTTAGGGTTAGGTTTAGGGTGAAGGTGAAGATTAGTGTTATGGTAAATATTAGAGTTAGGTGTTTGGGGTATGGTTAGGATCAGGTTAGGGTTAGGTTGAGGGTTAGGATTAGGGTTAGGGTGAGAGTTGGGGGAGATTTAGTATTATGTTTAGTTTTAGGGTTAGGCTTGGGGTAAGGTTATGTTATGTATGAGGGTTAGCGTTAGGGTTAGGGTTAGGGGTTTTGGGTTCAGTTTAGGGTCAGGGTAAGGGTTTGGGTTAGGTTTAGGTTTAGGGTTAGCGTTAGAGTTAGGTTTAGGGTTAGCTTTAGTTTTGGTTAGGGTTAGGATTGGAATGAAGTTAGGGTAGGTTTAGGGTTATGGGTAGGGTGAAATTTTGGTTGAAGATGAGGGTTGGGTTTAGGGTTAGGGTTAGAGTTATTGTTAGGGTTAGGTTTGAGTTTATGGTAGGATTAAAGTTAGGGTTAAGGTTAGGTTAGGGTTATGGTCAGGGTTAGGATTAGGCTTAGGGTGAGGGTTAGGATCAGAGTTATTGTAAGGGTTAGTTTTAGGGTTACAGGTGGGCCAAGGGTAAGGCTAGGGTTAGGTTTAGGGGTAGGGATAAGTTTAGAGTTAGGGTGAGCTTTAGGTTTGGCATAGGGTGAACTTTAAGATCGGTGAGTGTTAGGGTTAGGGTTATGACTAAGGTTTGGTTGAGTTATCAGGTTAGTGTTAAGATTGTGTTTCGTGTTAGGGTTAAGTTTACGGGTTTTGTTTAGTTTTAGGGTTAGTTTATAGATTTTAGGTTAGGGTTAAGTTTAGTGTTACGGTTAGGCTTGGGGTCACTGTTTGTCTTAGGCGTTGTGGTTGGGGTGAAGGTTAGGTTTAGGGTTAGGGTTGGGTAGGTTTAGGATTCTGGTTATGGTAAGCTGTTAGGGGTTAGAGTTTTAGTTTAGGGTTAGGGCTTGGGTGAGGGTACTTGTTAGTCATTGTGGTTCTGGTCATGGTTAGGTTTGGTTTAGGGTTAGGGGTAGGTTTATGATTAGGTTTAGGGTTAGTGTTTAGGTTAGGGTGAGAGTTAGGGTTAAGGTTTGGGTTAGGCTTTGGTGTCAGGGGTTAGGGTTTGGGTTAGAGTTAACATTCGGGCTTACGGGTTCAGCTTAATATTAGGATTACGGAGAGCATTAGGGTTAGGGTTTGGGGATACGGTTAGGGGTTAGGGTGAGGGTTATGGTTAGTTTTACAGTTAAGGCGAGGGATTAGGGTAAGTGTTACGTTTAGGGTTAGAGTTAGGATTAGGTGTAGTTCAGGGTTAGGTGTAGCGTAAGATTTCGGTTTAGGTTCAGGTTTCGAATTAGAGTTAGTGTTTATTTAGGATCAAGGGTAGAGTTAGGGTTTGGGTTAGGGTTAGGTCTACGGTTAGGATTAGGATTAGGTCTAGGCTTAGGTTGAGGGCTAATGTAAGGCTGAGTTTTAGGGATACAGGTGGAGCAGTGTTATGGTTAGAGTTTGGTTTAAGGTTAGGGTTTGGGTTAGGTTTAGGTTTAGGGTTAAGTTTAGGGTTAGGGTTGGATGAAGTTTAGGATGGGGTGAGGGTTATTCTTATGGTTAGGGCTAGAGTCGGATTTTGTGTTCAGGTTAGTGTTAAGGTTAGGTTTAGGGTTCGGGTAAGGTTTACGAGGTACGTTTAGCGTTATTGCTAGGTTTAGGTTCAGGGTTAGAGTGACATTTAGGTTCAGGGTGAGGGTTAAGATAAGGGTTAGGATTAGGGTGAGGATTATACTTAGAGGTTAGGTTTAGGGTGTTAGGGTTAGGTTTATGGTTAGGGTAGGGTTAAGTTTAGGGTTAATGTCAGGGTTAGTGTTAGATTAGGGTTACTGTTTGTGTTTGGGTTAGGGTTAGGGATAAGTTTAGGGATTGCGTTAGGTTTAGGGGTGGGGATACGGTTAGGGGTTAGGGTGAGGGTTAGGGTTAGGTTTAGAGTTCAGGTGAGGGTTTAGGGTAAGGGTTATGGTAAGGGTCAGAGTTAGAGATAGGGTTAGGCTTAGGGTGAATTTTGAGTTAATAGTGAGGGTTAGGGTAAGGTTTAGGGTTAAGGTTAGAGTTAGGAATCAGATTAGTGTTAGGGTTAGTTTTAGGTTTAGGGTTAGGGTAGAGGCAAGGTTAGGGTTAAGGCTAGGATTACGCTCAAGGGTAGGGCTCGGTTAGGGTTAGGGCTCGGTTTAGGGTTAGTACTAGGGTTTAGGGTTAGGGTTAGGGTCTGCTTTCGAGTTATTGTTAGGGATAGGGTTAGGGTAGAGTTAAGATTAGGGTTAAGTGTAGGGTTAGGGTAAAGGTTAGGTTTAGGTCAGGTTTAGGGTTAGGATTAGGGATAGGGTTAGATTTAGGGAAAGGGTTAGGGTTCGTGGGAGGGTTAGTGTTAGGTTTACAGTTAAGCTGATGATTTACGGTGTTACGGTTAGGGTCAGGGTTAGAGTTAGTGTTAGTTTTAGGTTTAGGGCTAGAGTGAGGGGATAGTTTAGGGTTAGGTTTAGTTTTAGGGTTAGGTTTAGGGTGAAGGTGAAGATTAGAGTTAGGGTAAATATTAGAGTTAGGTGTTTGGGGTATGGTTAGGATCAGGTTAGGGTTAGGTTTAGGGTTAGGATTAGGGTTAGGGTGAGAGTTGGGGGAGATTTAGTATTATGTTTAGTTTTAGGGTTAGGCTTGGGGTAAGGTTATGTTATGTGTGAGGGTTAGCGTTAGGGTTAGGGTTAGGGGTTTTGGGTTCAGTTTAGGGTCAGGGTAAGGGTTTGGGTTAGGTTTAGGGATAGGGTTAGCGTTAGAGTTAGGTTTAGGGTTAGCTTTAGTTTTGGTTAGGGTTAGGATTGGAATGAAGTTAGGGTAGGTTTAGGGTTATGGGTAGGGTGAAATTTTGGTTGAAGATGAGGGTTGGGTTTAGGGTTAGGGTTAGAGTTATTGTTAGGGTTAGGTTTGAGTTTATGGTAGGATTAAAGTTAGGGTTAAGGTTAGGTTAGGGTTATGGTCAGGGTTAGGATTAGGCTTAGGGTGAGGGTTAGGATCAGAGTTATTGTAAGGGTTAGTTTTAGGGTTACAGGTGGGCCAAGGGTAAGGCTAGGGTTAGGTTTAGGGGTAGGGATAAGTTTAGAGTTAGGGTGAGCTTTAGGTTTGGCATAGGGTGAACTTTAAGATCGGGTGAGTGTTAGGGTTAGGGTTATGACTAAGGTTTGGTTGAGTTTTCAGGTTAGTGTTAAGATTGCGTTTCGTGTTAGGGTTAAGTTTACGGGTTTTGTTTAGTTTTAGGGTTAGTTTATAGATTTGAGGTTAGGGTTAAGTTTAGTGTTACGGTTAGGCTTGGGGTCACTGTTTGTGTTAGGCGTTGTGGTTGGGGTGAAGGTTAGGTTTAGGGTTAGGGTTGGGTAGGGTTAGGATTCTGGTTATGGTAAGGTGTTAGGGGTTAGAGTTTTAGTTTAGGGTTAGGGCTTGGGTGAGGGTACTTGTTAGTCATTGTGGTTCTGGTCATGGTTAGGTTTGGTTTAGGGTTAGGGGTAGGTTTATGATTAGGTTTAGGGTTAGTGTTTAGGTTAGGGTGAGAGTTAGGGTTAAGGTTTGGGTTAGGCTTTGGTGTCAGGGGTTAGGGTTTGGGTTAGAGTTAACATTCGGGCTTACGGGTTCAGCTTAATATTAGGATTACGGAGAGCATTAGGGTTAGGGTTTGGGGATACGGTTAGGGGTTAGGGTGAGGGTTATGGTTAGTTTTACAGTTAAGGCGAGGGATTAGGGTAAGTGTTACGTTTAGGGTTAGAGTTAGGATTAGGTGTAGTTCAGGGTTAGGTGTAGCGTAAGATTTCGGTTTAGGTTCAGGTTTCGAATTAGAGTTAGTGTTTATTTAGGATCAAGGGTAGAGTTAGGGTTTGGGTTAGGGTTAGGTCTACGGTTAGGATTAGGATTAGGTCTAGGCTTAGGTTGAGGGCTAATGTAAGGCTGAGTTTTAGGGATACAGGTGGAGCAGTGTTATGGTTAGAGTTTGGTTTAAGGTTAGGGTTTGGGTTAGGTTTAGGTTTAGGGTTAAGTTTAGGGTTAGGGTTGGATGAAGTTTAGGATGGGGTGAGGGTTATTCTTATGGTTAGGGCTAGAGTTTGATTTTGTGTTCAGGTTAGTGTTAAGGTTAGGTTTAGGGTTCGGGTAAGGTTTAGGAGGTACGTTTAGCGTTATTGTTAGGTTTAGGTTCAGGGTTAGAGTGACATTTAGGTTCAGGGTGAGGGTTAAGATAAGGGTTAGGATTAGGGTGAGGATTATACTTAGAGGTTAGGTTTAGGGTGTTAGGGTTAGGTTTATGGTTAGGGCAGGGTTAAGTTTAGGGTTAATGTCAGGGTTAGTGTTAGATTAGGGTTACTGTTTGTGTTTGGGTGAGGGTTAGGGATAAGTTTAGGGATTGCGTTAGGTTTAGGGGTGGGGATACGGTTAGGGGTTAGGGTGAGGGTTAGGGTTAGGTTTCGAGTTCAGGTGAGGGTTTAGGGTAAGGGTTATGGTAAGGGTTAGAGTTAGAGATAGGGTTAGGCTTAGGGTGAATTTTGAGTTAATAGTGAGGGTTAGGGTAAGGGTTAGGGTTAAGGTTAGAGTTAGGATTCAGTTTAGTGTTAGGGTTAGTTTTAGGTTTAGGGTTAGGGTAGGGGCAAGGTTAGGGTTAAGGCTAGGATTACGCTCAAGGGTAGGGCTCGGTTAGGGTTAGGGCTCGGTTTAGGGTTAGAGTTAGTACTAGGGTTTAGGGTTAGGGTTAGGGTCAGCTTTCGAGTTATTGTTAGGGATAGGGTTAGGGTAGAGTTAAGATTAGGGTTAAGTGTAGGGTTAGGGTAAAGGTTAGGTTTAGGTCAGGTTTAGGGTTAGGATTAGGGATAGGGTTAGATTTAGGGAAAGGGTTAGGGTTCGTGGGAGGGTTAGTGTTAGGTTTACAGTTAAGCTGATGATTTACGGTGTTACGGTTAGGGTCAGGGTTAGAGTTAGTGTTAGTTTTAGGTTTAGGGCTAGAGTGAGGGGAGAGTTTAGGCTTAGGTTTAGTTTTAGGGTTAGGTTTAGGGTGAAGGTGAAGATTAGGGTTAGGGTAAATATTAGAGTTAGGTGTTTGGGGTATGGTTAGGATCAGGTTAAGGTTAGGTTGAGGGTTAGGATTAGGGTTAGGGTGAGAGTTGAGGGAGATTTAGTATTATGTTTAGTTTTAGGGTTAGGCTTGGGGTAAGGTTATGTTATGTGTGAGGGTTAGCGTTAGGGTTAGGGTTAGGGGTTTTGGGTTCAGTTTAGGGTCAGGGTAAGGGTTTGGGTTAGGTTTAGGGTTAGGGTTAGCGTTAGAGTTAGGTTTAGGGTTAGCTTTAGTTTTGGTTAGGGTTAGGATTGGAATGAAGTTAGGGTAGGTTTAGGGTTATGGGTAGGGTGAAATTTTGGTTGAAGATGTGGGTTGGGTTTAGGGTTAGGGTTAGAGTTATTGTTAGGGTTAGGTTTGAGTTTATGGTAGGATTAAAGTTAGGGTTAAGGTTAGGGTAGGGTTATGGTCAGGGTTAGGATTAGGCTTAGGCTGAGGGTTAGGATCAGAGTTATTGTAAGGGTTAGTTTTAGGGTTACAGGTGGGCCAAGGGTAAGGCTAGGGTTAGGTTTAGGGGTAGGGATAGGTTTAGAGTTAGGGTGAGCTTTAGGTTTGGCATAGGGTGAACTTTAAGATCGGGTGAGTGTTAGGGTTAGGGTTATGACTAAGGTTTGGTTGAGTTATCAGGTTAGTGTTAAGATTGTGTTTCGTGTTAGGGTTAAGTTGACGGGTTTTGTTTAATTTTAGGGTTAGTTTATAGATTTTAGGTTAGGGCTCAGTTTAGTGTTACGGTTAGGCTTGGAGTCACTGTTTGTGTTAGGCGTTGTGGTTGGGGTGAAGGTTAGGTTTAGGGTTAGGGTTGGGTAGGGTTAGGATTCTGGTTATGGTAAGGTGTTAGGGGTTAGAGTTTTAGTTTAGGGTTAGGGCTTGGGTGAGGGTACTTGTTAGTCATTGTGGTTCTGGTCATGGTTAGGTTTGGTTTAGGGTTAGGGGTAGGTTTATGATTAGGTTTAGGGTTAGTGTTTAGGTTAGGGTGAGAGTTAGGGTTAAGGTTTGGGTTAGGCTTTGGTGTCAGGGTTTAGGGTTTGGGTTAGAGATATCATTCGGGCTTACGGGTTCAGGTTAATATTAGGATTAGGGAGAGCATTAGGGTTAGGGTTTGGGGATACTGTTAGGGGTTAGGGTGAGGGTTATGGTTAGTTTTACAGTTAAGGCGAGGGATTAGGGTAAGTGTTATGTTTAGGGTTAGAGTTAGGATTAGGTGTAGGTCAGGGTTAGGTGTAGCGTAAGATTTCGGTTTAGGTTCAGGTTTCGAATTAGAGTTAGTGTTTATTTAGGATCAAGGGTAGAGTTAGGGTTTGGGTTAGGGTTAGGTCTACGGTTAGGATTAGGATTAGGTCTAGGCTTAGGTTGAGGGCTAATGTAAGGCTGAGTTTTAGGGATACAGGGGGAGCAGTGTTATGGTTAGAGTTTGGTTTAAGGTTAGGGTTTGGGTTAGGTTTATGTTTAGGGTTAAGTTTAGGGTTAGGGTTGGATGAAGTTTAGGATGGGGTGAGGGTTATTCTTATGGTTAGGGCTAGAGTTTGATTTTGTGTTCAGGTTAGTGTTAAGGTTAGGTTTAGGGTTCGGGTAAGGTTTAGGAGGTACGTTTAGCGTTATTGTTAGGTTTAGGTTCAGGGTTAGAGTGACATTTAGGTTCAGGGTGAGGGTTAAGATAAGGGTTAGGATTAGGGTGAGGATTATACTTAGAGGTTAGGTTTAGGGTGTTAGGGTTAGGTTTATGGTTAGGGCAGGGTTAAGTTTAGGGTTAATGTCAGGGTTAGTGTTAGATTAGGGTTACTGTTTGTGTTTGGGTTAGGGTTAGGGATAAGTTTAGGGATTGCGTTAGGTTTAGGGGTGGGGATACGGTTAGGGGTTAGGGTGAGGGTTAGGGTTAGGTTTCGAGTTCAGGTGAGGGTTTAGGGTAAGGGTTATGGTAAGGGTTAGAGTTAGAGATAGGGTTAGGCTTAGGGTGAATTTTGAGTTAATAGTGAGGGTTAGGGTAAGGGTTAGGGTTAAGGTTAGAGTTAGGATTCAGTTTAGTGTTAGGGTTAGTTTTAGGTTTAGGGTTAGGGTAGGGGCAAGGTTAGGGTTAAGGCTAGGATTACGCTCAAGGGTAGGGCTCGGTTAGGGTTAGGGCTCGGTTTAGGGTTAGAGTTAGTACTAGGGTTTAGGGTTAGGGTTAGGGTCAGCTTTCGAGTTATTGTTAGGGATAGGGTTAGGGTAGAGTTAAGATTAGGGTTAAGTGTAGGGTTAGGGTAAAGGTTAGGTTTAGGTCAGGTTTAGGGTTAGGATTAGGGATAGGGTTAGATTTAGGGAAAGGGTTAGGGTTCGTGGGAGGGTTAGTGTTAGGTTTACAGTTAAGCTGATGATTTACGGTGTTACGGTTAGGGTCAGGGTTAGAGTTAGTGTTAGTTTTAGGTTTAGGGCTAGAGTGAGGGGAGAGTTTAGGCTTAGGTTTAGTTTTAGGGTTAGGTTTAGGGTGAAGGTGAAGATTAGGGTTAGGGTAAATATTAGAGTTAGGTGTTTGGGTATGGTTAGGATCAGGTTAGGGTTAGGTTGAGGGTTAGGATTAGGGTTAGGGTTAGAGTTGAGGGAGATTTAGTATTATGTTTAGTTTTAGGGTTAGGCTTGGGGTAAGGTTATGTTATGTGTGAGGGTTAGCGTTAGGGTTAGGGTTAGGGGTTTTGGGTTCAGTTTAGGGTCAGGGTAAGGGTTTGGGTTAGGTTTAGGGTTAGGGTTAGCGTTAGAGTTAGGTTTAGGGTTAGCTTTAGTTTTGGTTAGGGTTAGGATTGGAATGAAGTTAGGGTAGGTTTAGGGTTATGGGTAGGGTGAAATTTTGGTTGAAGATGTGGGTTGGGTTTAGGGTTAGGGTTAGAGTTATTGTTAGGGTTAGGTTTGAGTTTATGGTAGGATTAAAGTTAGGGTTAAGGTTAGGGTAGGGTTATGGTCAGGGTTAGGATTAGGCTTAGGCTGAGGGTTAGGATCAGAGTTATTGTAAGGGTTAGTTTTAGGGTTACAGGTGGGCCAAGGGTAAGGCTAGGGTTAGGTTTAGGGGTAGGGATAGGTTTAGAGTTAGGGTGAGCTTTAGGTTTGGCATAGGGTGAACTTTAAGATCGGGTGAGTGTTAGGGTTAGGGTTATGACTAAGGTTTGGTTGAGTTATCAGGTTAGTGTTAAGATTGTGTTTCGTGTTAGGGTTAAGTTGACGGGTTTTGTTTAATTTTAGGGTTAGTTTATAGATTTTAGGTTAGGGTTCAGTTTAGTGTTACGGTTAGGCTTGGAGTCACTGTTTGTGTTAGGCGTCGTGGTTGGGGTGAAGGTTAGGTTTAGGGTTAGGGTTGGGTAGGGTTAGGATTCTGGTTATGGTAAGGTGTTAGGGGTTAGAGTTTTAGTTTAGGGTTAGGGCTTGGGTGAGGGTACTTGTTAGTCATTGTGGTTCTGGTCATGGTTAGGTTTGGTTTAGGGTTAGGGGTAGGTTTATGATTAGGTTTAGGGTTAGTGTTTAGGTTAGGGTGAGAGTTAGGGTTAAGGTTTGGGTTAGGCTTTGGTGTCAGGGTTTAGGGTTTGGGTTAGAGATATCATTCGGGCTTACGGGTTCAGGTTAATATTAGGATTAGGGAGAGCATTAGGGTTAGAGTTTGGGGATACGGTTAGGGGTTAGGGTGAGGGTTATGGTTAGTTTTACAGTTAAGGCGAGGGATTAGGGTAAGTGTTATGTTTAGGGTTAGAGTTAGGATTAGGTGTAGGTGAGGGTTAGGTGTAGCGTAAGATTTCGGTTTAGGTTCAGGTTTCGAATTAGAGTTAGTGTTTATTTAGGATCAAGGGTAGAGTTAGGGTTTGGTTAGGGTTAGGTCTACGGTTAGGATTAGGATTAGGTCTAGGCTTAGGTTGAGGGCTAATGTAAGGCTGAGTTTTAGGGATACAGGTGGAGCAGTGTTATGGTTAGAGTTTGGTTTAAGGTTAGGATTTGGGTTAGGTTTAGGTTTAGGGTTAAGTTTAGGGTTAGGGTTGGATGAAGTTTAGGATGGGGTGAGGGTTATTCTTATGGTTAGGGCTAGAGTTTGATTTTGTGTTCAGGTTAGTGTTAAGGTTAGGTTTAGGGTTCGGGTAAGGTTTAGGAGGTACGTTTAGCGTTATTGTTAGGTTTAGGTTCAGGGTTAGAGTGACATTTAGGTTCAGGGTGAGGGTTAAGATAAGGGTTAGGATTAGGGTGAGGATTATACTTAGAGGTTAGGTTTAGGGTGTTAGGGTTAGGTTTATGGTTAGGGCAGGGTTAAGTTTAGGGTTAATGTCAGGGTTAGTGTTAGATTAGGGTTACTGTTTGTGTTTGGGTTAGGGTTAGGGATAAGTTTAGGGATTGTGTTAGGTTTAGGGGTGGGGATACGGTTAGGGGTTAGGGTGAGGGTTAGGGTTAGGTTTCGAGTTCAGGTGAGGGTTTAGGGTAAGGGTTATGGTAAGGGTTAGAGTTAGAGATAGGGTTAGGCTTAGGGTGAATTTTGAGTTAATAGTGAGGGTTAGGGTAAGGGTTAGGGTTAAGGTTAGAGTTAGGATTCAGTTTAGTGTTAGGGTTAGTTTTAGGTTTAGGGTTAGGGTAGGGGCAAGGTTAGGGTTAAGGCTAGGATTACGCTCAAGGGTAGGGCTCGGTTAGGGTTAGGGCTCGGTTTAGGGTTAGAGTTAGTACTAGGGTTTAGGGTTAGGGTTAGGGTCAGCTTTCGAGTTATTGTTAGGGATAGGGTTAGGGTAGAGTTAAGATTAGGGTTAAGTGTAGGGTTAGGGTAAAGGTTAGGTTTAGGTCAGGTTTAGGGTTAGGATTAGGGATAGGGTTAGATTTAGGGAAAGGGTTAGGGTTCGTGGGAGGGTTAGTGTTAGGTTTACAGTTAAGCTGATGATTTACGGTGTTACGGTTAGGGTCAGGGTTAGAGTTAGTGTTAGTTTTAGGTTTAGGGCTAGAGTGAGGGGAGAGTTTAGGCTTAGGTTTAGTTTCAGGGTTAGGTTTAGGGTGAAGGTGAAGATTAGGGTTAGGGTAAATATTAGAGTTAGGTGTTTGGGGTATGGTTAGGATCAGGTTAGGGTTAGGTTGAGGGTTAGGATTAGGGTTAGGGTGAGAGTTGAGGGAGATTTAGTATTATGTTTAGTTTTAGGGTTAGGCTTGGGGTAAGGTTATGTTATGTGTGAGGGTTAGCGTTAGGGTTAGGGTTAGGGGTTTTGGGTTCAGTTTAGGGTCAGGGTAAGGGTTTGAGTTAGGTTTAGGGTTAGGGTTAGCGTTAGAGTTAGGTTAAGGGTTAGCTTTAGTTTTGGTTAGGGTTAGGATTGGAATGAAGTTAGGGTAGGTTTAGGGTTATGGGTAGGGTGAAATTTTGGTTGAAGATGTGGGTTGGGTTTAGGGTTAGGGTTAGAGTTATTGTTAGGGTTAGGTTTGAGTTTATGGTAGGATTAAAGTTAGGGTTAAGGTTAGGGTAGGGTTATGGTCAGGGTTAGGATTAGGCTTAGGCTGAGGGTTAGGATCAGAGTTATTGTAAGGGTTAGTTTTAGGGTTACAGGTGGGCCAAGGGTAAGGCTAGGGTTAGGTTTAGGGGTAGGGATAGGTTTAGAGTTAGGGTGAGCTTTAGGTTTGGCATAGGGTGAACTTTAAGATCGGGTGAGTGTTAGGGTTAGGGTTATGACTAAGGTTTGGTTGAGTTATCAGGTTAGTGTTAAGATTGTGTTTCGTGTTAGGGTTAAGTTGACGGGTTTTGTTTAATTTTAGGGTTAGTTTATAGATTTTAGGTTAGGGTTCAGTTTAGTGTTACGGTTAGGCTTGGAGTCACTGTTTGTGTTAGGCGTTGTGGTTGGGGTGAAGGTTAGGTTTAGGGTTAGGGTTGGGTAGGGTTAGGATTCTGGTTATGGTAAGGTGTTAGGGGTTAGAGTTTTAGTTTAGGGTTAGGGCTTGGGTGAGGGTACTTGTTAGTCATTGTGGTTCTGGTCATGGTTAGGTTTGGTTTAGGGTTAGGGGTAGGTTTATGATTAGGTTTAGGGTTAGTGTTTAGGTTAGGGTGAGAGTTAGGGTTAAGGTTTGGGTTAGGCTTTGGTGTCAGGGTTTAGGGTTTGGGTTAGAGATATCATTCGGGCTTACGGGTTCAGGTTAATATTAGGATTAGGGAGAGCATTAGGGTTAGGGTTTGGGGATACTGTTAGGGGTTAGGGTGAGGGTTATGGTTAGTTTTACAGTTAAGGCGAGGGATTAGGGTAAGTGTTATGTTTAGGGTTAGAGTTAGGATTAGGTGTAGGTCAGGGTTAGGTGTAGCGTAAGATTTCGGTTTAGGTTCAGGTTTCGAATTAGAGTTAGTGTTTATTTAGGATCAAGGGTAGAGTTAGGGTTTGGGTTAGGGTTAGGTCTACGGTTAGGATTAGGATTAGGTCTAGGCTTAGGTTGAGGGCTAATGTAAGGCTGAGTTTTAGGGATACAGGGGGAGCAGTGTTATGGTTAGAGTTTGGTTTAAGGTTAGGGTTTGGGTTAGGTTTAGGTTTAGGGTTAAGTTTAGGGTTAGGGTTGGATGAAGTTTAGGATGGGGTGAGGGTTATTCTTATGGTTAGGGCTAGAGTTTGATTTTGTGTTCAGGTTAGTGTTAAGGTTAGGTTTAGGGTTCGGGTAAGGTTTAGGAGGTACGTTTAGCGTTATTGTTAGGTTTAGGTTCAGGGTTAGAGTGACATTCAGGTTCAGGGTGAGGGTTAAGATAAGGGTTAGGATTAGGGTGAGGATTATACTTAGAGGTTAGGTTTAGGGTGTTAGGGTTAGGTTTATGGTTAGGGCAGGGTTAAGTTTAGGGTTAATGTCAGGGTTAGTGTTAGATTAGGGTTACTGTTTGTGTTTGGGTTAGGGTTAGGGATAAGTTTAGGGATTGCGTTAGGTTTAGGGGTGGGGATACGGTTAGGGGTTAGGGTGAGGGTTAGGGTTAGGTTTCGAGTTCAGGTGAGGGTTTAGGGTAAGGGTTATGGTAAGGGTTAGAGTTAGAGATAGGGTTAGGCTTAGGGTGAATTTTGAGTTAATAGTGAGGGTTAGGGTAAGGGTTAGGGTTAAGGTTAGAGTTAGGATTCAGTTTAGTGTTAGGGTTAGTTTTAGGTTTAGGGTTAGGGTAGGGGCAAGGTTAGGGTTAAGGCTAGGATTACGCTCAAGGGTAGGGCTCGGTTAGGGTTAGGGCTCGGTTTAGGGTTAGAGTTAGTACTAGGGTTTAGGGTTAGGGTTAGGGTCAGCTTTCGAGTTATTGTTAGGGATAGGGTTAGGGTAGAGTTAAGATTAGGGTTAAGTGTAGGGTTAGGGTAAAGGTTAGGTTTAGGTCAGGTTTAGGGTTAGGATTAGGGATAGGGTTAGATTTAGGGAAAGGGTTAGGGTTCGTGGGAGGGTTAGTGTTAGGTTTACAGTTAAGCTGATGATTTACGGTGTTACGGTTAGGGTCAGGGTTAGAGTTAGTGTTAGTTTTAGGTTTAGGGCTAGAGTGAGGGGAGAGTTTAGGCTTAGGTTTAGTTTTAGGGTTAGGTTTAGGGTGAAGGTGAAGATTAGGGTTAGGGTAAATATTAGAGTTAGGTGTTTGGGGTATGGTTAGGATCAGGTTAGGGTTAGGTTGAGGGTTAGGATTAGGGTTAGGGTGAGAGTTGAGGGAGATTTAGTATTATGTTTAGTTTTAGGGTTAGGCTTGGGGTAAGGTTATGTTATGTGTGAGGGTTAGCGTTAGGGTTAGGGTTAGGGGTTTTGGGTTCAGTTTAGGGTCAGGGTAAGGGTTTGGGTTCGGTTTAGGGTTAGGGTTAGCGTTAGAGTTAGGTTTAGGGTTAGCTTTAGTTTTGGTTAGGGTTAGGATTGGAATGAAGTTAGGGTAGGTTTAGGGTTATGGGTCGGGTGAAATTTTGGTTGAAGATGTGGGTTGGGTTTAGGGTTAGGGTTAGAGTTATTGTTAGGGTTAGGTTTGAGTTTATGGTAGGATTAAAGTTAGGGTTAAGGTTAGGGTAGGGTTATGGTCAGGGTTAGGATTAGGCTTAGGCTGAGGGTTAGGATCAGAGTTATTGTAAGGGTTAGTTTTAGGGTTACAGGTGGGCCAAGGGTAAGGCTAGGGTTAGGTTTAGGGGTAGGGATAGGTTTAGAGTTAGGGTGAGCTTTAGGTTTGGCATAGGGTGAACTTTAAGATCGGGTGAGTGTTAGGGTTAGGGTTATGACTAAGGTTTGGTTGAGTTATCAGGTTAGTGTTAAGATTGTGTTTCGTGTTAGGGTTAAGTTGACGGGTTTTGTTTAATTTTAGGGTTAGTTTATAGATTTTAGGTTAGGGTTCAGTTTAGTGTTACGGTTAGGCTTGGAGTCACTGTTTGTGTTAGGCGTTGTGGTTGGGGTGAAGGTTAGGTTTAGGGTTAGGGTTGGGTAGGGTTAGGATTCTGGTTATGGTAAGGTGTTAGGGGTTAGAGTTTTAGTTTAGGGTTAGGGCTTGGGTGAGGGTACTTGTTAGTCATTGTGGTTCTGGTCATGGTTAGGTTTGGTTTAGGGTTAGGGGTAGGTTTATGATTAGGTTTAGGGTTAGTGTTTAGGTTAGGGTGAGAGTTAGGGTTAAGGTTTGGGTTAGGCTTTGGTGTCAGGGTTTAGGGTTTGGGTTAGAGATATCATTCGGGCTTACGGGTTCAGGTTAATATTAGGATTAGGGAGAGCATTAGGGTTAGGGTTTGGGGATACGGTTAGGGGTTAGGGTGAGGGTTATGGTTAGTTTTACAGTTAAGGCGAGGGATTAGGGTAAGTGTTATGTTTAGGGTTAGAGTTAGGATTAGGTGTAGGTCAGGGTTAGGTGTAGCGTAAGATTTGGGTTTAGGTTCAGGTTTCGAAATAGAGTTAGTGTTTATTTAGGATCAAGGGTAGAGTTAGGGTTTGGGTTATGGTTAGGTCTACGGTTAGGATTAGGATTAGGTCTAGGCTTAGGTTGAGGGCTAATGTAAGGCTGAGTTTTAGAGATACAGGGGGAGCAGTGTTATGGTTAGAGTTTGGTTTAAGGTTAGGGTTTGGGTTAGGTTTAGGTTTAGGGTTAAGTTTAGGGTTAGGGTTGGATGAAGTTTAGGATGGGGTGAGGGTTATTCTTATGGTTAGGGCTAGAGTTTGATTTTGTGTTCAGGTTAGTGTTAAGGTTAGGTTTAGGGTTCGGGTAAGGTTTAGGAGGTACGTTTAGCGTTATTGTTAGGTTTAGGTTCAGGGTTAGAGTGGCATTCAGGTTCAGGGTGAGGGTTAAGATAAGGGTTAGGATTACGGTGAGGATTATACTTAGAGGTTAGGTTTAGGGTGTTAGGGTTAGGTTTATGGTTAGGGTAGGGTTAAGTTTAGGGTTAATGTCAGGGTTAGTGTTAGATTAGGGTTACTGTTTGTGTTTGGGTTAGGGTTAGGGATAAGTTTAGGGATTGCGTTAGGTTTAGGGGTGGGGAGACGGTTAGGGGTTAGGGTGAGGTTTAGGGTTAGGTTTCGAGTTAAGGTGAGGGTTTAGGGTAAGGGTTATGGTAAGAGTTAGAGTTAGAGATAGGGTTAGGCTTAGGGTGAATTTTGAGTTAATAGTGAGGGTTAGGGTAAGGGTTAGGGTTAAGGTTAGAGTTAGGATTCAGTTTAGTGATAGGGTTAGTTTTAGGTTTAGGGTTAGGGTAGGGGCAAGGTTAGGGTTAAGGCTAGGATTACGCTCAAGGGTAGGGCTCGGTTAGGGTTAGGGCTCGGTTTAGGGTTAGAGTTAGTACTAGGGTTTAGGGTTAGGGTTAGGGTCAGCTTTCGAGTTATTGTTAGGGATAGGGTTAGGGTAGAGTTAAGATTAGGGTTAAGTGTAGGGTTAGGGTAAAGGTTAGGTTTAGGTCAGGTTTAGGGTTAGGATTAGGGATAGGGTTAGATTTAGGGAAAGGGTTAGGGTTCGTGGGAGGGGTAGTGTTAGGTTTACAGATAAGCTGATGATTTACGGTGTTACGGTTAGGGTCAGGGTTAGAGTTAGTGTTAGTTTTACGTTTAGGGCTAGAGTGAGGGGAGAGTTTAGGCTTAGGTTTAGTTTTAGGGTTAGGTTTAGGGTGAAGGTGAAGATTAGGGTTAGGGTAAATATTAGAGTTAGGTGTTTGGGGTATGGTTAGGATCAGGTTAGGGTTAGGTTGAGGGTTAGGATTAGGGTTAGGGTGAGAGTTGAGGGAGATTTAGTATTATGTTTAGTTTTAGGGTTAGGCTTGGGGTAAGGTTATGTTATGTGTGAGGGTTAGCGTTAGGGTTAGGGTTAGGGGTTTTGGGTTCAGTTTAGGGTCAGGGTAAGGGTTTGAGTTAGGTTTAGGGTTAGGGTTAGCGTTAGAGTTAGGTTAAGGGTTAGCTTTAGTTTTGGTTAGGGTTAGGATTGGAATGAAGTTAGGGTAGGTTTAGGGTTATGGGTAGGGTGAAATTTTGGTTGAAGATGTGGGTTGGGTTTAGGGTTAGGGTTAGAGTTATTGTTAGGGTTAGGTTTGAGTTTATGGTAGGATTAAAGTTAGGGTTAAGGTTAGGGTAGGGTTATGGTCAGGGTTAGGATTAGGCTTAGGCTGAGGGTTAGGATCAGAGTTATTGTAAGGGTTAGTTTTAGGGTTACAGGTGGGCCAAGGGTAAGGCTAGGGTTAGGTTTAGGGGTAGGGATAGGTTTAGAGTTAGGGTGAGCTTTAGGTTTGGCATAGGGTGAACTTTAAGATCGGGTGAGTGTTAGGGTTAGGGTTATGACTAAGGTTTGGTTGAGTTATCAGGTTAGTGTTAAGATTGTGTTTCGTGTTAGGGTTAAGTTGACGGGTTTTGTTTAATTTTAGGGTTAGTTTATAGATTTTAGGTTAGGGTTCAGTTTAGTGTTACGGTTAGGCTTGGGGTCACTGTGTTAGGCGTTGTGGTTGGGGTGAAGGTTAGGTTTAGGGTTAGGGTTGGGTAGGGTTAGGATTCTGGTTATGGTAAGGTGTTAGGGGTTAGAGTTTTAGTTTAGGGTTAGGGCTTGGGTGAGGGTACTTGTTAGTCATTGTGGTTCTGGTCATGGTTAGGTTTGGTTTAGGGTTAGGGGTAGGTTTATGATTAGGTTTAGGGTTAGTGTTTAGGTTAGGGTGAGAGTTAGGGTTAAGGTTTGGGTTAGGCTTTGGTGTCAGGGTTTAGGGTTTGGCTTAGAGTTATCATTCGGGCTTAGAGGTTCAGGTTAATATTAGGATTAGGGAGAGCATTAGGGTTAGGGTTTGGGGATACTGTTAGGGGTTAGGGTGAGGGTTATGGTTAGTTTTACAGTTAAGGCGAGGGATTAGGGTAAGTGTTATGTTTAGGGTTAGAGTTAGGATTAGGTGTAGTTCAGGGTTAGGTGTAGCGTAAGATTTCGGTTTAGGTTCAGGTTTCGAATTAGAGTTAGTGTTTATTTAGGATCAAGGGTAGAGTTAGGGTTTGGGTTAGGGTTAGGTCTACGGTTAGGATTAGGATTAGGTCTAGGCTTAGGTTGAGGGCTAATGTAAGGCTGAGTTTTAGGGATACAGGTGGAGCAGTGTTATGGTTAGAGTTTGGTTTAAGGTTAGGGTTTGGGTTAGGTTTAGGTTTAGGGTTAAGTTTAGGGTTAGGGTTGGATGAAGTTTAGGATGGGGTGAGGGTTATTCTTATGGTTAGGGCTAGAGTTTGATTTTGTGTTCAGGTTAGTGTTAAGGTTAGGTTTAGGGTTCGGGTAAGGTTTAGGAGGTACGTTTAGCGTTATTGTTAGGTTTAGCTTCAGGGTTAGAGTGACATTTAGGTTCAGGGTGAGGGTTAAGATAAGGGTTAGGATTAGGGTGAGGATTATACTTAGAGGTTAGGTTTAGGGTGTTAGGGTTAGGTTTATGGTTAGGGCAGGGTTAAGTTTAGGGTTAATGTCAGGGTTAGTGTTAGATTAGGGTTACTGTTTGTGTTTGGGTTAGGGTTAGGGATAAGTTTAGGGATTGCGTTAGGTTTAGGGGTGGGGATACGGTTAGGGGTTAGGGTGAGGGTTAGGGTTAGGTTTCGAGTTCAGGTGAGGGTTTAGGGTAAGGGTTATGGTAAGGGTTAGTGTTAGAGATAGGTTTAGGCTTAGGGTGAATTTTGAGTTAATAGTGAGGGTTAGGGTAAGGGTTAGGGTTAAGGTTAGAGTTAGGATTCAGTTTAGTGTTAGGGTTAGTTTTAGGTTTAGGTTTAGGGTAGGGGCAAGGTTAGGGTTAAGGCTAGGATTACGCTCAAGGGTAGGGCTCGGTTAGGGTTAGGGCTCGGTTTAGGGTTAGAGTTAGTACTAGGGTTTAGGGTTAGGGTTAGGGTCAGCTTTCGAGTTATTGTTAGGGATAGGGTTAGGGTAGAGTTAAGATTAGGGTTAAGTGTAGGGTTAGGGTAAAGGTTAGGTTTAGGTCAGGTTTAGGGTTAGGATTAGGGATAGGGTTAGATTTAGGGAAAGGGTTAGGGTTCGTGGGAGGGTTAGTGTTAGGTTTACAGTTAGGCTGATGATTTACGGTGTTACGGTTAGGGTCAGGGTTAGAGTTAGTGTTAGTTTTAGGTTTAGGGCTAGAGTGAGGGGAGAGTTTAGGCTTAGGTTTAGTTTTAGGGTTAGGTTTAGGGTGAAGGTGAAGATTAGGGTTAGGGTAAATATTAGAGTTAGGTGTTTGGGGTATGGTTAGGATCAGGTTAGGGTTAGGTTGAGGGTTAGGATTAGGGTTAGGGTGAGAGTTGAGGGCGATTTAGTATTATGTTTAGTTTTAGGGTTAGGCTTGGGGTAAGGTTATGTTATGTGTGAGGGTTAGCGTTAGGGTTAGGGTTAGGGGTTTTGGGTTCAGTTTAGGGTCAGGGTAAGGGTTTGGGTTAGGTTTAGGGTTAGGGTTAGCGTTAGAGTTAGGTTTAGGGTTAGCTTTAGTTTTGGTTAGGGTTAGGATTGGAATGAAGTTAGGGTAGGTTTAGGGTTATGGGTAGGGTGAAATTTTGGTTGAAGATGTGGGTTGGGTTTAGGGTTAGGGTTAGAGTTATTGTTAGGGTTAGGTTTGAGTTTATGGTAGGATTAAAGTTAGGGTTAAGGTTAGGGTAGGGTTATGGTCAGGGTTAGGATTAGGCTTAGGCTGAGGGTTAGGATCAGAGTTATTGTAAGGGTTAGTTTTAGGGTTACAGGTGGGCCAAGGGTAAGGCTAGGGTTAGGTTTAGGGGTAGGGATAGGTTTAGAGTTAGGGTGAGCTTTAGGTTTGGCATAGGGTGAACTTTAAGATCGGGTGAGTGTTAGGGTTAGGGTTATGACTAAGGTTTGGTTGAGTTATCAGGTTAGTGTTAAGATTGTGTTTCGTGTTAGGGTTAAGTTGACGGGTTTTGTTTAATTTTAGGGTTAGTTTATAGATTTTAGGTTAGGGTTCAGTTTAGTGTTACGGTTAGGCTTGGGGTCACTGTTTGTGTTAGGCGTTGTGGTTGGGGTGAAGGTTAGGTTTAGGGTTAGGGTTGGGTAGGGTTAGGATTCTGGTTATGGTAAGGTGTTAGGGGTTAGAGTTTTAGTTTAGGGTTAGGGCTTGGGTGAGGGTACTTGTTAGTCATTGTGGTTCTGGTCATGGTTAGGTTTGGTTTAGGGTTAGGGGTAGGTTTATGATTAGGTTTAGGGTTAGTGTTTAGGTTAGGGTGAGAGTTAGGGTTAAGGTTTGGGTTAGGCTTTGGTGTCAGGGTTTAGGGTTTGGGTTAGAGTTATCATTCGGGCTTAGAGGTTCAGGTTAATATTAGGATTAGGGAGAGCATTAGGGTTAGGGTTTGGGGATACGGTTAGGGGTTAGGGTGAGGGTTATGGTTAGTTTTAGAGTTAAGGCGAGGGATTAGGGTAAGTGTTATGTTTAGGGTTAGAGTTAGGATTAGGTGTAGGTCAGGGTTAGGTGTAGCGTAAGATTTCGGTTTAGGTTCAGGTTTCGAATTAGAGTTAGTGTTTATTTAGGATCAAGGGTAGAGTTAGGGTTTGGGTTAGGGTTAGGTCTACGGTTAGGATTAGGATTAGGTCTAGGCTTAGGTTGAGGGCTAATGTAAGGCTGAGTTTTAGGGATCCAGGTGGAGCAGTGTTATGGTTAGAGTTTGGTTTAAGGTTAGGGTTTGGGTTAGGTTTAGGTTTAGGGTTAAGTTTAGGGTTAGGGTTGGATGAAGTTTAGGATGGGGTGAGGGTTATTCTTATGGTTAGGGCTAGAGTTTGATTTTGTGTTCAGGTTAGTGTTAAGGATAGGTTTAGGGTTGGGGTAAGGTTTAGGAGGTACGTTTAGCGTTATTGTTAGGTTTAGGTTCAGGGTTAGAGTGACATTTAGGTTCAGGGTGAGGGTTAAGATAAGGGTTAGGATTAGGGTGAGGATTATACTTAGAGGTTAGGTTTAGGGTGTTAGGGTTAGGTTTATGGTTAGGGTAGGGTTAAGTTTAGGGTTAATGTCAGGGTTAGTGTTAGATTAGGGTTACTGTTTGTGTTTGGGTTAGGGTTAGGGATAAGTTTAGGGATTGCGTTAGGTTTAGGGGTGGGGAGACGGTTAGGGGTTAGGGTGAGGGTTAGGGTTAGGTTTCGAGTTCAGGTGAGGGTTTAGGGTAAGGGTTATGGTAAGGGTTAGAGTTAGAGATAGGGTTAGGCTTAGGGTGAATTTTGAGTTAATAGTGAGGGTTAGGGTAAGGGTTAGGGTTAAGGTTAGAGTTAGGATTCAGTTTAGTGTTAGGGTTAGTTTTAGGTTTAGGGTTAGGGTAGGGGCAAGGTTAGGGTTAAGGCTAGGATTACGCTCAAGGGTAGGGCTCGGTTAGGGTTAGGGCTCGGTTTAGGGTTAGAGTTAGTACTAGGGTTTAGGGTTAGGGTTAGGGTCAGCTTTCGAGTTATTGTTAGGGATAGGGTTAGGGTAGAGTTAAGATTAGGGTTAAGTGTAGGGTTAGGGTAAAGGTTAGGTTTAGGTCAGGTTTAGGGTTAGGATTAGGGATAGGGTTAGATTTAGGGAAAGGGTTAGGGTTCGTGGGAGGGTTAGTGTTAGGTTTACAGTTAGGCTGATGATTTACGGTGTTACGGTTAGGGTCAGGGTTAGAGTTAGTGTTAGTTTTAGGTTTAGGGCTAGAGTGAGGGGAGAGTTTAGGGTTAGGTTTAGTTTTAGGGTTAGGTTTAGGGTGAAGGTGAAGATTAGGGTTAGGGTAAATATTAGAGTTAGGTGTTTGGGGTATGGTTAGGATCAGGTTAGGGTTAGGTTGAGGGTTAGGATTAGGGTTAGGGTGAGAGTTGAGGGCGATTTAGTATTATGTTTAGTTTTAGGGTTAGGCTTGGGGTAAGGTTATGTTATGTGTGAGGGTTAGCGTTAGGGTTAGGGTTAGGGGTTTTGGGTTCAGTTTAGGGTCAGGGTAAGGGTTTGGGTTAGGTTTAGGGTTAGGGTTAGCGTTAGAGTTAGGTTTAGGGTTAGCTTTAGTTTTGGTTACGGTTAGGATTGGAATGAAGTTAGGGTAGGTTTAGGGTTATGGGTAGGGTGAAATTTTGGTTGAAGATGAGGGTTGGGTTTAGGGTTAGGGTTAGAGTTATTGTTAGGGTTAGGTTTGAGTTTATGGTAGGATTAAAGTTAGGGTTAAGGTTAGGTTAGGGTTATGGTCAGGGTTAGGATTAGGCTTAGGCTGAGGGTTAGGATCAGAGTTATTGTAAGGGTTAGTTTTAGGGTTACAGGTGGGCCAAGGGTAAGGCTAGGGTTAGGTTTAGGGGAAGGGATAGGTTTAGAGTTAGGGTGAGCTTTAGGTTTGGCATAGGGTGAACTTTAAGATCGGGTGAGTGTTAGGGTTAGGGTTATGACTAAGGTTTGGTTGAGTTATCAGGTTAGTGTTAAGATTGTGTTTCGTGTTAGGGTTAAGTTGACGGGTTTTGTTTAATTTTAGGGTTAGTTTATAGATTTTAGGTTAGGGTTCAGTTTAGTGTTACGGTTCGGCTTGGGGTCACTGTTTGTGTTAGGCGTTGTGGTTGGGGTGAAGGTTAGGTTTAGGGTTAGGGTTGGGTAGGGTTAGGATTCTGGTTATGGTAAGGTGTTAGGGGTTAGAGTTTTAGTTTAGGGTTAGGGCTTGGGTGAGGGTACTTGTTAGTCATTGTGGTTCTGGTCATGGTTAGGTTTGGTTTAGGGTTAGGGGTAGGTTTATGATTAGGTTTAGGGTTAGTGTTTAGGTTAGGGTGAGAGTTAGGGTTAAGCTTTGGGTTAGGCTTTGGTGTCAGGGTTTAGGGTTTGGGTTAGAGTTATCATTCGGGCTTACGGGTTCAGCTTAATATTAGGATTACGGAGAGCATTAGGGTTAGGGTTTGGGGATACTGTTAGGGGTTAGGGTGAGGGTTATGGTTAGTTTTACAGTTAAGGCGAGGGATTAGGGTAAGTGTTATGTTTAGGGTTAGAGTTAGGATTAGGTGTAGGTCAGGGTTAGGTGTAGCGTAAGATTTCGGTTTAGGTTCAGGTTTCGAATTAGAGTTAGTGTTTATTTAGGATCAAGGGTAGAGTTAGGGTTTGGGTTAGGGTTAGGTCTACGGTTAGGATTAGGATTAGGTCTAGGCTTAGGTTGAGGGCTAATGTAAGGCTGAGTTTTAGGGATCCAGGTGGAGCAGTGTTATGGTTAGAGTTTGGTTTAAGGTTAGGGTTTGGGTTAGGTTTAGGTTTAGGGTTAAGTTTAGGGTTAGGGTTGGATGAAGTTTAGGATGGGGTGAGGGTTATTCTTATGGTTAGGGCTAGAGTTTGATTTTGTGTTCAGGTTAGTGTTAAGGATAGGTTTAGGGTTGGGGTAAGGTTTAGGAGGTACGTTTAGCGTTATTGTTAGGTTTAGGTTCAGGGTTAGAGTGACATTTAGGTTCAGGGTGAGGGTTAAGATAAGGGTTAGGATTAGGGTGAGGATTATACTTAGAGGTTAGGTTTAGGGTGTTAGGGTTAGGTTTATGGTTAGGGTAGGGTTAAGTTTAGGGTTAATGTCAGGGTTAGTGTTAGATTAGGGTTACTGTTTGTGTTTGGGTTAGGGTTAGGGATAAGTTTAGGGATTGCGTTAGGTTTAGGGGTGGGGAGACGGTTAGGGGTTAGGGTGAGGGTTAGGGTTAGGTTTCGAGTTCAGGTGAGGGTTTAGGGTAAGGGTTATGGTAAGGGTTAGAGTTAGAGATAGGGTTAGGCTTAGGGTGAATTTTGAGTTAATAGTGAGGGTTAGGGTAAGGGTTAGGGTTAAGGTTAGAGTTAGGATTCAGTTTAGTGTTAGGGTTAGTTTTAGGTTTAGGGTTAGGGTAGGGGCAAGGTTAGGGTTAAGGCTAGGATTACGCTCAAGGGTAGGGCTCGGTTAGGGTTAGGGCTCGGTTTAGGGTTAGAGTTAGTACTAGGGTTTAGGGTTAGGGTTAGGGTCAGCTTTCGAGTTATTGTTAGGGATAGGGTTAGGGTAGAGTTAAGATTAGGGTTAAGTGTAGGGTTAGGGTAAAGGTTAGGTTTAGGTCAGGTTTAGGGTTAGGATTAGGGATAGGGTTAGATTTAGGGAAAGGGTTAGGGTTCGTGGGAGGGTTAGTGTTAGGTTTACAGTTAGGCTGATGATTTACGGTGTTACGGTTAGGGTCAGGGTTAGAGTTAGTGTTAGTTTTAGGTTTAGGGCTAGAGTGAGGGGAGAGTTTAGGCTTAGGTTTAGTTTTAGGGTTAGGTTTAGGGTGAAGGTGAAGATTAGGGTTAGGGTAAATATTAGAGTTAGGTGTTTGGGGTATGGTTAGGATCAGGTTAGGGTTAGGTTGAGGGTTAGGATTAGGGTTAGGGTGAGAGTTGAGGGCGATTTAGTATTATGTTTAGTTTTAGGGTTAGGCTTGGGGTAAGGTTATGTTATGTGTGAGGGTTAGCGTTAGGGTTAGGGTTAGGGGTTTTGGGTTCAGTTTAGGGTCAGGGTAAGGGTTTGGGTTAGGTTTAGGGTTAGGGTTAGCGTTAGAGTTAGGTTTAGGGTTAGCTTTAGTTTTGGTTACGGTTAGGATTGGAATGAAGTTAGGGTAGGTTTAGGGTTATGGGTAGGGTGAAATTTTGGTTGAAGATGAGGGTTGGGTTTAGGGTTAGGGTTAGAGTTATTGTTAGGGTTAGGTTTGAGTTTATGGTAGGATTAAAGTTAGGGTTAAGGTTAGGTTAGGGTTATGGTCAGGGTTAGGATTAGGCTTAGGCTGAGGGTTAGGATCAGAGTTATTGTAAGGGTTAGTTTTAGGGTTACAGGTGGGCCAAGGGTAAGGCTAGGGTTAGGTTTAGGGGAAGGGATAGGTTTAGAGTTAGGGTGAGCTTTAGGTTTGGCATAGGGTGAACTTTAAGATCGGGTGAGTGTTAGGGTTAGGGTTATGACTAAGGTTTGGTTGAGTTATCAGGTTAGTGTTAAGATTGTGTTTCGTGTTAGGGTTAAGTTGACGGGTTTTGTTTAATTTTAGGGTTAGTTTATAGATTTTAGGTTAGGGTTCAGTTTAGTGTTACGGTTCGGCTTGGGGTCACTGTTTGTGTTAGGCGTTGTGGTTGGGGTGAAGGTTAGGTTTAGGGTTAGGGTTGGGTAGGGTTAGGATTCTGGTTATGGTAAGGTGTTAGGGGTTAGAGTTTTAGTTTAGGGTTAGGGCTTGGGTGAGGGTACTTGTTAGTCATTGTGGTTCTGGTCATGGTTAGGTTTGGTTTAGGGTTAGGGGTAGGTTTATGATTAGGTTTAGGGTTAGTGTTTAGGTTAGGGTGAGAGTTAGGGTTAAGCTTTGGGTTAGGCTTTGGTGTCAGGGTTTAGGGTTTGGCTTAGAGTTATCATTCGGGCTTAGAGGTTCAGGTTAATATTAGGATTAGGGAGAGCATTAGGGTTAGGGTTTGGGGATACTGTTAGGGGTTAGGGTGAGGGTTATGGTTAGTTTTAGAGTTAAGGCGAGGGATTAGGGTAAGTGTTATGTTTAGGGTTAGAGTTAGGATTAGGTGTAGTTCAGGGTTAGGTGTAGCGTAAGATTTCGGTTTAGGTTCAGGTTTCGAATTAGAGTTAGTGTTTATTTAGGATCAAGGGTAGAGTTAGGGTTTGGGTTAGGGTTAGGTCTACGGTTAGGATTAGGATTAGGTCTAGGCTTAGGTTGAGGGCTAATGTAAGGCTGAGTTTTAGGGATACAGGTGGAGCAGTGTTATGGTTAGAGTTTGGTTTAAGGTTAGGGTTTGGGTTAGGTTTAGGTTTAGGGTTAAGTTTAGGGTTAGGGTTGGATGAAGTTTAGGATGGGGTGAGGGTTATTCTTATGGTTAGGGCTAGAGTTTGATTTTGTGTTCAGGTTAGTGTTAAGGTTAGGTTTAGGGTTCGGGTAAGGTTTAGGAGGTACGTTTAGCGTTATTGTTAGGTTTAGCTTCAGGGTTAGAGTGACATTTAGGTTCAGGGTGAGGGTTAAGATAAGGGTTAGGATTAGGGTGAGGATTATACTTAGAGGTTAGGTTTAGGGTGTTAGGGTTAGGTTTATGGTTAGGGCAGGGTTAAGTTTAGGGTTAATGTCAGGGTTAGTGTTAGATTAGGGTTACTGTTTGTGTTTGGGTTAGGGTTAGGGATAAGTTTAGGGATTGCGTTAGGTTTAGGGGTGGGGATACGGTTAGGGGTTAGGGTGAGGGTTAGGGTTAGGTTTCGAGTTCAGGTGAGGGTTTAGGGTAAGGGTTATGGTAAGGGTTAGTGTTAGAGATAGGTTTAGGCTTAGGGTGAATTTTGAGTTAATAGTGAGGGTTAGGGTAAGGGTTAGGGTTAAGGTTAGAGTTAGGATTCAGTTTAGTGTTAGGGTTAGTTTTAGGTTTAGGTTTAGGGTAGGGGCAAGGTTAGGGTTAAGGCTAGGATTACGCTCAAGGGTAGGGCTCGGTTAGGGTTAGGGCTCGGTTTAGGGTTAGAGTTAGTACTAGGGTTTAGGGTTAGGGTTAGGGTCAGCTTTCGAGTTATTGTTAGGGATAGGGTTAGGGTAGAGTTAAGATTAGGGTTAAGTGTAGGGTTAGGGTAAAGGTTAGGTTTAGGTCAGGTTTAGGGTTAGGATTAGGGATAGGGTTAGATTTAGGGAAAGGGTTAGGGTTCGTGGGAGGGTTAGTGTTAGGTTTACAGTTAGGCTGATGATTTACGGTGTTACGGTTAGGGTCAGGGTTAGAGTTAGTGTTAGTTTTAGGTTTAGGGCTAGAGTGAGGGGAGAGTTTAGGCTTAGGTTTAGTTTTAGGGTTAGGTTTAGGGTGAAGGTGAAGATTAGGGTTAGGGTAAATATTAGAGTTAGGTGTTTGGGGTATGGTTAGGATCAGGTTAGGGTTAGGTTGAGGGTTAGGATTAGGGTTAGGGTGAGAGTTGAGGGCGATTTAGTATTATGTTTAGTTTTAGGGTTAGGCTTGGGGTAAGGTTATGTTATGTGTGAGGGTTAGCGTTAGGGTTAGGGTTAGGGGTTTTGGGTTCAGTTTAGGGTCAGGGTAAGGGTTTGGGTTAGGTTTAGGGTTAGGGTTAGCGTTAGAGTTAGGTTTAGGGTTAGCTTTAGTTTTGGTTAGGGTTAGGATTGGAATGAAGTTAGGGTAGGTTTAGGGTTATGGGTAGGGTGAAATTTTGGTTGAAGATGTGGGTTGGGTTTAGGGTTAGGGTTAGAGTTATTGTTAGGGTTAGGTTTGAGTTTATGGTAGGATTAAAGTTAGGGTTAAGGTTAGGGTAGGGTTATGGTCAGGGTTAGGATTAGGCTTAGGCTGAGGGTTAGGATCAGAGTTATTGTAAGGGTTAGTTTTAGGGTTACAGGTGGGCCAAGGGTAAGGCTAGGGTTAGGTTTAGGGGTAGGGATAGGTTTAGAGTTAGGGTGAGCTTTAGGTTTGGCATAGGGTGAACTTTAAGATCGGGTGAGTGTTAGGGTTAGGGTTATGACTAAGGTTTGGTTGAGTTATCAGGTTAGTGTTAAGATTGTGTTTCGTGTTAGGGTTAAGTTGACGGGTTTTGTTTAATTTTAGGGTTAGTTTATAGATTTTAGGTTAGGGTTCAGTTTAGTGTTACGGTTAGGCTTGGGGTCACTGTTTGTGTTAGGCGTTGTGGTTGGGGTGAAGGTTAGGTTTAGGGTTAGGGTTGGGTAGGGTTAGGATTCTGGTTATGGTAAGGTGTTAGGGGTTAGAGTTTTAGTTTAGGGTTAGGGCTTGGGTGAGGGTACTTGTTAGTCATTGTGGTTCTGGTCATGGTTAGGTTTGGTTTAGGGTTAGGGGTAGGTTTATGATTAGGTTTAGGGTTAGTGTTTAGGTTAGGGTGAGAGTTAGGGTTAAGGTTTGGGTTAGGCTTTGGTGTCAGGGTTTAGGGTTTGGCTTAGAGTTATCATTCGGGCTTAGAGGTTCAGGTTAATATTAGGATTAGGGAGAGCATTAGGGTTAGGGTTTGGGGATACTGTTAGGGGTTAGGGTGAGGGTTATGGTTAGTTTTAGAGTTAAGGCGAGGGATTAGGGTAAGTGTTATGTTTAGGGTTAGAGTTAGGATTAGGTGTAGTTCAGGGTTAGGTGTAGCGTAAGATTTCGGTTTAGGTTCAGGTTTCGAATTAGAGTTAGTGTTTATTTAGGATCAAGGGTAGAGTTAGGGTTTGGGTTAGGGTTAGGTCTACGGTTAGGATTAGGATTAGGTCTAGGCTTAGGTTGAGGGCTAATGTAAGGCTGAGTTTTAGGGATACAGGTGGAGCAGTGTTATGGTTAGAGTTTGGTTTAAGGTTAGGGTTTGGGTTAGGTTTAGGTTTAGGGTTAAGTTTAGGGTTAGGGTTGGATGAAGTTTAGGATGGGGTGAGGGTTATTCTTATGGTTAGGGCTAGAGTTTGATTTTGTGTTCAGGTTAGTGTTAAGGTTAGGTTTAGGGTTCGGGTAAGGTTTAGGAGGTACGTTTAGCGTTATTGTTAGGTTTAGCTTCAGGGTTAGAGTGACATTTAGGTTCAGGGTGAGGGTTAAGATAAGGGTTAGGATTAGGGTGAGGATTATACTTAGAGGTTAGGTTTAGGGTGTTAGGGTTAGGTTTATGGTTAGGGCAGGGTTAAGTTTAGGGTTAATGTCAGGGTTAGTGTTAGATTAGGGTTACTGTTTGTGTTTGTGTTAGGGTTAGGGATAAGTTTAGGGATTGCGTTAGGTTTAGGGGTGGGGATACGGTTAGGGGTTAGGGTGAGGGTTAGGGTTAGGTTTCGAGTTCAGGTGAGGGTTTAGGGTAAGGGTTATGGTAAGGGTTAGTGTTAGAGATAGGTTTAGGCTTAGGGTGAATTTTGAGTTAATAGTGAGGGTTAGGGTAAGGGTTAGGGTTAAGGTTAGAGTTAGGATTCAGTTTAGTGTTAGGGTTAGTTTTAGGTTTAGGTTTAGGGTAGGGGCAAGGTTAGGGTTAAGGCTAGGATTACGCTCAAGGGTAGGGCTCGGTTAGGGTTAGGGCTCGGTTTAGGGTTAGAGTTAGTACTAGGGTTTAGGGTTAGGGTTAGGGTCAGCTTTCGAGTTATTGTTAGGGATAGCGTTAGGGTAGAGTTAAGATTAGGGTTAAGTGTAGGGTTAGGGTAAAGGTTAGGTTTAGGTCAGGTTTAGGGTTAGGATTAGGGATAGGGTTAGATTTAGGGAAAGGGTTAGGGTTCGTGGGAGGGTTAGTGTTAGGTTTACAGTTAGGCTGATGATTTACGGTGTTACGGTTAGGGTCAGGGTTAGAGTTAGTGTTAGTTTTAGGTTTAGGGCTAGAGTGAGGGGAGAGTTTAGGCTTAGGTTTAGTTTTAGGGTTAGGTTTAGGGTGAAGGTGAAGATTAGGGTTAGGGTAAATATTAGAGTTAGGTGTTTGGGGTATGGTTAGGATCAGGTTAGGGTTAGGTTGAGGGTTAGGATTAGGGTTAGGGTGAGAGTTGAGGGCGATTTAGTATTATGTTTAGTTTTAGGGTTAGGCTTGGGGTAAGGTTATGTTATGTGTGAGGGTTAGCGTTAGGGTTAGGGTTAGGGGTTTTGGGTTCAGTTTAGGGTCAGGGTAAGGGTTTGGGTTAGGTTTAGGGTTAGGGTTAGCGTTAGAGTTAGGTTTAGGGTTAGCTTTAGTTTTGGTTAGGGTTAGGATTGGAATGAAGTTAGGGTAGGTTTAGGGTTATGGGTAGGGTGAAATTTTGGTTGAAGATGTGGGTTGGGTTTAGGGTTAGGGTTAGAGTTATTGTTAGGGTTAGGTTTGAGTTTATGGTAGGATTAAAGTTAGGGTTAAGGTTAGGGTAGGGTTATGGTCAGGGTTAGGATTAGGCTTAGGCTGAGGGTTAGGATCAGAGTTATTGTAAGGGTTAGTTTTAGGGTTACAGGTGGGCCAAGGGTAAGGCTAGGGTTAGGTTTAGGGGTAGGGATAGGTTTAGAGTTAGGGTGAGCTTTAGGTTTGGCATAGGGTGAACTTTAAGATCGGGTGAGTGTTAGGGTTAGGGTTATGACTAAGGTTTGGTTGAGTTATCAGGTTAGTGTTAAGATTGTGTTTCGTGTTAGGGTTAAGTTGACGGGTTTTGTTTAATTTTAGGGTTAGTTTATAGATTTTAGGTTAGGGTTCAGTTTAGTGTTACGGTTAGGCTTGGGGTCACTGTTTGTGTTAGGCGTTGTGGTTGGGGTGAAGGTTAGGTTTAGGGTTAGGGTTGGGTAGGGTTAGGATTCTGGTTATGGTAAGGTGTTAGGGGTTAGAGTTTTAGTTTAGGGTTAGGGCTTGGGTGAGGGTACTTGTTAGTCATTGTGGTTCTGGTCATGGTTAGGTTTGGTTTAGGGTTAGGGGTAGGTTTATGATTAGGTTTAGGGTTAGTGTTTAGGTTAGGGTGAGAGTTAGGGTTAAGGTTTGGGTTAGGCTTTGGTGTCAGGGTTTAGGGTTTGGGTTAGAGTTATCATTCGGGCTTAGAGGTTCAGGTTAATATTAGGATTAGGGAGAGCATTAGGGTTAGGGTTTGGGGATACGGTTAGGGGTTAGGGTGAGGGTTATGGTTAGTTTTAGAGTTAAGGCGAGGGATTAGGGTAAGTGTTATGTTTAGGGTTAGAGTTAGGATTAGGTGTAGGTCAGGGTTAGGTGTAGCGTAAGATTTCGGTTTAGGTTCAGGTTTCGAATTAGAGTTAGTGTTTATTTAGGATCAAGGGTAGAGTTAGGGTTTGGGTTAGGGTTAGGTCTACGGTTAGGATTAGGATTAGGTCTAGGCTTAGGTTGAGGGCTAATGTAAGGCTGAGTTTTAGGGATCCAGGTGGAGCAGTGTTATGGTTAGAGTTTGGTTTAAGGTTAGGGTTTGGGTTAGGTTTAGGTTTAGGGTTAAGTTTAGGGTTAGGGTTGGATGAAGTTTAGGATGGGGTGAGGGTTATTCTTATGGTTAGGGCTAGAGTTTGATTTTGTGTTCAGGTTAGTGTTAAGGATAGGTTTAGGGTTGGGGTAAGGTTTAGGAGGTACGTTTAGCGTTATTGTTAGGTTTAGGTTCAGGGTTAGAGTGACATTTAGGTTCAGGGTGAGGGTTAAGATAAGGGTTAGGATTAGGGTGAGGATTATACTTAGAGGTTAGGTTTAGGGTGTTAGGGTTAGGTTTATGGTTAGGGTAGGGTTAAGTTTAGGGTTAATGTCAGGGTTAGTGTTAGATTAGGGTTACTGTTTGTGTTTGGGTTAGGGTTAGGGATAAGTTTAGGGATTGCGTTAGGTTTAGGGGTGGGGAGACGGTTAGGGGTTAGGGTGAGGGTTAGGGTTAGGTTTCGAGTTCAGGTGAGGGTTTAGGGTAAGGGTTATGGTAAGGGTTAGAGTTAGAGATAGGGTTAGGCTTAGGGTGAATTTTGAGTTAATAGTGAGGGTTAGGGTAAGGGTTAGGGTTAAGGTTAGAGTTAGGATTCAGTTTAGTGTTAGGGTTAGTTTTAGGTTTAGGGTTAGGGTAGGGGCAAGGTTAGGGTTAAGGCTAGGATTACGCTCAAGGGTAGGGCTCGGTTAGGGTTAGGGCTCGGTTTAGGGTTAGAGTTAGTACTAGGGTTTAGGGTTAGGGTTAGGGTCAGCTTTCGAGTTATTGTTAGGGATAGGGTTAGGGTAGAGTTAAGATTAGGGTTAAGTGTAGGGTTAGGGTAAAGGTTAGGTTTAGGTCAGGTTTAGGGTTAGGATTAGGGATAGGGTTAGATTTAGGGAAAGGGTTAGGGTTCGTGGGAGGGTTAGTGTTAGGTTTACAGTTAAGCTGATGATTTACGGTGTTACGGTTAGGGTCAGGGTTAGAGTTAGTGTTAGTTTTAGGTTTAGGGCTAGAGTGAGGGGAGAGTTTAGGCTTAGGTTTAGTTTTAGGGTTAGGTTTAGGGTGAAGGTGAAGATTAGGGTTAGGGTAAATATTAGAGTTAGGTGTTTGGGGTATGGTTAGGATCAGGTTAGGGTTAGGTTGAGGGTTAGGATTAGGGTTAGGGTGAGAGTTGAGGGCGATTTAGTATTATGTTTAGTTTTAGGGTTAGGCTTGGGGTAAGGTTATGTTATGTGTGAGGGTTAGCGTTAGGGTTAGGGTTAGGGGTTTTGGGTTCAGTTTAGGGTCAGGGTAAGGGTTTGGGTTAGGTTTAGGGTTAGGGTTAGCGTTAGAGTTAGGTTTAGGGTTAGCTTTAGTTTTGGTTAGGGTTAGGATTGGAATGAAGTTAGGGTAGGTTTAGGGTTATGGGTAGGGTGAAATTTTGGTTGAAGATGTGGGTTGGGTTTAGGGTTAGGGTTAGAGTTATTGTTAGGGTTAGGTTTGAGTTTATGGTAGGATTAAAGTTAGGGTTAAGGTTAGGGTAGGGTTATGGTCAGGGTTAGGATTAGGCTTAGGCTGAGGGTTAGGATCAGAGTTATTGTAAGGGTTAGTTTTAGGGTTACAGGTGGGCCAAGGGTAAGGCTAGGGTTAGGTTTAGGGGTAGGGATAGGTTTAGAGTTAGGGTGAGCTTTAGGTTTGGCATAGGGTGAACTTTAAGATCGGGTGAGTGTTAGGGTTAGGGTTATGACTAAGGTTTGGTTGAGTTATCAGGTTAGTGTTAAGATTGTGTTTCGTGTTAGGGTTAAGTTGACGGGTTTTGTTTAATTTTAGGGTTAGTTTATAGATTTTAGGTTAGGGTTCAGTTTAGTGTTACGGTTAGGCTTGGGGTCACTGTTTGTGTTAGGCGTTGTGGTTGGGGTGAAGGTTAGGTTTAGGGTTAGGGTTGGGTAGGGTTAGGATTCTG
Source organism: Loxodonta africana (assembly GCF_030014295.1). Classification (NCBI taxonomy): domain Eukaryota; kingdom Metazoa; phylum Chordata; class Mammalia; order Proboscidea; family Elephantidae; genus Loxodonta; species Loxodonta africana. Next base: position 207,792 of record NW_026974858.1, on the reverse strand, counting down.
GTTATGGTAAGGTGTTAGGGGTTAGAGTTTTAGTTTAGGGTTAGGGCTTGGGTGAGGGTACTTGTTAGTCATTGTGGTTCTGGTCATGGTTAGGTTTGGTTTAGGGTTAGGGGTAGGTTTATGATTAGGTTTAGGGTTAGTGTTTAGGTTAGGGTGAGAGTTAGGGTTAAGGTTTGGGTTAGGCTTTGGTGTCAGGGTTTAGGGTTTGGGTTAGAGTTATCATTCGGGCTTAGAGGTTCAGGTTAATATTAGGATTAGGGAGAGCATTAGGGTTAGGGTTTGGGGATACGGTTAGGGGTTAGGGTGAGGGTTATGGTTAGTTTTAGAGTTAAGGCGAGGGATTAGGGTAAGTGTTATGTTTAGGGTTAGAGTTAGGATTAGGTGTAGGTCAGGGTTAGGTGTAGCGTAAGATTTCGGTTTAGGTTCAGGTTTCGAATTAGAGTTAGTGTTTATTTAGGATCAAGGGTAGAGTTAGGGTTTGGGTTAGGGTTAGGTCTACGGTTAGGATTAGGATTAGGTCTAGGCTTAGGTTGAGGGCTAATGTAAGGCTGAGTTTTAGGGATCCAGGTGGAGCAGTGTTATGGTTAGAGTTTGGTTTAAGGTTAGGGTTTGGGTTAGGTTTAGGTTTAGGGTTAAGTTTAGGGTTAGGGTTGGATGAAGTTTAGGATGGGGTGAGGGTTATTCTTATGGTTAGGGCTAGAGTTTGATTTTGTGTTCAGGTTAGTGTTAAGGATAGGTTTAGGGTTGGGGTAAGGTTTAGGAGGTACGTTTAGCGTTATTGTTAGGTTTAGGTTCAGGGTTAGAGTGACATTTAGGTTCAGGGTGAGGGTTAAGATAAGGGTTAGGATTAGGGTGAGGATTATACTTAGAGGTTAGGTTTAGGGTGTTAGGGTTAGGTTTATGGTTAGGGTAGGGTTAAGTTTAGGGTTAATGTCAGGGTTAGTGTTAGATTAGGGTTACTGTTTGTGTTTGGGTTAGGGTTAGGGATAAGTTTAGGGATTGCGTTAGGTTTAGGGGTGGGGAGACGGTTAGGGGTTAGGGTGAGGGTTAGGGTTAGGTTTCGAGTTCAGGTGAGGGTTTAGGGTAAGGGTTATGGTAAGGGTTAGAGTTAGAGATAGGGTTAGGCTTAGGGTGAATTTTGAGTTAATAGTGAGGGTTAGGGTAAGGGTTAGGGTTAAGGTTAGAGTTAGGATTCAGTTTAGTGTTAGGGTTAGTTTTAGGTTTAGGGTTAGGGTAGGGGCAAGGTTAGGGTTAAGGCTAGGATTACGCTCAAGGGTAGGGCTCGGTTAGGGTTAGGGCTCGGTTTAGGGTTAGAGTTAGTACTAGGGTTTAGGGTTAGGGTTAGGGTCAGCTTTCGAGTTATTGTTAGGGATAGGGTTAGGGTAGAGTTAAGATTAGGGTTAAGTGTAGGGTTAGGGTAAAGGTTAGGTTTAGGTCAGGTTTAGGGTTAGGATTAGGGATAGGGTTAGATTTAGGGAAAGGGTTAGGGTTCGTGGGAGGGTTAGTGTTAGGTTTACAGTTAAGCTGATGATTTACGGTGTTACGGTTAGGGTCAGGGTTAGAGTTAGTGTTAGTTTTAGGTTTAGGGCTAGAGTGAGGGGAGAGTTTAGGCTTAGGTTTAGTTTTAGGGTTAGGTTTAGGGTGAAGGTGAAGATTAGGGTTAGGGTAAATATTAGAGTTAGGTGTTTGGGGTATGGTTAGGATCAGGTTAGGGTTAGGTTGAGGGTTAGGATTAGGGTTAGGGTGAGAGTTGAGGGCGATTTAGTATTATGTTTAGTTTTAGGGTTAGGCTTGGGGTAAGGTTATGTTATGTGTGAGGGTTAGCGTTAGGGTTAGGGTTAGGGGTTTTGGGTTCAGTTTAGGGTCAGGGTAAGGGTTTGGGTTAGGTTTAGGGTTAGGGTTAGCGTTAGAGTTAGGTTTAGGGTTAGCTTTAGTTTTGGTTAGGGTTAGGATTGGAATGAAGTTAGGGTAGGTTTAGGGTTATGGGTAGGGTGAAATTTTGGTTGAAGATGTGGGTTGGGTTTAGGGTTAGGGTTAGAGTTATTGTTAGGGTTAGGTTTGAGTTTATGGTAGGATTAAAGTTAGGGTTAAGGTTAGGGTAGGGTTATGGTCAGGGTTAGGATTAGGCTTAGGCTGAGGGTTAGGATCAGAGTTATTGTAAGGGTTAGTTTTAGGGTTACAGGTGGGCCAAGGGTAAGGCTAGGGTTAGGTTTAGGGGTAGGGATAGGTTTAGAGTTAGGGTGAGCTTTAGGTTTGGCATAGGGTGAACTTTAAGATCGGGTGAGTGTTAGGGTTAGGGTTATGACTAAGGTTTGGTTGAGTTATCAGGTTAGTGTTAAGATTGTGTTTCGTGTTAGGGTTAAGTTGACGGGTTTTGTTTAATTTTAGGGTTAGTTTATAGATTTTAGGTTAGGGTTCAGTTTAGTGTTACGGTTAGGCTTGGGGTCACTGTTTGTGTTAGGCGTTGTGGTTGGGGTGAAGGTTAGGTTTAGGGTTAGGGTTGGGTAGGGTTAGGATTCTGGTTATGGTAAGGTGTTAGGGGTTAGAGTTTTAGTTTAGGGTTAGGGCTTGGGTGAGGGTACTTGTTAGTCATTGTGGTTCTGGTCATGGTTAGGTTTGGTTTAGGGTTAGGGGTAGGTTTATGATTAGGTTTAGGGTTAGTGTTTAGGTTAGGGTGAGAGTTAGGGTTAAGGTTTGGGTTAGGCTTTGGTGTCAGGGTTTAGGGTTTGGGTTAGAGTTATCATTCGGGCTTAGAGGTTCAGGTTAATATTAGGATTAGGGAGAGCATTAGGGTTAGGGTTTGGGGATACGGTTAGGGGTTAGGGTGAGGGTTATGGTTAGTTTTACAGTTAAGGCGAGGGATTAGGGTAAGTGTTATGTTTAGGGTTAGAGTTAGGATTAGGTGTAGGTCAGGGTTAGGTGTAGCGTAAGATTTCGGTTTAGGTTCAGGTTTCGAATTAGAGTTAGTGTTTATTTAGGATCAAGGGTAGAGTTAGGGTTTGGGTTAGGGTTAGGTCTACGGTTAGGATTAGGATTAGGTCTAGGCTTAGGTTGAGGGCTAATGTAAGGCTGAGTTTTAGGGATCCAGGTGGAGCAGTGTTATGGTTAGAGTTTGGTTTAAGGTTAGGGTTTGGGTTAGGTTTAGGTTTAGGGTTAAGTTTAGGGTTAGGGTTGGATGAAGTTTAGGATGGGGTGAGGGTTATTCTTATGGTTAGGGCTAGAGTTTGATTTTGTGTTCAGGTTAGTGTTAAGGATAGGTTTAGGGTTGGGGTAAGGTTTAGGAGGTACGTTTAGCGTTATTGTTAGGTTTAGGTTCAGGGTTAGAGTGACATTTAGGTTCAGGGTGAGGGTTAAGATAAGGGTTAGGATTAGGGTGAGGATTATACTTAGAGGTTAGGTTTAGGGTGTTAGGGTTAGGTTTATGGTTAGGGTAGGGTTAAGTTTAGGGTTAATGTCAGGGTTAGTGTTAGATTAGGGTTACTGTTTGTGTTTGGGTTAGGGTTAGGGATAAGTTTAGGGATTGCGTTAGGTTTAGGGGTGGGGAGACGGTTAGGGGTTAGGGTGAGGGTTAGGGTTAGGTTTCGAGTTCAGGTGAGGGTTTAGGGTAAGGGTTATGGTAAGGGTTAGAGTTAGAGATAGGGTTAGGCTTAGGGTGAATTTTGAGTTAATAGTGAGGGTTAGGGTAAGGGTTAGGGTTAAGGTTAGAGTTAGGATTCAGTTTAGTGTTAGGGTTAGTTTTAGGTTTAGGGTTAGGGTAGGGGCAAGGTTAGGGTTAAGGCTAGGATTACGCTCAAGGGTAGGGCTCGGTTAGGGTTAGGGCTCGGTTTAGGGTTAGAGTTAGTACTAGGGTTTAGGGTTAGGGTTAGGGTCAGCTTTCGAGTTATTGTTAGGGATAGGGTTAGGGTAGAGTTAAGATTAGGGTTAAGTGTAGGGTTAGGGTAAAGGTTAGGTTTAGGTCAGGTTTAGGGTTAGGATTAGGGATAGGGTTAGATTTAGGGAAAGGGTTAGGGTTCGTGGGAGGGTTAGTGTTAGGTTTACAGTTAAGCTGATGATTTACGGTGTTACGGTTAGGGTCAGGGTTAGAGTTAGTGTTAGTTTTAGGTTTAGGGCTAGAGTGAGGGGAGAGTTTAGGCTTAGGTTTAGTTTTAGGGTTAGGTTTAGGGTGAAGGTGAAGATTAGGGTTAGGGTAAATATTAGAGTTAGGTGTTTGGGGTATGGTTAGGATCAGGTTAGGGTTAGGTTGAGGGTTAGGATTAGGGTTAGGGTGAGAGTTGAGGGCGATTTAGTATTATGTTTAGTTTTAGGGTTAGGCTTGGGGTAAGGTTATGTTATGTGTGAGGGTTAGCGTTAGGGTTAGGGTTAGGGGTTTTGGGTTCAGTTTAGGGTCAGGGTAAGGGTTTGGGTTAGGTTTAGGGTTAGGGTTAGCGTTAGAGTTAGGTTTAGGGTTAGCTTTAGTTTTGGTTACGGTTAGGATTGGAATGAAGTTAGGGTAGGTTTAGGGTTATGGGTAGGGTGAAATTTTGGTTGAAGATGAGGGTTGGGTTTAGGGTTAGGGTTAGAGTTATTGTTAGGGTTAGGTTTGAGTTTATGGTAGGATTAAAGTTAGGGTTAAGGTTAGGTTAGGGTTATGGTCAGGGTTAGGATTAGGCTTAGGCTGAGGGTTAGGATCAGAGTTATTGTAAGGGTTAGTTTTAGGGTTACAGGTGGGCCAAGGGTAAGGCTAGGGTTAGGTTTAGGGGAAGGGATAGGTTTAGAGTTAGGGTGAGCTTTAGGTTTGGCATAGGGTGAACTTTAAGATCGGGTGAGTGTTAGGGTTAGGGTTATGACTAAGGTTTGGTTGAGTTATCAGGTTAGTGTTAAGATTGTGTTTCGTGTTAGGGTTAAGTTGACGGGTTTTGTTTAATTTTAGGGTTAGTTTATAGATTTTAGGTTAGGGTTCAGTTTAGTGTTACGGTTCGGCTTGGGGTCACTGTTTGTGTTAGGCGTTGTGGTTGGGGTGAAGGTTAGGTTTAGGGTTAGGGTTGGGTAGGGTTAGGATTCTGGTTATGGTAAGGTGTTAGGGGTTAGAGTTTTAGTTTAGGGTTAGGGCTTGGGTGAGGGTACTTGTTAGTCATTGTGGTTCTGGTCATGGTTAGGTTTGGTTTAGGGTTAGGGGTAGGTTTATGATTAGGTTTAGGGTTAGTGTTTAGGTTAGGGTGAGAGTTAGGGTTAAGCTTTGGGTTAGGCTTTGGTGTCAGGGTTTAGGGTTTGGGTTAGAGTTATCATTCGGGCTTACGGGTTCAGCTTAATATTAGGATTACGGAGAGCATTAGGGTTAGGGTTTGGGGATACTGTTAGGGGTTAGGGTGAGGGTTATGGTTAGTTTTACAGTTAAGGCGAGGGATTAGGGTAAGTGTTATGTTTAGGGTTAGAGTTAGGATTAGGTGTAGGTCAGGGTTAGGTGTAGCGTAAGATTTCGGTTTAGGTTCAGGTTTCGAATTAGAGTTAGTGTTTATTTAGGATCAAGGGTAGAGTTAGGGTTTGGGTTAGGGTTAGGTCTACGGTTAGGATTAGGATTAGGTCTAGGCTTAGGTTGAGGGCTAATGTAAGGCTGAGTTTTAGGGATCCAGGTGGAGCAGTGTTATGGTTAGAGTTTGGTTTAAGGTTAGGGTTTGGGTTAGGTTTAGGTTTAGGGTTAAGTTTAGGGTTAGGGTTGGATGAAGTTTAGGATGGGGTGAGGGTTATTCTTATGGTTAGGGCTAGAGTTTGATTTTGTGTTCAGGTTAGTGTTAAGGATAGGTTTAGGGTTCGGGTAAGGTTTAGGAGGTACGTTTAGCGTTATTGTTAGGTTTAGGTTCAGGGTTAGAGTGACATTTAGGTTCAGGGTGAGGGTTAAGATAAGGGTTAGGATTAGGGTGAGGATTATACTTAGAGGTTAGGTTTAGGGTGTTAGGGTTAGGTTTATGGTTAGGGTAGGGTTAAGTTTAGGGTTAATGTCAGGGTTAGTGTTAGATTAGGGTTACTGTTTGTGTTTGGGTTAGGGTTAGGGATAAGTTTAGGGATTGCGTTAGGTTTAGGGGTGGGGAGACGGTTAGGGGTTAGGGTGAGGGTTAGGGTTAGGTTTCGAGTTCAGGTGAGGGTTTAGGGTAAGGGTTATGGGAAGGGTTAGTGTTAGAGATAGGGTTAGGCTTAGGGTGAATTTTGAGTTAATAGTTAGGGTTAGGGTAAGGGTTAGGGTTAAGGTTAGAGTTAGGATTCAGTTTAGTGTTAGGGTTAGTTTTAGGTTTAGGGTTAGGGTAGGGGCAAGGTTAGGGTTAAGGCTAGGATTACGCTCAAGGGTAGGGCTCGGTTAGGGTTAGGGCTCGGTTTAGGGTTAGAGTTAGTACTAGGGTTTAGGGTTAGGGTTAGGGTCAGCTTTCGAGTTATTGTTAGGGATAGGGTTAGGGTAGAGTTAAGATTAGGGTTAAGTGTAGGGTTAGGGTAAAGGTTAGGTTTAGGTCAGGTTTAGGGTTAGGATTAGGGATAGGGTTAGATTTAGGGAAAGGGTTAGGGTTCGTGGGAGGGTTAGTGTTAGGTTTACAGTTAGGCTGATGATTTACGGTGTTACGGTTAGGGTCAGGGTTAGAGTTAGTGTTAGTTTTAGGTTTAGGGCTAGAGTGAGGGGAGAGTTTAGGCTTAGGTTTAGTTTTAGGGTTAGGTTTAGGGTGAAGGTGAAGATTAGGGTTAGGGTAAATATTAGAGTTAGGTGTTTGGGGTATGGTTAGGATCAGGTTAGGGTTAGGTTGAGGGTTAGGATTAGGGTTAGGGTGAGAGTTGAGGGCGATTTAGTATTATGTTTAGTTTTAGGGTTAGGCTTGGGGTAAGGTTATGTTATGTGTGAGGGTTAGCGTTAGGGTTAGGGTTAGGGGTTTTGGGTTCAGTTTAGGGTCAGGGTAAGGGTTTGGGTTAGGTTTAGGGTTAGGGTTAGCGTTAGAGTTAGGTTTAGGGTTAGCTTTAGTTTTAGTTAGGGTTAGGATTGGAATGAAGTTAGGGTAGGTTTAGGGTTATGGGTAGGGTGAAATTTTGGTTGAATATGTGGGTTGGGTTTAGGGTTAGGGTTAGAGTTATTGTTAGGGTTAGGTTTGAGTTTATGGTAGGATTAAAGTTAGGGTTAAGGTTAGGGTAGGGTTATGGTCAGGGTTAGGATTAGGCTTAGGCTGAGGGTTAGGATCAGAGTTATTGTAAGGGTTAGTTTTAGGGTTACAGGTGGGCCAAGGGTAAGGCTAGGGTTAGGTTTAGGGGTAGGGATAGGTTTAGAGTTAGGGTGAGCTTTAGGTTTGGCATAGGGTGAACTTTAAGATCGGGTGAGTGTTAGGGTTACGGTTATGACTAAGGTTTGGTTGAGTTATCAGGTTAGTGTTAAGATTGTGTTTCGTGTTAGGGTTAAGTTGACGGGTTTTGTTTAATTTTAGGGTTAGTTTATAGATTTTAGGTTAGGGTTCAGTTTAGTGTTACGGTTCGGCTTGGGGTCACTGTTTGTGTTAGGCGTTGTGGTTGGGGTGAAGGTTAGGTTTAGGGTTAGGGTTGGGTAGGGTTAGGATTCTGGTTATGGTAAGGTGTTAGGGGTTAGAGTTTTAGTTTAGGGTTAGGGCTTGGGTGAGGGTACTTGTTAGTCATTGTGGTTCTGGTCATGGTTAGGTTTGGTTTAGGGTTAGGGGTAGGTTTATGATTAGGTTTAGGGTTAGTGTTTAGGTTAGGGTGAGAGTTAGGGTTAAGCTTTGGGTTAGGCTTTGGTGTCAGGGTTTAGGGTTTGGGTTAGAGTTATCATTCGGGCTTAGGGGTTCAGGTTAATATTAGGATTACGGAGAGCATTAGGGTTAGGGTTTGGGGATACGGTTAGGGGTTAGGGTGAGGGTTATGGTTAGTTTTACAGTTAAGGCGAGGGATTAGGGTAAGTGTTACGTTTAGGGTTAGAGTTAGGATTAGGTGTAGTTCAGGGTTAGGTGTAGCGTAAGATTTCGGTTTAGGTTCAGGTTTCGAATTAGAGTTAGTGTTTATTTAGGATCAAGGGTAGAGTTAGGGTTTGGGTTAGGGTTAGGTCTACGGTTAGGATTAGGATTAGGTCTAGGCTTAGGTTGAGGGCTAATGTAAGGCTGAGTTTTAGGGATCCAGGTGGAGCAGTGTTATGGTTAGAGTTTGGTTTAAGGTTAGGGTTTGGGTTAGGTTTAGGTTTAGGGTTAAGTTTAGGGTTAGGGTTGGATGAAGTTTAGGATGGGGTGAGGGTTATTCTTATGGTTAGGGCTAGAGTTTGATTTTGTGTTCAGGTTAGTGTTAAGGTTAGGTTTAGGGTTCGGGTAAGGTTTAGGAGGTACGTTTAGCGTTATTGTTAGGTTTAGGTTCAGGGTTAGAGTGACATTTAGGTTCAGGGTGAGGGTTAAGATAAGGGTTAGGATTAGGGTGAGGATTATACTTAGAGGTTAGGTTTAGGGTGTTAGGGTTAGGTTTATGGTTAGGGTAGGGTTAAGTTTAGGGTTAATGTCAGGGTTAGTGTTAGATTAGGGTTACTGTTTGTGTTTGGGTTAGGGTTAGGGATAAGTTTAGGGATTGCGTTAGGTTTAGGGGTGGGGATACGGTTAGGGGTTAGGGTGAGGGTTAGGGTTAGGTTTCGAGTTCAGGTGAGGGTTTAGGGTAAGGGTTATGGTAAGGGTTAGAGTTAGAGATAGGGTTAGGCTTAGGGTGAATTTTGAGTTAATAGTGAGGGTTAGGGTAAGGGTTAGGGTTAAGGTTAGAGTTAGGATTCAGTTTAGTGTTAGGGTTAGTTTTAGGTTTAGGGTTAGGGTAGGGGCAAGGTTAGGGTTAAGGCTAGGATTACGCTCAAGGGTAGGGCTCGGTTAGGGTTAGGGCTCGGTTTAGGGTTAGAGTTAGTACTAGGGTTTAGGGTTAGGGTTAGGGTCAGCTTTCGAGTTATTGTTAGGGATAGGGTTAGGGTAGAGTTAAGATTAGGGTTAAGTGTAGGGTTAGGGTAAAGGTTAGGTTTAGGTCAGGTTTAGGGTTAGGATTAGGGATAGGGTTAGATTTAGGGAAAGAGTTCGGGTTCGTGGGAGGGTTAGTGTTAGGTTTACAGTTAAGCTGATGATTTACGGTGTTACGGTTAGGGTCAGGGTTAGAGTTAGTGTTAGTTTTAGGTTTAGGGCTAGAGTGAGGGGAGAGTTTAGGCTTAGGTTTAGTTTTAGGGTTAGGTTTAGGGTGAAGGTGAAGATTAGGGTTAGGGTAAATATTAGAGTTAGGTGTTTGAGGTATGGTTAGGATCAGGTTAGGGTTAGGTTGAGGGTTAGGATTAGGGTTAGGGTGAGAGTTGAGGGAGATTTAGTATTATGTTTAGTTTTAGGGTTAGGCTTGGGGTAAGGTTATGTTATGTGTGAAGGTTAGCGTTAGGGTTAGGGTTAGGGGTTTTGGGTTCAGTTTAGGGTCAGGGTAAGGGTTTGGGTTAGGTTTAGGGTTAGGGTTAGCGTTAGAGTTAGGTTTAGGGTTAGCTTTAGTTTTGGTTAGGGTTAGGATTGGAATGAAGTTAGGGTAGGTTTAGGGTTATGGGTAGGGTGAAATTTTGGTTGAAGATGTGGGTTGGGTTTAGGGTTAGGGTTAGAGTTATTGTTAGGGTTAGGTTTGAGTTTATGGTAGGATTAAAGTTAGGGTTAAGGTTAGGTTAGGGTTATGGTCAGGGTTAGGATTAGGCTTAGGCTGAGGGTTAGGATCAGAGTTATTGTAAGGGTTAGTTTTAGGGTTACAGGTGGGCCAAGGGTAAGGCTAGGGTTAGGTTTAGGGGTAGGGATAGGTTTAGAGTTAGGGTGAGCTTTAGGTTTGGCATAGGGTGAACTTTAAGATCGGGTGAGTGTTAGGGTTAGGGTTATGACTAAGGTTTGGTTGAGTTATCAGGTTAGTGTTAAGATTGTGTTTCGTGTTAGGGTTAAGTTGACGGGTTTTGTTTAATTTTAGGGTTAGTTTATAGATTTTAGGTTAGGGTTCAGTTTAGTGTTACGGTTCGGCTTGGGGTCACTGTTTGTGTTAGGCGTTGTGGTTGGGGTGAAGGTTAGGTTTAGGGTTAGGGTTGGGTAGGGTTAGGATTCTGGTTATGGTAAGGTGTTAGGGGTTAGAGTTTTAGTTTAGGGTTAGGGCTTGGGTGAGGGTACTTGTTAGTCATTGTGGTTCTGGTCATGGTTAGGTTTGGTTTAGGGTTAGGGGTAGGTTTATGATTAGGTTTAGGGTTAGTGTTTAGGTTAGGGTGAGAGTTAGGGTTAAGGTTTGGGTTAGGCTTTGGTGTCAGGGTTTAGGGTTTGGGTTAGAGTTATCATTCGGGCTTACGGGTTCAGGTTAATATTAGGATTAGGGAGAGCATTAGGGTCAGGGTTTGGGGATACGGTTAGGGGTTAGGGTGAGGGTTATGGTTAGTTTTACAGTTAAGGCGAGGGATTAGGGTAAGTATTATGTTTAGGGTTAGAGTTAGGATTAGGTGTAGGTGAGGGTTAGGTGTAGCGTAAGATTTCGGTTTAGGTTCAGGTTTCGAATTAGAGTTAGTGTTTATTTAGGATCAAGGGTAGAGTTAGGGTTTGGTTAGGGTTAGGTCTACGGTTAGGATTAGGATTAGGTCTAGGCTTAGGTTGAGGGCTAATGTAAGGCTGAGTTTTAGGGATCCAGGTGGAGCAGTGTTATGGTTAGAGTTTGGTTTAAGGTTAGGGTTTGGGTTAGGTTTAGGTTTAGGGTTAAGTTTAGGGTTAGGGTTGGATGAAGTTTAGGATGGGGTGAGGGTTATTCTTATGGTTAGGGCTAGAGTTTGATTTTGTGTTCAGGTTAGTGTTAAGGTTAGGTTTAGGGTTCGGGTAAGGTTTAGGAGGTACGTTTAGCGTTATTGTTAGGTTTAGGTTCAGGGTTAGAGTGACATTTAGGTTCAGGGTGAGGGTTAAGATAAGGGTTAGGATTAGGGTGAGGATTATACTTAGAGGTTAGGTTTAGGGTGTTAGGGTTAGGTTTATGGTTAGGGTAGGGTTAAGTTTAGGGTTAATGTCAGGGTTAGTGTTAGATTAGGGTTACTGTTTGTGTTTGGGTTAGGGTTAGGGATAAGTTTAGGGATTGCGTTAGGTTTAGGGGTGGGGATACGGTTAGGGGTTAGGGTGAGGGTTAGGGTTAGGTTTCGAGTTCAGGTGAGGGTTTAGGGTAAGGGTTACGGTAAGGGTTAGAGTTAGAGATAGGGTTAGGCTTAGGGTGAATTTTGAGTTAATAGTGAGGGTTAGGGTAAGGGTTAGGGTTAAAGTTAGAGTTAGGATTCAGTTTAGTGTTAGGGTTAGTTTTAGGTTTAGGGTTAGGGTAGGGGCAAGGTTAGGGTTAAGGCTAGGATTACGCTCAAGGGTAGGGCTCGGTTAGGGTTAGGGCTCGGTTTAGGGTTAGAGTTATTACTAGGGTTTAGGGTTAGGGTCAGCTTTCGAGTTATTGTTAGGGATAGGGTTAGGGTAGAGTTAAGATTAGGGTTAAGTGTAGGGTTAGGGTAAAGGTTAGGTTTAGGTCAGGTTTAGGGTTAGGATTAGGGATAGGGTTAGATTTAGGGAAAGGGTTAAGGTTCGTGGGAGGGTTAGTGTTAGGTTTACAGTTAGGCTGATGATTTACGGTGTTACGGTTAGGGTCAGGATTAGAGTTAGTGTTAGTTTTAGGTTTAGGGCTAGAGTGAGGGGAGAGTTTAGGCTTAGGTTTAGTTTTAGGGTTAGGTTTAGGGTGAAGGTGAAGATTAGGGTTAGGGTAAATATTAGAGTTAGGTGTTTGGGGTATGGTTAGGATCAGGTTAGGGTTAGGTTGAGGGTTAGGATTAGGGTTAGGGTGAGAGTTGAGGGAGATTTAGTATTATGTTTAGTTTTAGGGTTAGGCTTGGGGTAAGGTTATGTTATGTGTGAGGGTTAGCGTTAGGGTTAGGGTTAGGGGTTTTGGGTTCAGTTTAGGGTCAGGGTAAGGGTTTGGGTTAGGTTTAGGGTTAGGGTTAGCGTTAGAGTTAGGTTTAGGGTTAGCTTTAGTTTTGGTTAGGGTTAGGATTGGAATGAAGTTAGGGTAGGTTTAGGGTTATGGGTAGGGTGAAATTTTGGTTGAAGATGTGGGTTGGGTTTAGGGTTAGGGTTAGAGTTATTGTTAGGGTTAGGTTTGAGTTTATGGTAGGATTAAAGTTAGGGTTAAGGTTAGGGTAGGGTTATGGTCAGGGTTAGGATTAGGCTTAGGCTGAGGGTTAGGATCAGAGTTATTGTAAGGGTTAGTTTTAGGGTTACAGGTGGGCCAAGGGTAAGGCTAGGGTTAGGTTTAGGGGTAGGGATAGGTTTAGAGTTAGGGTGAGCTTTAGGTTGGGCATAGGGTGAACTTTAAGATCGGGTGAGTGTTAGGGTTAGGGTTATGACTAAGGTTTGGTTGAGTTTTCAGGTTAGTGTTAAGATTGTGTTTCGTGTTAGGGTTAAGTTGACGGGTTTTGTTTAATTTTAGGGTTAGTTTATAGATTTTAGGTTAGGGTTCAGTTTAGTGTTACGGTTCGGCTTGGAGTCACTGTTTGTGTTAGGCGTTGTGGTTGGGGTGAAGGTTAGGTTTAGGGTTAGGGTTGGGTAGGGTTAGGATTCTGGTTATGGTAAGGTGTTAGGGGTTAGAGTTTTAGTTTAGGGTTAGGGCTTGGGTGAGGGTACTTGTTAATCATTGTGGTTCTGGTCATGGTTAGGTTTGGTTTAGGGTTAGGGGTAGGTTTATGATTAGGTTTAGGGTTAGTGTTTAGGTTAGGGTGAGAGTTAGGGTTAAGGTTTGGGTTAGGCTTTGGTGTCAGGGTTTAGGGTTTGGGTTAGAGTTATCATTCGGGCTTAGAGGTTCAGGTTAATATTAGGATTAGGGAGAGCATTAGGGTTAGGGTTTGGGGATACGGTTAGGGGTTAGGGTGAGGGTTATGGTTAGTTTTACAGTTAAGGCGAGGGATTAGGGTAAGTGTTATGTTTAGGGTTAGAGTTAGGATTAGGTGTAGGTCAGGGTTAGGTGTAGCGTAAGATTTCGGTTTAGGTTCAGGTTTCGAATTAGAGTTAGTGTTTATTTAGGATCAAGGGTAGAGTTAGGGTTTGGGTTAGGGTTAGGTCTACGGTTAGGATTAGGATTAGGTCTAGGCTTAGGTTGAGGGCTAATGTAAGGCTGAGTTTTAGGGATCCAGGTGGAGCAGTGTTATGGTTAGAGTTTGGTTTAAGGTTAGGGTTTGGGTTAGGTTTAGGTTTAGGGTTAAGTTTAGGGTTAGGGTTGGATGAAGTTTAGGATGGGGTGAGGGTTATTCTTATGGTTAGGGCTAGAGTTTGATTTTGTGTTCAGGTTAGTGTTAAGGTTAGGTTTAGGGTTCGGGTAAGGTTTAGGAGGTACGTTTAGCGTTATTGTTAGGTTTAGGTTCAGGGTTAGAGTGACATTTAGGTTCAGGGTGAGGGTTAAGATAAGGGTTAGGATTAGGGTGAGGATTATACTTAGAGGTTAGTTTTAGGGTGTTAGGGTTAGGTTTATGGTTAGGGCAGGGTTAAGTTTAGGGTTAATGTCAGGGTTAGTGTTAGATTAGGGTTACTGTTTGTGTTTGGGTTAGGGTTAGGGATAAGTTTAGGGATTGCGTTAGGTTTAGGGGTGGGGAGACGGTTAGGGGTTAGGGTGAGGGTTAGGGTTAGGTATCGAGTTCAGGTGAGGGTTTAGGGTAAGGGTTATGGTAAGGGTTAGAGTTAGAGATAGGGTTAGGCTTAGGGTGAATTTTGAGTTAATAGTGAGGGTTAGGGTAAGGGTTAGGGTTAAGGTTAGAGTTAGGATTCAGTTTAGTGTTAGGGTTAGTTTTAGGTTTAGGGTTAGGGTAGGGGCAAGGTTAGGGTTAGGGCTAGGATTACGCTCAAGGGTAGGGCTCGGTTAGGGTTAGGGCTCGGTTTAGGGTTAGAGTTAGTACTAGGGTTTAGGGTTAGGGTTAGGGTCAGCTTTCGAGTTATTGTTAGGGATAGGGTTAGGGTAGAGTTAAGATGAGGGTTAAGTGTAGGGTTAGGGTAAAGGTTAGATTTAGGTCAGGTTTAGGGTTAGGATTAGGGATAGGGTTAGATTTAGGGAAAGGGTTAGGGTTCGTGGGAGGGTTAGTGTTAGGTTTACAGTTAAGCTGATGATTTACGGTGTTACGGTTAGGGTCAGGGTAAGAGTTAGTGTTAGTTTTAGCTTTAGGGCTAGAGTGAGGGGAGAGTTTAGGCTTAGGTTTAGTTTTAGGGTTAGGTTTAGGGTGAAGGTGAAGATTAGGGTTAGGGTAAATATTAGAGTTAGGTGTTTGGGGTATGGTTAGGATCAGGTTAGGGTTAGGTTGAGGGTTAGGATTAGGGTTAGGGTGAGAGTTGAGGGAGATTTAGTATTATGTTTAGTTTTAGGGTTAGGCTTGGGGTAAGGTTATGTTATGTGTGAGGGTTAGCGTTAGGGTTAGGGTTAGGGGTTTTGGGTTCAGTTTAGGGTCAGGGTAAGGGTTAGGGTTAGGTTTAGGGTTAGGGTTAGCGTTAGAGTTAGGTTTAGGGTTAGCTTTAGTTTTGGTTACGGTTAGGATTGGAATGAAGTTAGGGTAGGTTTAGGGTTATGGGTAGGGTGAAATTTTGGTTGAAGATGTGGGTTGGGTTTAGGGTTAGGGTTAGAGTTATTGTTAGGGTTAGGTTTGAGTTTATGGTAGGATTAAAGTTAGGGTTAAGGTTAGGGTAGGGTTATGGTCAGGGTTAGGATTAGGCTTAGGCTGAGGGTTAGGATCAGAGTTATTGTAAGGGTTAGTTTTAGGGTTACAGGTGGGCCAAGGGTAAGGCTAGGGTTAGGTTTAGGGGTAAGGATAGGTTTAGAGTTAGGGTGAGCTTTAGGTTTGGCATAGGGTGAACTTTAAGATCGGGTGAGTGTTAGGGTTAGGGTTATGACTAAGGTTTGGTTGAGTTATCAGGTTAGTGTTAAGATTGTGTTTCGTGTTAGGGTTAAGTTGACGGGTTTTGTTTAATTTTAGGGTTAGTTTATAGATTTTAGGTTAGGGTTCAGTTTAGTGTTACGGTTAGGCTTGGGGTCACTGTGTTAGGCGTTGTGGTTGGGGTGAAGGTTAGGTTTAGGGTTAGGGTTGGGTAGGGTTAGGATTCTGGTTATGGTAAGGTGTTAGGGGTTAGAGTTTTAGTTTAGGGTTAGGGCTTGGGTGAGGGTACTTGTTAGTCATTGTGGTTCTGGTCATGGTTAGGTTTGCTTTAGGGTTAGGGGTAGGTTTATGATTAGGTTTAGGGTTAGTGTTTAGGTTAGGGTGAGAGTTAGGGTTAAGGTTTGGGTTAGGCTTTGGTGTCAGGGTTTAGGGTTTGGGTTAGAGTTATCATTCGGGCTTAGAGGTTCAGGTTAATATTAGGATTAGGGAGAGCATTAGGGTTAGGGTTTGGGGATACGGTTAGGGGTTAGGGTGAGGGTTATGGTTAGTTTTAGAGTTAAGGCGAGGGATTAGGGTAAGTGTTATGTTTAGGGTTAGAGTTAGGATTAGGTGTAGGTCAGGGTTAGGTGTAGCGTAAGATTTCGGTTTAGGTTCAGGTTTCGAATTAGAGTTAGTGTTTATTTAGGATCAAGGGTAGAGTTAGGGTTTGGGTTAGGGTTAGGTCTACGGTTAGGATTAGGATTAGGTCTAGGCTTAGGTTGAGGGCTAATGTAAGGCTGAGTTTTAGGGATCCAGGTGGAGCAGTGTTATGGTTAGAGTTTGGTTTAAGGTTAGGGTTTGGGTTAGGTTTAGGTTTAGGGTTAAGTTTAGGGTTAGGGTTGGATGAAGTTTAGGATGGGGTGAGGGTTATTCTTATGGTTAGGGCTAGAGTTTGATTTTGTGTTCAGGTTAGTGTTAAGGTTAGGTTTAGGGTTCGGGTAAGGTTTAGGAGGTACGTTTAGCGTTATTGTTAGGTTTAGGTTCAGGGTTAGAGTGACATTTAGGTTCAGGGTGAGGGTTAAGATAAGGGTTAGGATTAGGGTGAGGATTATACTTAGAGGTTAGGTTTAGGGTGTTAGGGTTAGGTTTATGGTTAGGGCAGGGTTAAGTTTAGGGTTAATGTCAGGGTTAGTGTTAGATTAGGGTTACTGTTTGTGTTTGGGTTAGGGTTAGGGATAAGTTTAGGGATTGCGTTAGGTTTAGGGGTGGGGATACGGTTACGGGTTAGGGTGAGGTTTAGGGTTAGGTTTCGAGTTCAGGTGAGGGTTTAGGGTAAGCGTTATGGTAAGGGTTAGAGTTAGAGATAGGGTTAGGCTTAGGGTGAATTTTGAGTTAATAGTGAGGGTTAGGGTAAGGGTTAGGGTTAAGGTTAGAGTTAGGATTCAGTTTAGTGTTAGGGTTAGTTTTAGGTTTAGGGTTAGGGTAGGGGCAAGGTTAGGGTTAAGGCTAGGATTACGCTCAAGGGTAGGGCTCGGTTAGGGTTAGGGCTCGGTTTAGGGTTAGAGTTAGTACTAGGGTTTAGGGTTAGGGTTAGGGTCAGCTTTCGAGTTATTGTTAGGGATAGGGTTAGGGTAGAGTTAAGATTAGGGTTAAGTGTAGGGTTAGGGTAAAGGTTAGGTTTAGGTCAGGTTTAGGGTTAGGATTAGGGATAGGGTTAGATTTAGGGAAAGGGTTAGGGTTCGTGGGAGGGTTAGTGTTAGGTTTACAGTTAAGCTGATGATTTACGGTGTTACGGTTAGGGTCAGGGTTAGAGTTAGTGTTAGTTTTAGGTTTAGGGCTAGAGTGAGGGGAGAGTTTAGGCTTAGGTTTAGTTTTAGGGTTAGGTTTAGGGTGAAGGTGAAGATTAGGGTTAGGGTAAATATTAGAGTTAGGTGTTTGGGGTATGGTTAGGATCAGGTTAGGGTTAGGTTGAGGGTTAGGATTAGGGTTAGGGTGAGAGTTGAGGGAGATTTAGTATTATGTTTAGTTTTAGGGTTAGGCTTGGGGTAAGGTTATGTTATGTGTGAGAGTTAGCGTTAGGGTTAGGGTTAGGGGTTTTGGGTTCAGTTTAGGGTCAGGGTAAGGGTTTGGGTTCGGTTTAGGGTTAGGGTTAGCGTTAGAGTTAGGTTTAGGGTTAGCTTTAGTTTTGGTTAGGGTTAGGATTGGAATGAAGTTAGGGTAGGTTTAGGGTTATGGGTAGGGTGAAATTTTGGTTGAAGATGTGGGTTGGGTTTAGGGTTAGGGTTAGAGTTATTGTTAGGGTTAGGTTTGAGTTTATGGTAGGATTAAAGTTAGGGTTAAGGTTAGGGTAGGGTTATGGTCAGGGTTAGGATTAGGCTTAGGCTGAGGGTTAGGATCAGAGTTATTGTAAGGGTTAGTTTTAGGGTTACAGGTGGGCCAAGGGTAAGGCTAGGGTTAGGTTTAGGGGTAGGGATAGGTTTAGAGTTAGGGTGAGCTTTAGGTTTGGCATAGGGTGAACTTTAAGATCGGGTCAGTGTTAGGGTTAGGGTTATGACTAAGGTTTGGTTGAGTTATCAGGTTAGTGTTAAGATTGTGTTTCGTGTTAGGGTTAAGTTGACGGGTTTTGTTTAATTTTAGGGTTAGTTTATAGATTTTAGGTTAGGGTTAAGTTTAGTGTTACGGTTAGGCTTGGGGTCACTGTTAGTGTTAGGCGTTGTGGTTGGGGTGAAGGTTAGGTTTAGGGTTAGGGTTGGGTAGGGTTAGGATTCTGGTTATGGTAAGGTGTTAGGGGTTAGAGTTTTAGTTTAGGGTTAGGGCTTGGGTGAGGGTACTTGTTAGTCATTGTGGTTCTGGTCATGGTTAGGTTTGGTTTAGGGTTAGGGGTAGGTTTATGATTAGGTTTAGGGTTAGTGTTTAGGTTAGGGTGAGAGTTAGGGTTAAGGTTTGGGTTAGGCTTTGGTGTCAGGGTTTAGGGTTTGGGTTAGAGTTATCATTCGGGCTTAGAGGTTCAGGTTAATATTAGGATTAGGGAGAGCATTAGGGTTAGGGTTTGGGGATACGGTTAGGGGTTAGGGTGAGGGTTATGGTTAGTTTTACAGTTAAGGCGAGGGATTAGGGTAAGTGTTACGTTTAGGGTTAGAGTTAGGATTAGGTGTAGGTCAGGGTTAGGTGTAGCGTAAGATTTCGGTTTAGGTTCAGGTTTCGAATTAGAGTTAGTGTTTATTTAGGATCAAGGGTAGAGTTAGGGTTTGGTTAGGGTTAGGTCTACGGTTAGGATTAGGATTAGGTCTAGGCTTAGGTTGAGGGCTAATGTAAGGCTGAGTTTTAGGGATCCAGGTGGAGCAGTGTTATGGTTAGAGTTTGGTTTAAGGTTAGGGTTTGGGTTAGGTTTAGGTTTAGGGTTAAGTTTAGGGTTAGGGTTGGATGAAGTTTAGGATGGGGTGAGGGTTATTCTTATGGTTAGGGCTAGAGTTTGATTTTGTGTTCAGGTTAGTGTTAAGGTTAGGTTTAGGGTTCGGGTAAGGTTTAGGAGGTACGTTTAGCGTTATTGTTAGGTTTAGGTTCAGGGTTAGAGTGACATTTAGGTTCAGGGTGAGGGTTAAGATAAGGGTTAGGATTAGGGTGAGGATTATACTTAGAGGTTAGTTTTAGGGTGTTAGGGTTAGGTTTATGGTTAGGGTAGGGTTAAGTTTAGGGTTAATGTCAGGGTTAGTGTTAGATTAGGGTTACTGTTTGTGTTTGGGTTAGGGTTAGGGATAAGTTTAGGGATTGCGTTAGGTTTAGGGGTGGGGAGGCGGTTAGGGGTTAGGGTGAGGGTTAGGGTTAGGTTTAGAGTTAAGGTGAGGGTTTAGGGTAAGGGTTATGGTAAGGGTTAGAGTTAGAGATAGGGTTAGGCTTAGGGTGAATTTTGAGTTAATAGTGAGGGTTAGGGTAAGGGTTAGGGTTAAGGTTAGAGTTAGGATTCAGATTAGTGTTAGGGTTAGTTTTAGGTTTAGGGTTAGGGTAGGGGCAAGGTTAGGGTTAAGGCTAGGATTACGCTCAAGGGTAGGGCTAGGTTAGGGTTAGGGCTCGGTTTAGGGTTAGAGTTAGTACTAGGGTTTAGGGTTAGGGTTAGGGTCAGCTTTCGAGTTATTGTTAGGGATAGGGTTAGGGTAGAGTTAAGATTAGGGTTAAGTGTAGGGTTAGGGTAAAGGTTAGGTTTAGGTCAGGTTTAGGGTTAGGATTAGGGATAGGGTTAGATTTAGGGAAAGGGTTAGGGTTCGTGGGAGGGTTAGTGTTAGGTTCACAGTTAAGCTGATGATTTACGGTGCTACGGTTAGGGTCAGGGTTAGAGTTAGTGTTAGCTTTAGGTTTAGGGCTAGAGTGAGGGGAGAGTTTAGGCTTAGGTTTAGTTTTAGGGTGAAGGTGAAGATTAGGGTTAGGGTAAATATTAGAGTTAGGTGTTTGGGGTATGGTTAGGATCAGGTTAGGGTTAGGTTGAGGGTTAGGATTAGGGTTAGGGTGAGAGTTGGGGGAGATTTAGTATTATGTATAGTTTTAGGGTTAGGCTTGGGGTAAGGTTATGTTATGTGTGAGGGTTAGCGTTAGGGTTAGGGTTAGGGGTTTTGGGTTCAGTTTAGGGTCAGGGTAAGGGTTTGGGTTCGGTTTAGGGTTAGGGTTAGCGTTAGAGTTAGGTTTAGGGTTAGCTTTAGTTTTGGTTAGGGTTAGGATTGGAATGAAGTTAGGGTAGGTTTAGGGTTATGGGTAGGGTGAAATTTTGGTTGAAGATGTGGGTTGGGTTTAGGGTTAGGGTTAGAGTTATTGTTAGGGTTAGGTTTGAGTTTATGGTAGGATTAAAGTTAGGGTTAAGGTTAGGTTAGGGTTATGGTCAGGGTTAGGATTAGGCTTAGGCTGAGGGTTAGGATCAGAGTTATTGTAAGGGTTAGTTTTAGGGTTACAGGTGGGCCAAGGGTAAGGCTAGGGTTAGGTTTAGGGGTAGGGATAGGTTTAGAGTTAGGGTGAGCTTTAGGTTTGGCATAGGGTGAACTTTAAGATCGGGTGAGTGTTAGGGTTAGGGTTATGACTAAGGTTTGGTTGAGTTTTCAGGTTAGTGTTAAGATTGTGTTTCGTGTTAGGGTTAAGTTGACGGGTTTTGTTTAATTTTAGGGTTAGTTTATAGATTTTAGGTTAGGGTTCAGTTTAGTGTTACGGTTAGGCTTGGGGTCACTGTTTGTGTTAGGCGTTGTGGTTGGGGTGAAGGTTAGGTTTAGAGTTAGGGTTGGGTAGGGTTAGGATTCTGGTTATGGTAAGGTGTTAGGGGTTAGAGTTTTAGTTTAGGGTTAGGGCTTGGGTGAGGGTACTTGTTAGTCATTGTGGTTCTGGTCATGGTTAGGTTTGGTTTAGGGTTAGGGGTAGGTTTATGATTAGGTTTAGGGTTAGTGTTTAGGTTAGGGTGAGAGTTAGGGTTAAGGTTTGGGTTAGGCTTTGGTGTCAGGGTTTAGGGTTTGGGTTAGAGTTATCATTCGGGCTTAGAGGTTCAGGTTAATATTAGGATTAGGGAGAGCATTAGGGTTAGGGTTTGGGGATACGGTTAGGGGTTAGGGTGAGGGTTATGGTTAGTTTTACAGTTAAGGCGAGGGATTAGGGTAAGTGTTATGTTTAGGGTTAGAGTTAGGATTAGGTGTAGGTCAGGGTTAGGTGTAGCGTAAGATTTCGGTTTAGGTTCAGGTTTCGAATTAGAGTTAGTGTTTATTTAGGATCAAGGGTAGAGTTAGGGTTTGGGTTAGGGTTAGGTCTACGGTTAGGATTAGGATTAGGTCTAGGCTTAGGTTGAGGGCTAATGTAAGGCTGAGTTTTAGGGATCCAGGTGGAGCAGTGTTATGGTTAGAGTTTGGTTTAAGGTTAGGGTTTGGGTTAGGTTTAGGTTTAGGGTTAAGTTTAGGGTTAGGGTTGGATGAAGTTTAGGATGGGGTGAGGGTTATTCTTATGGTTAGGGCTAGAGTTTGATTTTGTGTTCAGGTTAGTGTTAAGGTTAGGTTTAGGGTTCGGGTAAGGTTTAGGAGGTACGTTTAGCGTTATTGTTAGGTTTAGGTTCAGGGTTAGAGTGACATTTAGGTTCAGGGTGAGGGTTAAGATAAGGGTTAGGATTAGGGTGAGGATTATACTTAGAGGTTAGTTTTAGGGTGTTAGGGTTAGGTTTATGGTTAGGGTAGGGTTAAGTTTAGGGTTAATGTCAGGGTTAGTGTTAGATTAGGGTTACTGTTTGTGTTTGGGTTAGGGTTAGGGATAAGTTTAGGGATTGCGTTAGGTTTAGGGGTGGGGATACGGTTAGGGGTTAGGGTGAGGGTTAGGGTTAGGTTTCGAGTTCAGGTGAGGGTTTAGGGTAAGGGTTATGGTAAGGGTTAGAGTTAGAGATAGGGTTAGGCTTAGGGTGAATTTTGAGTTAATAGTGAGGGTTAGGGTAAGGGTTAGGGTTAAGGTTAGAGTTAGGATTCAGTTTAGTGTTAGGGTTAGTTTTAGGTTTAGGGTTAGGGTAGGGGCAAGGTTAGGGTTAAGGCTAGGATTACGCTCAAGGGTAGGGCTCGGTTAGGGTTAGGGCTCGGTTTAGGGTTAGAGTTAGTACTAGGGTTTAGGGTTAGGGTTAGGGTCAGCTTTCGAGTTATTGTTAGGGATAGGGTTAGGGTAGAGTTAAGATTAGGGTTAAGTGTAGGGTTAGGGTAAAGGTTAGGTTTAGGTCAGGTTTAGGGTTAGGATTAGGGATAGGGTTAGATTTAGGGAAAGAGTTAGGGTTCGTGGGAGGGTTAGTGTTAGCTTTACAGTTAAGCTGATGATTTACGGTGTTACGGTTAGGGTCAGGGTTAGAGTTAGTGTTAGTTTTAGCTTTAGGGCTAGAGTGAGGGGAGAGTTTAGGCTTAGGTTTAGTTTTAGGGTTAGGTTTAGGGTGAAGGTGAAGATTAGGGTTAGGGTAAATATTAGAGTTAGGTGTTTGGGGTATGGTTAGGATCAGGTTAGGGTTAGGTTGAGGGTTAGGATTAGGGTTAGGGTGAGAGTTGAGGGAGATTTAGTATTATGTTTAGTTTTAGGGTTAGGCTTGGGGTAAGGTTATGTTATGTGTGAGGGTTAGCGTTAGGGTTAGGGTTAGGGGTTTTGGGTTCAGTTTAGGGTCAGGGTAAGGGTTAGGGTTAGGTTTAGGGTTAGGGTTAGCGTTAGAGTTAGGTTTAGGGTTAGCTTTAGTTTTGGTTAGGGTTAGGATTGGAATGAAGTTAGGGTAGGTTTAGGGTTATGGGTAGGGTGAAATTTTGGTTGAAGATGTGGGTTGGGTTTAGGGTTAGGGTTAGAGTTATTGTTAGGGTTAGGTTTGAGTTTATGGTAGGATTAAAGTTAGGGTTAAGGTTAGGGTAGGGTTATGGTCAGGGTTAGGATTAGGCTTAGGCTGAGGGTTAGGATCAGAGTTATTGTAAGGGTTAGTTTTAGGGTTACAGGTGGGCCAAGGGTAAGGCTAGGGTTAGGTTTAGGGGTAGGGATAGGTTTAGAGTTAGGGTGAGCTTTAGGTTTGGCATAGGGTGAACTTTAAGATCGGGTGAGTGTTAGGGTTAGGGTTATGACTAAGGTTTGGTTGAGTTATCAGGTTAGTGTTAAGATTGTGTTTCGTGTTAGGGTTAAGTTGACGGGTTTTGTTTAATTTTAGGGTTAGTTTATAGATTTTAGGTTAGGGTTCAGTTTAGTGTTACGGTTAGGCTTGGGGTCACTGTGTTAGGCGTTGTGGTTGGGGTGAAGGTTAGGTTTAGGGTTAGGGTTGGGTAGGGTTAGGATTCTGGTTATGGTAAGGTGTTAGGGGTTAGAGTTTTAGTTTAGGGTTAGGGCTTGGGTGAGGGTACTTGTTAGTCATTGTGGTTCTGGTCATGGTTAGGTTTGGTTTAGGGTTAGGGGTAGGTTTATGATTAGGTTTAGGGTTAGTGTTTAGGTTAGGGTGAGAGTTAGGGTTAAGGTTTGGGTTAGGCTTTGGTGTCAGGGTTTAGGGTTTGGGTTAGAGTTATCATTCGGGCTTAGAGGTTCAGGTTAATATTAGGATTAGGGAGAGCATTAGGGTTAGGGTTTGGGGATACGGTTAGGGGTTAGGGTGAGGGTTATGGTTAGTTTTACAGTTAAGGCGAGGGATTAGGGTAAGTGTTACGTTTAGGGTTAGAGTTAGGATTAGGTGTAGGTCAGGGTTAGGTGTAGCGTAAGATTTCGGTTTAGGTTCAGGTTTCGAATTAGAGTTAGTGTTTATTTAGGATCAAGGGTAGAGTTAGGGTTTGGTTAGGGTTAGGTCTACGGTTAGGATTAGGATTAGGTCTAGGCTTAGGTTGAGGGCTAATGTAAGGCTGAGTTTTAGGGATCCAGGTGGAGCAGTGTTATGGTTAGAGTTTGGTTTAAGGTTAGGGTTTGGGTTAGGTTTAGGTTTAGGGTTAAGTTTAGGGTTAGGGTTGGATGAAGTTTAGGATGGGGTGAGGGTTATTCTTATGGTTAGGGCTAGAGTTTGATTTTGTGTTCAGGTTAGTGTTAAGGTTAGGTTTAGGGTTCGGGTAAGGTTTAGGAGGTACGTTTAGCGTTATTGTTAGGTTTAGGTTCAGGGTTAGAGTGACATTTAGGTTCAGGGTGAGGGTTAAGATAAGGGTTAGGATTAGGGTGAGGATTATACTTAGAGGTTAGTTTTAGGGTGTTAGGGTTAGGTTTATGGTTAGGGTAGGGTTAAGTTTAGGGTTAATGTCAGGGTTAGTGTTAGATTAGGGTTACTGTTTGTGTTTGGGTTAGGGTTAGGGATAAGTTTAGGGATTGCGTTAGGTTTAGGGGTGGGGAGGCGGTTAGGGGTTAGGGTGAGGGTTAGGGTTAGGTTTAGAGTTAAGGTGAGGGTTTAGGGTAAGGGTTATGGTAAGGGTTAGAGTTAGAGATAGGGTTAGGCTTAGGGTGAATTTTGAGTTAATAGTGAGGGTTAGGGTAAGGGTTAGGGTTAAGGTTAGAGTTAGGATTCAGATTAGTGTTAGGGTTAGTTTTAGGTTTAGGGTTAGGGTAGGGGCAAGGTTAGGGTTAAGGCTAGGATTACGCTCAAGGGTAGGGCTAGGTTAGGGTTAGGGCTCGGTTTAGGGTTAGAGTTAGTACTAGGGTTTAGGGTTAGGGTTAGGGTCAGCTTTCGAGTTATTGTTAGGGATAGGGTTAGGGTAGAGTTAAGATTAGGGTTAAGTGTAGGGTTAGGGTAAAGGTTAGGTTTAGGTCAGGTTTAGGGTTAGGATTAGGGATAGGGTTAGATTTAGGGAAAGGGTTAGGGTTCGTGGGAGGGTTAGTGTTAGGTTCACAGTTAAGCTGATGATTTACGGTGCTACGGTTAGGGTCAGGGTTAGAGTTAGTGTTAGCTTTAGGTTTAGGGCTAGAGTGAGGGGAGAGTTTAGGCTTAGGTTTAGTTTTAGGGTGAAGGTGAAGATTAGGGTTAGGGTAAATATTAGAGTTAGGTGTTTGGGGTATGGTTAGGATCAGGTTAGGGTTAGGTTGAGGGTTAGGATTAGGGTTAGGGTGAGAGTTGGGGGAGATTTAGTATTATGTATAGTTTTAGGGTTAGGCTTGGGGTAAGGTTATGTTATGTGTGAGGGTTAGCGTTAGGGTTAGGGTTAGGGGTTTTGGGTTCAGTTTAGGGTCAGGGTAAGGGTTTGGGTTAGGTTTAGGGTTAGGGTTAGCGTTAGAGTTAGGTTTAGGGTTAGCTTTAGTTTTGGTTAGGTTTAGGATTGGAATGAAGTTAGGGTAGGTTTAGGGTTATGGGTAGGGTGAAATTTTGGTTGAAGATGTGGGTTGGGTTTAGGGTTAGGGTTAGAGTTATTGTTAGGGTTAGGTTTGAGTTTATGGTAGGATTAAAGTTAGGGTTAAGGTTAGGTTAGGGTTATGGTCAGGGTTAGGATTAGGCTTAGGCTGAGGGTTAGGATCAGAGTTATTGTAAGGGTTAGTTTTAGGGTTACAGGTGGGCCAAGGGTAAGGCTAGGGTTAGGTTTAGGGGTAGGGATAGGTTTAGAGTTAGGGTGAGCTTTAGGTTTGGCATAGGGTGAACTTTAAGATCGGGTGAGTGTTAGGGTTAGGGTTATGACTAAGGTTTGGTTGAGTTTTCAGGTTAGTGTTAAGATTGTGTTTCGTGTTAGGGTTAAGTTGACGGGTTTTGTTTAATTTTAGGGTTAGTTTATAGATTTTAGGTTAGGGTTCAGTTTAGTGTTACGGTTAGGCTTGGGGTCACTGTTTGTGTTAGGCGTTGTGGTTGGGGTGAAGGTTAGGTTTAGAGTTAGGGTTGGGTAGGGTTAGGATTCTGGTTATGGTAAGGTGTTAGGGGTTAGAGTTTTAGTTTAGGGTTAGGGCTTGGGTGAGGGTACTTGTTAGTCATTGTGGTTCTGGTCATGGTTAGGTTTGGTTTAGGGTTAGGGGTAGGTTTATGATTAGGTTTAGGGTTAGTGTTTAGGTTAGGGTGAGAGTTAGGGTTAAGGTTTGGGTTAGGCTTTGGTGTCAGGGTTTAGGGTTTGGGTTAGAGTTATCATTCGGGCTTAGAGGTTCAGGTTAATATTAGGATTAGGGAGAGCATTAGGGTTAGGGTTTGGGGATACGGTTAGGGGTTAGGGTGAGGGTTATGGTTAGTTTTACAGTTAAGGCGAGGGATTAGGGTAAGTGTTATGTTTAGGGTTAGAGTTAGGATTAGGTGTAGGTCAGGGTTAGGTGTAGCGTAAGATTTCGGTTTAGGTTCAGGTTTCGAATTAGAGTTAGTGTTTATTTAGGATCAAGGGTAGAGTTAGGGTTTGGGTTAGGGTTAGGTCTACGGTTAGGATTAGGATTAGGTCTAGGCTTAGGTTGAGGGCTAATGTAAGGCTGAGTTTTAGGGATCCAGGTGGAGCAGTGTTATGGTTAGAGTTTGGTTTAAGGTTAGGGTTTGGGTTAGGTTTAGGTTTAGGGTTAAGTTTAGGGTTAGGGTTGGATGAAGTTTAGGATGGGGTGAGGGTTATTCTTATGGTTAGGGCTAGAGTTTGATTTTGTGTTCAGGTTAGTGTTAAGGTTAGGTTTAGGGTTCGGGTAAGGTTTAGGAGGTACGTTTAGCGTTATTGTTAGGTTTAGGTTCAGGGTTAGAGTGACATTTAGGTTCAGGGTGAGGGTTAAGATAAGGGTTAGGATTAGGGTGAGGATTATACTTAGAGGTTAGTTTTAGGGTGTTAGGGTTAGGTTTATGGTTAGGGTAGGGTTAAGTTTAGGGTTAATGTCAGGGTTAGTGTTAGATTAGGGTTACTGTTTGTGTTTGGGTTAGGGTTAGGGATAAGTTTAGGGATTGCGTTAGGTTTAGGGGTGGGGAGACGGTTAGGGGTTAGGGTGAGGGTTAGGGTTAGGTTTCGAGTTCAGGTGAGGGTTTAGGGTAAGGGTTATGGTAAGGGTTAGAGTTAGAGATAGGGTTAGGCTTAGGGTGAATTTTGAGTTAATAGTGAGGGTTAGGGTAAGGGTTAGGGTTAAGGTTAGAGTTAGGATTCAGTTTAGTGTTAGGGTTAGTTTTAGGTTTAGGGTTAGGGTAGGGGCAAGGTTAGGGTTAAGGCTAGGATTACGCTCAAGGGTAGGGCTCGGTTAGGGTTAGGGCTCGGTTTAGGGTTAGAGTTAGTACTAGGGTTTAGGGTTAGGGTTAGGGTCAGCTTTCGAGTTATTGTTAGGGATAGGGTTAGGGTAGAGTTAAGATTAGGGTTAAGTGTAGGGTTAGGGTAAAGGTTAGGTTTAGGTCAGGTTTAGGGTTAGGATTAGGGATAGGGTTAGATTTAGGGAAAGAGTTAGGGTTCGTGGGAGGGTTAGTGTTAGCTTTACAGTTAAGCTGATGATTTACGGTGTTACGGTTAGGGTCAGGGTTAGAGTTAGTGTTAGTTTTAGCTTTAGGGCTAGAGTGAGGGGAGAGTTTAGGCTTAGGTTTAGTTTTAGGGTTAGGTTTAGGGTGAAGGTGAAGATTAGGGTTAGGGTAAATATTAGAGTTAGGTGTTTGGGGTATGGTTAGGATCAGGTTAGGGTTAGGTTGAGGGTTAGGATTAGGGTTAGGGTGAGAGTTGAGGGAGATTTAGTATTATGTTTAGTTTTAGGGTTAGGCTTGGGGTAAGGTTATGTTATGTGTGAGGGTTAGCGTTAGGGTTAGGGTTAGGGGTTTTGGGTTCAGTTTAGGGTCAGGGTAAGGGTTAGGGTTAGGTTTAGGGTTAGGGTTAGCGTTAGAGTTAGGTTTAGGGTTAGCTTTAGTTTTGGTTAGGGTTAGGATTGGAATGAAGTTAGGGTAGGTTTAGGGTTATGGGTAGGGTGAAATTTTGGTTGAAGATGTGGGTTGGGTTTAGGGTTAGGGTTAGAGTTATTGTTAGGGTTAGGTTTGAGTTTATGGTAGGATTAAAGTTAGGGTTAAGGTTAGGGTAGGGTTATGGTCAGGGTTAGGATTAGGCTTAGGCTGAGGGTTAGGATCAGAGTTATTGTAAGGGTTAGTTTTAGGGTTACAGGTGGGCCAAGGGTAAGGCTAGGGTTAGGTTTAGGGGTAGGGATAGGTTTAGAGTTAGGGTGAGCTTTAGGTTTGGCATAGGGTGAACTTTAAGATCGGGTGAGTGTTAGGGTTAGGGTTATGACTAAGGTTTGGTTGAGTTATCAGGTTAGTGTTAAGATTGTGTTTCGTGTTAGGGTTAAGTTGACGGGTTTTGTTTAATTTTAGGGTTAGTTTATAGATTTTAGGTTAGGGTTCAGTTTAGTGTTACGGTTAGGCTTGGGGTCACTGTTAGTGTTAGGCGTTGTGGTTGGGGTGAAGGTTAGGTTTAGGGTTAGGGTTGGGTAGGGTTAGGATTCTGGTTATGGTAAGGTGTTAGGGGTTAGAGTTTTAGTTTAGGGTTAGGGCTTGGGTGAGGGTACTTGTTAGTCATTGTGGTTCTGGTCATGGTTAGGTTTGGTTTAGGGTTAGGGGTAGGTTTATGATTAGGTTTAGGGTTAGTGTTTAGGTTAGGGTGAGAGTTAGGGTTAAGGTTTGGGTTAGGCTTTGGTGTCAGGGTTTAGGGTTTGGGTTAGAGTTATCATTCGGGCTTAGAGGTTCAGGTTAATATTAGGATTAGGGAGAGCATTAGGGTTAGGGTTTGGGGATACGGTTAGGGGTTAGGGTGAGGGTTATGGTTAGTTTTAGAGTTAAGGCGAGGGATTAGGGTAAGTGTTACGTTTAGGGTTAGAGTTAGGATTAGGTGTAGGTCAGGGTTAGGTGTAGCGTAAGATTTCGGTTTAGGTTCAGGTTTCGAATTAGAGTTAGTGTTTATTTAGGATCAAGGGTAGAGTTAGGGTTTGGGTTAGGGTTAGGTCTACGGTTAGGATTAGGATTAGGTCTAGGCTTAGGTTGAGGGCTAATGTAAGGCTGAGTTTTAGGGATCCAGGTGGAGCAGTGTTATGGTTAGAGTTTGGTTTAAGGTTAGGGTTTGGGTTAGGTTTAGGTTTAGGGTTAAGTTTAGGGTTAGGGTTGGATGAAGTTTAGGATGGGGTGAGGGTTATTCTTATGGTTAGGGCTAGAGTTTGATTTTGTGTTCAGGTTAGTGTTAAGGTTAGGTTTAGGGTTCGGGTAAGGTTTAGGAGGTACGTTTAGCGTTATTGTTAGGTTTAGGTTCAGGGTTAGAGTGACATTTAGGTTCAGG
This sequence comes from Loxodonta africana, assembly GCF_030014295.1. Classification (NCBI taxonomy): domain Eukaryota; kingdom Metazoa; phylum Chordata; class Mammalia; order Proboscidea; family Elephantidae; genus Loxodonta; species Loxodonta africana. Next base: position 179,280 of record NW_026974858.1, on the reverse strand, counting down.
GTGAGGGTTAAGATAAGGGTTAGGATTAGGGTGAGGATTATACTTAGAGGTTAGTTTTAGGGTGTTAGGGTTAGGTTTATGGTTAGGGTAGGGTTAAGTTTAGGGTTAATGTCAGGGTTAGTGTTAGATTAGGGTTACTGTTTGTGTTTGGGTTAGGGTTAGGGATAAGTTTAGGGATTGCGTTAGGTTTAGGGGTGGGGAGACGGTTAGGGGTTAGGGTGAGGGTTAGGGTTAGGTTTCGAGTTCAGGTGAGGGTTTAGGGTAAGGGTTATGGTAAGGGTTAGAGTTAGAGATAGGGTTAGGCTTAGGGTGAATTTTGAGTTAATAGTGAGGGTTAGGGTAAGGGTTAGGGTTAAGGTTAGAGTTAGGATTCAGTTTAGTGTTAGGGTTAGTTTTAGGTTTAGGGTTAGGGTAGGGGCAAGGTTAGGGTTAAGGCTAGGATTACGCTCAAGGGTAGGGCTCGGTTAGGGTTAGGGCTCGGTTTAGGGTTAGAGTTAGTACTAGGGTTTAGGGTTAGGGTTAGGGTCAGCTTTCGAGTTATTGTTAGGGATAGGGTTAGGGTAGAGTTAAGATTAGGGTTAAGTGTAGGGTTAGGGTAAAGGTTAGGTTTAGGTCAGGTTTAGGGTTAGGATTAGGGATAGGGTTAGATTTAGGGAAAGAGTTAGGGTTCGTGGGAGGGTTAGTGTTAGCTTTACAGTTAAGCTGATGATTTACGGTGTTACGGTTAGGGTCAGGGTTAGAGTTAGTGTTAGTTTTAGGTTTAGGGCTAGAGTGAGGGGAGAGTTTAGGCTTAGGTTTAGTTTTAGGGTTAGGTTTAGGGTGATGGTGAAGATTAGGGTTAGGGTAAATATTAGAGTTAGGTGTTTGGGGTATGGTTAGGATCAGGTTAGGGTTAGGTTGAGGGTTAGGATTAGGGTTAGGGTGAGAGTTGAGGGAGATTTAGTATTATGTTTACTTTTAGGGTTAGGCTTGGGGTAAGGTTATGTTATGTGTGAGGGTTAGCGTTAGGGTTAGGGTTAGGGGTTTTGGGTTCAGTTCAGGGTCAGGGTAAGGGTTAGGGTTAGGTTTAGGGTTAGGGTTAGCGTTAGAGTTAGGTTTAGGGTTAGCTTTAGTTTTGGTTAGGGTTAGGATTGGAATGAAGTTAGGGTAGGTTTAGGGTTATGGGTAGGGTGAAATTTCGGTTGAAGATGTGGGTTGGGTTTAGGGTTAGGGTTAGAGTTATTGTTAGGGTTAGGTTTGAGTTTATGGTAGGATTAAAGTTAGGGTTAAGGTTAGGGTAGGGTTATGGTCAGGGTTAGGATTAGGCTTAGGCTGAGGGTTAGGATCAGAGTTATTGTAAGGGTTAGTTTTAGGGTTACAGGTGGGCCAAGGGTAAGGCTAGGGTTAGGTTTAGGGGTAGGGATAGGTTTAGAGTTAGGGTGAGCTTTAGGTTTGGCATAGGGTGAACTTTAAGATCGGGTGAGTGTTAGGGTTAGGGTTATGACTAAGGTTTGGTTGAGTTATCAGGTTAGTGTTAAGATTGTGTTTCGTGTTAGGGTTAAGTTGACGGGTTTTGTTTAATTTTAGGGTTAGTTTATAGATTTTAGGTTAGGGTTCAGTTTAGTGTTACGGTTAGGCTTGGGGTCACTGTTTGTGTTAGGCGTTGTGGTTGGGGTGAAGGTTAGGTTTAGGGTTAGGGTTGGGTAGGGTTAGGATTCTGGTTATGGTAAGGTGTTAGGGGTTAGAGTTTTAGTTTAGGGTTAGGGCTTGGGTGAGGGTACTTGTTAGTCATTGTGGTTCTGGTCATGGTTAGGTTTGCTTTAGGGTTAGGGGTAGGTTTATGATTAGGTTTAGGGTTAGTGTTTAGGTTAGGGTGAGAGTTAGGGTTAAGCTTTGGGTTAGGCTTTGGTGTCAGGGTTTAGGGTTTGGGTTAGAGATATCATTCGGGCTGACGGGTTCAGGTTAATATTAGGATTAGGGAGAGCATTAGGGTTAGAGTTTGGGGATACGGTTAGGGGTTAGGGTGAGGGTTATGGTTAGTTTTACAGTTAAGGCGAGGGATTAGGGTAAGTGTTATGTTTAGGGTTAGAGTTAGGATTAGGTGTAGGTCAGGGTTAGGTGTAGCGTAAGATTTCGGTTTAGGTTCAGGTTTCGAATTAGAGTTAGTGTTTATTTAGGATCAAGGGTAGAGTTAGGGTTTGGGTTAGGGTTAGGTCTACGGTTAGGATTAGGATTAGGTCTAGGCTTAGGTTGAGGGCTAATGTAAGGCTGAGTTTTAGGGATACAGGTGGAGCAGTGTTATGGTTAGAGTTTGGTTTAAAGTTAGGGTTTGGGTTAGGTTTAGGTTTAGGGTTAAGTTTAGGGTTAGGGTTGGATGAAGTTTAGGATGGGGTGAGGGTTATTCTTATGGTTAGGGCTAGAGTTTGATTTTGTGTTCAGGTTAGTGTTAAGGTTAGGTTTAGGGTTCGGGTAAGGTTTAGGAGGTACGTTTAGCGTTATTGTTAGGTTTAGGTTCAGGGTTAGAGTGACATTTAGGTTCAGGGTGAGGGTTAAGATAAGGGTTAGGATTAGGGTGAGGATTATACTTAGAGGTTAGGTTTAGGGTGTTAGGGTTAGGTTTATGGTTAGGGTAGGGATAGGTTTAGGGTTAATGTCAGGGTTAGTGTTAGATTAGGGTTACTGTTTGTGTTTGGGTTAGGGTTAGGGATAAGTTTAGGGATTGCGTTAGGTTTAGGGGTGGGGAGACGGTTAGGGGTTAGGGTGAGGGTTAGGGTTAGGTTTCGAGTTAAGGTGAGGGTTTAGGGTAAGGGTTATGGTAAGGGTTAGAGTTAGAGATAGGGTTAGGCTTAGGGTGAATTTTGAGTTAATAGTGAGGGTTAGGGTAAGGGTTAGGGTTAAGGTTAGATTTAGGATTCAGATTAGTTTTAGGTATAGGGTTAGGGTAGGGGCAAGTTTAGGGTTAAGGCTAGGATTACGCTCAAGGGTAGGGCTAGGTTAGGGTTAGGGCTCGGTTTAGGGTTAGAGTTAGTACTAGGGTTTAGGGTTAGGGTTAGGGTCAGCTTTCGAGTTATTGTTAGGGATAGGGTTAGGGTAGAGTTAAGATTAGGGTTAAGTGTAGGGTTAGGGTAAAGGTTAGGTTTAGGTCAGGTTTAGGGTTAGGATTAGGGATAGGGTTAGATTTAGGGAAAGGGTTAGGGTTCGTGGGAGGGTTAGTGTTAGGTTTACAGTTAAGCTGATGATTTACGGTGTTACGGTTAGGGTCTGGGTTAGAATTAGTGTTAGTGTTAGGTTTAGGGCTAGAGTGAGGGGAGAGTTTAGGGTTAGGTTTAGTTTTAGGGTTAGGTTTAGGGTGAAGGTGAAGATTAGGGTTAGGGTAAATATTAGAGTTAGGTGTTTGGGGTATTGTTAGGATCAGGTTAGGGTTAGGTTGAGGGTTAGGGTGAGATTTGGGGGAGATTTAGTATTATGTTTAGTTTTAGGGTTAGGCTTGGGGTAAGGTTATGTTATGTGTGAGGGTTAGCGTTAGGGTTAGGGTTAGGGGTTTTGGGTTCAGTTTAGGGTCAGGGTAAGGGTTTGGGTTAGGTTTAGGGTTAGGGTTAGCGTTAGAGTTAGGTTTAGGGTTAGCTTTAGTTTTGGTTAGGGTTAGGATTGGAATGAAGTTAGGGTAGGTTTAGGGTTATGGGTAGGGTGAAATTTCAGTTGAAGATGTGGGTTGGGTTTAGGGTTAGGGTTAGAGTTATTGTTAGGGTTAGGTTTGAGTTTATGGTAGGATTAAAGTTAGGGTTAAGGTTAGGTTAGGGTTATGGTCAGGGTTAGGATTAGGCTTAGGCTGAGGGTTAGGATCAGAGTTATTGTAAGGGTTAGTTTTAGGGTTACAGGTGGGCCAAGGGTAAGGCTAGGGTTAGGTTTAGGGGTAGGGATAAGTTTAGAGTTAGGGTGAGCTTTAGGTTTGGCATAGGGTGAACTTTAAGATCGGGTGAGTGTTAGGGTTAGGGTTATGACTAAGGTTTGGTTGAGTTTTCAGGTTAGTGTTAAGATTGTGTTTCGTGTTAGGGTTAAGTTGACGGGTTTTGTTTAATTTTAGGGTTAGTTTATAGATTTTAGGTTAGGGTTCAGTTTAGTGTTACGGTTAGGCTTGGGGTCACTGTTTGTGTTAGGCGTTGTGGTTGGGGTGAAGGTTAGGTTTAGGGTTAGGGTTGGGTAGGGTTAGGATTCTGGTTATGGTAAGGTGTTAGGGGTTAGAGTTTTAGTTTAGGGTTAGGGCTTGGGTGAGGGTACTTGTTAGTCATTGTGGTTCTGGTCATGGTTAGGTTTGCTTTAGGGTTAGGGGTAGGTTTATGATTAGGTTTAGGGTTAGTGTTTAGGTTAGGGTGAGAGTTAGGGTTAAGCTTTGGGTTAGGCTTTGGTGTCAGGGTTTAGGGTTTGGGTTAGAGTTATCATTCGGGCTTAGAGGTTCAGGTTAATATTAGGATTAGGGAGAGCATTAGGGTTAGGGTTTGGGGATACGGTTAGGGGTTAGGGTGAGGGTTATGGTTAGTTTTACAGTTAAGGCGAGGGATTAGGGTAAGTGTTATGTTTAGGGTTAGAGTCAGGATTAGGTGTAGGTGAGGGTTAGGTGTAGCGTAAGAATTCGGTTTAGGTTCAGGTTTCGAATTAGAGTTAGTGTTTATTTAGGATCAAGGGTAGAGTTAGGGTTTGGTTAGGGTTAGGTCTACGGTTAGGATTAGGATTAGGTCTAGGCTTAGGTTGAGGGCTAATGTAAGGCTGAGTTTTAGGGATACAGGTGGAGCAGTGTTATGGTTAGAGTTTGGTTTAAAGTTAGGGTTTGGGTTAGGTTTAGGTTTAGGGTTAAGTTTAGGGTTAGGGTTGGATGAAGTTTAGGATGGGGTGAGGGTTATTCTTATGGTTAGGGCTAGAGTTTGATTTTGTGTTCAGGTTAGTGTTAAGGTTAGGTTTAGGGTTCGGGTAAGGTTTAGGAGGTACGTTTAGCGTTATTGTTAGGTTTAGGTTCAGGGTTAGAGTGACATTTAGGTTCAGGGTGAGGGTTAAGATAAGGGTTAGGATTAGGGTGAGGATTATACTTAGAGGTTAGGTTTAGGGTGTTAGGGTTAGGTTTATGGTTAGGGTAGGGATAGGTTTAGGGTTAATGTCAGGGTTAGTGTTAGATTAGGGTTACTGTTTGTGTTTGGGTTAGGGTTAGGGATAAGTTTAGGGATTGCGTTAGGTTTAGGGGTGGGGAGACGGTTAGGGGTTAGGGTGAGGGTTAGGGTTAGGTTTCGAGTTAAGGTGAGGGTTTAGGGTAAGGGTTATGGTAAGGGTTAGAGTTAGAGATAGGGTTAGGCTTAGGGTGAATTTTGAGTTAATAGTGAGGGTTAGGGTAAGGGTTAGGGTTAAGGTTAGATTTAGGATTCAGATTAGTGTTAGGGTTAGTTTTAGGTATAGGGTTAGGGTAGGGGCAAGTTTAGGGTTAAGGCTAGGATTACGCTCAAGGGTAGGGCTAGGTTAGGGTTAGGGCTCGGTTTAGGGTTAGAGTTAGTACTAGGGTTTAGGGTTAGGGTTAGGGTCAGCTTTCGAGTTATTGTTAGGGATAGGGTTAGGGTAGAGTTAAGATTAGGGTTAAGTGTAGGGTTAGGGTAAAGGTTAGGTTTAGGTCAGGTTTAGGGTTAGGATTAGGGATAGGGTTAGATTTAGGGAAAGGGTTAGGGTTCGTGGGAGGGTTAGTGTTAGGTTTACAGTTAAGCTGATGATTTACGGTGTTACGGTTAGGGTCTGGGTTAGAATTAGTGTTAGTGTTAGGTTTAGGGCTAGAGTGAGGGGAGAGTTTAGGGTTAGGTTTCGTTTTAGGGTTAGGTTTAGGGTGAAGGTGAAGATTAGGGTTAGGGTAAATATTAGAGTTAGGTGTTTGGGGTATGGTTAGGATCAGGTTAGGGTTAGGTTGAGGGTTAGGATTAGGGTTAGGGTGAGAGTTGGGGGAGATTTAGTATTATGTTTAGTTTTAGGGTTAGGCTTGGGGTAAGGTTATGTTATGTGTGAGGGTTAGCGTTAGGGTTAGGGTTAGGGGTTTTGGGTTCAGTTTAGGGTCAGGGTAAGGGTTTGGGTTCGGTTTATGGTTAGGGTTAGCGTTAGAGTTAGGTTTAGGGTTAGCTTTAGTTTTGGTTAGGGTTAGGATTGGAATGAAGTTAGGGTAGGTTTAGGGTTATGGGTAGGGTGAAATTTTGGTTGAAGATGTGGGTTGGGTTTAAGGTTAGGGTTAGAGTTATTGTTAGGGTTAGGTTTGAGTTTATGGTAGGATTAAAGTTAGGGTTAAGGTTAGGTTAGGGTTATGGTCAGGGTTAGGATTAGGCTTAGGCTGAGGGTTAGGATCAGAGTTATTGTAAGGGTTAGTTTTAGGGTTACAGGTGGGCCAAGGGTAAGGCTAGGGTTAGGTTTAGGGGTAGGGATAGGTTTAGAGTTAGGGTGAGCTTTAGGTTTGGCATAGGGTGAACTTTAAGATCGGGTGAGTGTTAGGGTTAGGGTTATGACTAAGGTTTGGTTGAGTTTTCAGGTTAGTGTTAAGATTGTGTTTCGTGTTAGGGTTAAGTTGACGGGTTTTGTTTAATTTTAGGGTTAGTTTATAGATTTTAGGTTAGGGTTCAGTTTAGTGTTACGGTTAGGCTTGGGGTCACTGTTTGTGTTAGGCGTTGTGGTTGGGGTGAAGGTTAGGTTTAGGGTTAGGGTTGGGTAGGGTTAGGATTCTGGTTATGGTAAGGTGTTAGGGGTTAGAGTTTTAGTTTAGGGTTAGGGCTTGGGTGAGGGTACTTGTTAGTCATTGTGGTTCTGGTCATGGTTAGGTTTGCTTTAGGGTTAGGGGTAGGTTTATGATTAGGTTTAGGGTTAGTGTTTAGGTTAGGGTGAGAGTTAGGGTTAAGGTTTGGGTTAGGCTTTGGTGTCAGGGTTTAGGGTTTGGGTTAGAGTTATCATTCGGGCTTAGAGGTTCAGGTTAATATTAGGATTAGGGAGAGCATTAGGGTTAGGGTTTGGGGATACGGTTAGGGGTTAGGGTGAGGGTTATGGTTAGTTTTACAGTTAAGGCGAGGGATTAGGGTAAGTGTTATGTTTAGGGTTAGAGTTAGGATTAGGTGTAGGTCTGGGTTAGGTGTAGCGTAAGATTTCGGTTTAGGTTCAGGTTTCGAATTAGAGTTAGTGTTTATTTAGGATCAAGGGTAGAGTTAGGGTTTGGTTAGGGTTAGGTCTACGGTTAGGATTAGGATTAGGTCGAGGCTTAGGTTGAGGGCTAATGTAAGGCTGAGTTTTAGGGATCCAGGTGGAGCAGTGTTATGGTTAGAGTTTGGTTTAAGGTTAGGGTTTGGGTTAGGTTTAGGTTTAGGGTTAAGTTTAGGGTTAGGGTTGGATGAAGTTTAGGATGGGGTGAGGGTTATTCTTATGGTTAGGGCTAGAGTTTGATTTTGTGTTCAGGTTAGTGTTAAGGTTAGGTTTAGGGTTCGGGTAAGGTTTAGGAGGTACGTTTAGCGTTATTGTTAGGTTTAGGTTCAGGGTTAGAGTGACATTTAGGTTCAGGGTGAGGGTTAAGATAAGGGTTAGGATTAGGGTGAGGATTATACTTAGAGGTTAGTTTTAGGGTGTTAGGGTTAGGTTTATGGTTAGGGTAGGGTTAAGTTTAGGGTTAATGTCAGGGTTAGTGTTAGATTAGGGTTACTGTTTGTGTTTGGGTTAGGGTTAGGGATAAGTTTAGGGATTGCGTTAGGTTTAGGGGTGGGGAGACGGTTAGGGGTTAGGGTGAGGGTTAGGGTTAGGTTTCGAGTTCAGGTGAGGGTTTAGGGTAAGGGTTATGGTAAGGGTTAGAGTTAGAGATAGGGTTAGGCTTAGGGTGAATTTTGAGTTAATAGTGAGGGTTAGGGTAAGGGTTAGGGTTAAGGTTAGAGTTAGGATTCAGATTAGTGTTAGGGTTAGTTTTAGGTTTAGGGTAAGGGTAGGGGCAAGGTTAGGGTTAAGGCTAGGATTACGCTCAAGGGTAGGCCTCGGTTAGGGTTAGGGCTCGGTTTAGGGTTAGAGTTAGTACTAGGGTTTAGGGTTAGGGTTAGGGTCAGCTTTCGAGTTATTGTTAGGGATAGGGTTAGGGTAGAGTTAAGATTAGGGTTAAGTGTAGGGTTAGGGTAAAGGTTAGGTTTAGGTCAGGTTTAGGGTTAGGATTAGGGATAGGGTTAGATTTAGGGAAAGGGTTAGGGTTCGTGGGAGGGTTAGTGTTAGGTTTACAGTTAAGCTGATGATTTACGGTGTTATGGTTAGGGTCTGGGTTAGAATTAGTGTTAGTGTTAGGTTTAGGGCTAGAGTGAGGGGAGAGTTTAGGGTTAGGTTTAGTTTTAGGGTTAGGTTTAGGGTGAAGGTGAAGATTAGGGTTAGGGTAAATATTAGAGTTAGGTGTTTGGGGTATGGTTAGGATCAGGTTAGGGTTAGGTTGAGGGTTAGGGTGAGATTTGGGGGAGATTTAGTATTATGTTTAGTTTTAGGGTTAGGCTTGGGGTAAGGTTATGTTATGTGTGAGGGTTAGCGTTAGGGTTAGGGTTAGGGGTTTTGGGTTCAGTTTAGGGTCAGGGTAAGGGTTTGGGTTAGGTTTAGGGTTAGGGTTAGCGTTAGAGTTAGGTTTAGGGTTAGCTTTAGTTTTGGTTAGGGTTAGGATTGGAATGAAGTTAGGGTAGGTTTAGGGTTATGGGTAGGGTGAAATTTCGGTTGAAGATGTGGGTTGGGTTTAGGGTTAGGGTTAGAGTTATTGTTAGGGTTAGGTTTGAGTTTATGGTAGGATTAAAGTTAGGGTTAAGGTTAGGTTAGGGTTATGGTCAGGGTTAGGATTAGGCTTAGGCTGAGGGTTAGGATCAGAGTTATTGTAAGGGTTAGTTTTAGGGTTACAGGTGGGCCAAGGGTAAGGCTAGGGTTAGGTTTAGGGGTAGGGATAGGTTTAGAGTTAGGGTGAGCTTTAGGTTTGGCATAGGGTGAACTTTAAGATCGGGTGAGTGTTAGGGTTAGGGTTATGACTAAGGTTTGGTTGAGTTTTCAGGTTAGTGTTAAGATTGTGTTTCGTGTTAGGGTTAAGTTGACGGGTTTTGTTTAATTTTAGGGTTAGTTTATAGATTTTAGGTTAGGGTTCAGTTTAGTGTTACGGTTAGGCTTGGGGTCACTGTTTGTGTTAGGCGTTGTGGTTGGGGTGAAGGTTAGGTTTAGGGTTAGGGTTGGGTAGGGTTAGGATTCTGGTTATGGTAAGGTGTTAGGGGTTAGAGTTTTAGTTTAGGGTTAGGGCTTGGGTGAGGGTACTTGTTAGTCATTGTGGTTCTGGTCATGGTTAGGTTTGGTTTAGGGTTAGGGGTAGGTTTATGATTAGGTTTAGGGTTAGTGTTTAGGTTAGGGTGAGAGTTAGGGTTAAGGTTTGGGTTAGGCTTTGGTGTCAGGGTTTAGGGTTTGGGTTAGAGTTATCATTCGGGCTTAGAGGTTCAGGTTAATATTAGGATTAGGGAGAGCATTAGGGTTAGGGTTTGGGGATACGGTTAGGGGTTAGGGTGAGGGTTATGGTTAGTTTTACAGTTAAGGCGAGGGATTAGGGTAAGTGTTATGTTTAGGGTTAGAGTCAGGATTAGGTGTAGGTGAGGGTTAGGTGTAGCGTAAGATTTCGGTTTAGGTTCAGGTTTCGAATTAGAGTTAGTGTTTATTTAGGATCAAGGGTAGAGTTAGGGTTTGGTTAGGGTTAGGTCTACGGTTAGGATTAGGATTAGGTCTAGGCTTAGGTTGAGGGCTAATGTAAGGCTGAGTTTTAGGGATCCAGGTGGAGCAGTGTTATGGTTAGAGTTTGGTTTAAGGTTAGGGTTTGGGTTAGGTTTAGGTTTAGGGTTAAGTTTAGGGTTAGGGTTGGATGAAGTTTAGGATGGGGTGAGGGTTATTCTTATGGTTAGGGCTAGAGTTTGATTTTGTGTTCAGGTTAGTGGTAAGGTTAGGTTTAGGGTTCGGGTAAGGTTTAGGAGGTACGTTTAGCGTTATTGTTAGGTTTAGGTTCAGGGTTAGAGTGACATTTAGGTTCAGGGTGAGGGTTAAGATAAGGGTTAGGATTACGGTGAGGATTATACTTAGAGGTTAGTTTTAGGGTGTTAGGGTTAGGTTTATGGTTAGGGTAGGGTTAAGTTTAGGGTTAATGTCAGGGTTAGTGTTAGATTAGGGTTACTGTTTGTGTTTGGGTTAGGGTAAGGGATAAGTTTAGGGATTGCGTTAGGTTTAGGGGTGGGGAGACGGTTAGGGGTTAGGGTGAGGGTTAGGGTTAGGTTTCGAGTTAAGGTGAGGGTTTAGGGTAAGGGTTATGGTAAGGGTTAGAGTTAGAGATAGGGTTAGGCTTAGGGTGAATTTTGAGTTAATAGTGAGGGTTAGGGTAAGGGTTAGTGTTAAGGTTAGAGTTAGGATTAAGATTAGTGTTAGGGTCAGGTTTAGGGTCAGGGTTAGGTTAGGGGTAAGTTAGGGTTAAGGCTATGTTTACGGTCAGGGGTAGGGCTAGGTTAGGGTTAGGGTTCTGTTTAGAGTTAGTGCTAGGTTTTAGGGTTAGGGTTAGGTTCAGCTTTCGAGTTATTGTTAGGGATAGGGTTAGGGTAGAGTTAAGATTAGGGTTAAGTGTAGGGTTAGGGTAAAGGTTAGGTTTAGGTCAGGTTTAGGGTTAGGATTAGGGATAGGGTTAGATTTAGGGAAAGGGTTAGGGTTCGTGGGAGGGTTAGTGTTAGGTTCACAGTTAAGCTGATGATTTACGGTGCTACAGTTAGGGTCAGGGTTAGAATTAGTGTTAGCTTTAGGTTTAGGGCTAGAGTGAGGGGAGAGTTTAGGGTTAGGTTTAGTTTTAGGGTTAGGTTTAGGGTGAAGGTGAAGATTAGGGTTAGGGTAAATATTAGAGTTAGGTGTTTGGGGTATGGTTAGGATCAGGTTAGGGTTAGGTTGAGGGTTAGGATTAGGGTTAGGGTGAGAGTTGAGGGAGATTTAGTATTATGTTTAGTTTTAGGGTTAGGCTTGGGGTAAGGTTATGTTATGTGTGAGGGTTAGCGTTAGGGTTAGGGTTAGGGGTTTTGGGTTCAGTTTAGGGTCAGGGTAAGGGTTTGGGTTCGGTTTAGGGTTAGGGTTAGCGTTAGAGTTAGGTTTAGGGTTAGCTTTAGTTTTGGTTAGGGTTAGGATTGGAATGAAGTTAGGGTAGGTTTAGGGTTATGGGTAGGGTGAAATTTTGGTTGAAGATGTGGGTTGGGTTTAAGGTTAGGGTTAGAGTTATTGTTAGGGTTAGGTTTGAGTTTATGGTAGGATTAAAGTTAGGGTTAAGGTTAGGTTAGGGTTATGGTCAGGGTTAGGATTAGGCTTAGGCTGAGGGTTAGGATCAGAGTTATTGTAAGGGTTAGTTTTAGGGTTACAGGTGGGCCAAGGGTAAGGCTAGGGTTAGGTTTAGGGGTAGGGATAGGTTTAGAGTTAGGGTGAGCTTTAGGTTTGGCATAGGGTGAACTTTAAGATCGGGTGAGTGTTAGGGTTAGGGTTATGACTAAGGTTTGGTTGAGTTTTCAGGTTAGTGTTAAGATTGTGTTTCGTGTTAGGGTTAAGTTGACGGGTTTTGTTTAATTTTAGGGTTAGTTTATAGATTTTAGGTTAGGGTTCAGTTTAGTGTTACGGTTAGGCTTGGGGTCACTGTTTGTGTTAGGCGTTGTGGTTGGGGTGAAGGTTAGGTTTAGGGTTAGGGATGGGTAGGGTTAGGATTCTGGTTATGGTAAGGTGTTAGGGGTTAGAGTTTTAGTTTAGGGTTAGGGCTTGGGTGAGGGTACTTGTTAGTCATTGTGGTTCTGGTCATGGTTAGGTTTGGTTTAGGGTTAGGGGTAGGTTTATGATTAGGTTTAGGGTTAGTGTTTAGGTTAGGGTGAGAGTTAGGGTTAAGGTTTGGGTTAGGCTTTGGTGTCAGGGTTTAGGGTTTGGGTTAGAGTTATCATTCGGGCTTAGAGGTTCAGGTTAATATTAGGATTAGGGAGAGCATTAGGGTTAGGGTTTGGGGATACGGTTAGGGGTTAGGGTGAGGGTTATGGTTAGTTTTAGAGTTAAGGCGAGGGATTAGGGTAAGTGTTATGTTTAGGGTTAGAGTCAGGATTAGGTGTAGGTGAGGGTTAGGTGTAGCGTAAGATTTCGGTTTAGGTTCAGGTTTCGAATTAGAGTTAGTGTTTATTTAGGATCAAGGGTAGAGTTAGGGTTTGGTTAGGGTTAGGTCTACGGTTAGGATTAGGATTAGGTCTAGGCTTAGGTTGAGGGCTAATGTAAGGCTGAGTTTTAGGGATACAGGTGGAGCAGTGTTATGGTTAGAGTTTGGTTTAAGGTTAGGGTTTGGGTTAGGTTTAGGTTTAGGGTTAAGTTTAGGGTTAGGGTTGGATGAAGTTTAGGATGGGGTGAGGGTTATTCTTATGGTTAGGGCTAGAGTTTGATTTTGTGTTCAGGTTAGTGTTAAGGTTAGGTTTAGGGTTCGGGTAAGGTTTAGGAGGTACGTTTAGCGTTATTGTTAGGTTTAGGTTCAGGGTTAGAGTGACATTTAGGTTCAGGGTGAGGGTTAAGATAAGGGTTAGGATTAGGGTGAGGATTATACTTAGAGGTTAGTTTTAGGGTGTTAGGGTTAGGTTTATGGTTAGGGTAGGGTTAAGTTTAGGGTTAATGTCAGGGTTAGTGTTAGATTAGGGTTACTGTTTGTGTTTGGGTTAGGGTTAGGGATAAGTTTAGGGATTGCGTTAGGTTTAGGGGTGGGGAGACGGTTAGGGGTTAGGGTGAGGGTTAGGGTTAGGTTTCGAGTTAAGGTGAGGGTTTAGGGTAAGGGTTATGGTAAGGGTTAGAGTTAGAGATAGGGTTAGGCTTAGGGTGAATTTTGAGTTAATAGTGAGGGTTAGGGTAAGGGTTAGGGTTAAGGTTAGAGTTAGGATTCAGATTAGTGTTAGGGTTAGTTTTAGGTTTAGGGTTAGGGTAGGGGCAAGGTTAGGGTTAAGGCTAGGATTACGCTCAAGGGTAGGGCTAGGTTAGGGTTAGGGCTCGGTTTAGGGTTAGAGTTAGTACTAGGGTTTAGGGTTAGGGTTAGGGTCAGCTTTCGAGTTATTGTTAGGGATAGGGTTAGGGTAGAGTTAAGATTAGGGTTAAGTGTAGGGTTAGGGTAAAGGTTAGGTTTAGGTCAGGTTTAGGGTTAGGATTAGGGATAGGGTTAGATTTAGGGAAAGGGTTAGGGTTCGTGGGAGGGTTAGTGTTAGGTTCACAGTTAAGCTGATGATTTACGGTGCTACAGTTAGGGTCAGGGTTAGAGTTAGTGTTAGCTTTAGGTTTAGGGCTAGAGTGAGGGGAGAGTTTAGGCTTAGGTTTAGTTTTAGGGTTAGGTTTAGGGTGAAGGTGAAGATTAGGGTTAGGGTAAATATTAGAGTTAGGTGTTTGGGGTATGGTTAGGATCAGGTTAGGGTTAGGTTGAGGGTTAGGATTAGGGTTAGGGTGAGAGTTGGGGGAGATTTAGTATTATGTTTAGTTTTAGGGTTAGGCTTGGGGTAAGGTTATGTTATGTGTGAGGGTTAGCGTTAGGGTTAGGGTTAGGGGTTTTGGGTTCAGTTTAGGGTCAGGGTAAGGGTTTGGGTTCGGTTTAGGGTTAGGGTTAGCGTTAGAGTTAGGTTTAGGGTTAGCTTTAGTTTTGGTTAGGGTTAGGATTGGAATGAAGTTAGGGTAGGTTTAGGGTTATGGGTAGGGTGAAATTTTGGTTGAAGATGTGGGTTGGGTTTAAGGTTAGGGTTAGAGTTATTGTTAGGGTTAGGTTTGAGTTTATGGTAGGATTAAAGTTAGGGTTAAGGTTAGGGTAGGGTTATGGTCAGGGTTAGGATTAGGCTTAGGCTGAGGGTTAGGATCAGAGTTATTGTAAGGGTTAGTTTTAGGGTTACAGGTGGGCCAAGGGTAAGGCTAGGGTTAGGTTTAGGGGTAGGGATAGGTTTAGAGTTAGGGTGAGCTTTAGGTTTGGCATAGGGTGAACTTTAAGATCGGGTGAGTGTTAGGGTTAGGGTTATGACTAAGGTTTGGTTGAGTTTTCAGGTTAGTGTTAAGATTGTGTTTCGTGTTAGGGTTAAGTTGACGGGTTTTGTTTAATTTTAGGGTTAGTTTATAGATTTTAGGTTAGGGTTCAGTTTAGTGTTACGGTTAGGCTTGGGGTCACTGTTTGTGTTAGGCGTTGTGGTTGGGGTGAAGGTTAGGTTTAGGGTTAGGGTTGGGTAGGGTTAGGATTCTGGTTATGGTAAGGTGTTAGGGGTTAGAGTTTTAGTTTAGGGTTAGGGCTTGGGTGAGGGTACTTGTTAGTCATTGTGGTTCTGGTCATGGTTAGGTTTGCTTTAGGGTTAGGGGTAGGTTTATGATTAGGTTTAGGGTTAGTGTTTAGGTTAGGGTGAGAGTTAGGGTTAAGCTTTGGGTTAGGCTTTGGTGTCAGGGTTTAGGGTTTGGGTTAGAGTTATCATTCGGGCTTAGAGGTTCAGGTTAATATTAGGATTAGGGAGAGCATTAGGGTTAGGGTTTGGGGATACGGTTAGGGGTTAGGGTGAGGGTTATGGTTAGTTTTACAGTTAAGGCGAGGGATTAGGGTAAGTGTTATGTTTAGGGTTAGAGTCAGGATTAGGTGTAGGTCAGGGTTAGGTGTAGCGTAAGATTTCGGTTTAGGTTCAGGTTTCGAATTAGAGTTAGTGTTTATTTAGGATCAAGGGTAGAGTTAGGGTTTGGTTAGGGTTAGGTCTACGGTTAGGATTAGGATTAGGTCTAGGCTTAGGTTGAGGGCTAATGTAAGGCTGAGTTTTAGGGATCCAGGTGGAGCAGTGTTATGGTTAGAGTTTGGTTTAAGGTTAGGGTATGGGTTAGGTTTAGGTTTAGGGTTAAGTTTAGGGTTAGGGTTGGATGAAGTTTAGGATGGTGTGAGGGTTATTCTTATGGTTAGGGCTAGAGTTTGATTTTGTGTTCAGGTTAGTGTTAAGGTTAGGTTTAGGGTTCGGGTAAGGTTTAGGAGGTACGTTTAGCGTTATTGTTAGGTTTAGGTTCAGGGTTAGAGTGACATTTAGGTTCAGGGTGAGGGTTAAGATAAGGGTTAGGATTAGGGTGAGGATTATACTTAGAGGTTAGTTTTAGGGTGTTAGGGTTAGGTTTATGGTTAGGGTAGGGTTAAGTTTAGGGTTAATGTCAGGGTTAGTGTTAGATTAGGGTTACTGTTTGTGTTTGGGTTAGGGTTAGGGATAAGTTTAGGGATTGCGTTAGGTTTAGGGGTGGGGAGACGGTTAGGCGTTAGGGTGAGGGTTAGGGTTAGGTTTAGAGTTCAGGTGAGGGTTTAGGGTAAGGGTTATGGTAAGGGTTAGAGTTAGAGATAGGGTTAGGCTTAGGGTGAATTTTGAGTTAATAGTGAGGGTTAGGGTAAGGGTTAGGGTTAAGGTTAGAGTTAGGATTCAGATTAGTGTTAGGGTTAGTTTTAGGTTTAGGGTTAGGGTAGGGGCAAGTTTAGGGTTAAGGCTAGGATTACGCTCAAGGGTAGGGCTAGGTTAGGGTTAGGGCTCGGTTTAGGGTTAGAGTTAGTACTAGGGTTTAGGGTTAGGGTTAGGGTCAGCTTTCGAGTTATTGTTAGGGATAGGGTTAGGGTAGAGTTAAGATTAGGTTTAAGTGTAGGGTTAGGGTAAAGGTTAGGTTTAGGTCAGGTTTAGGGTTAGGATTAGGGATAGTGTTAGATTTAGGGAAAGGGTTAGGGTTCGTGGGAGGGTTAGTGTTAGGTTCACAGTTAAGCTGATGATTTACGGTGCTACAGTTAGGGTCAGGGTTAGAGTTAGTGTTAGCTTTAGGTTTAGGGCTAGATTTAGGGGAGAGTTTAGGGTTAGGTTTAGTTTTAGGGTTAGGTTTAGGGTGAAGGTGAAGATTAGGGTTAGGGTAAATATTAGAGTTAGGTGTTTGGGGTATTGTTAGGATCAGGTTAGGGTTAGGGTGAGGGTTAGGGTGAGATTTGGGGGAGATTTAGTATTATGTTTAGTTTTAGGGTTAGCCTTGGGGTAAGGTTATGTTATGTGTGAGGGTTAGCGTTAGGGTTAGGGTTAGGGGTTTTGGGTTCAGTTTAGGGTCAGGGTAAGGGTTTGGGTTAGGTTTAGGGTTAGGGTTAGCATTAGAGTTAGGTTTAGGGTTAGCTTTAGTTTTGGTTAGGGTTAGGATTGGAATGAAGTTAGGGTAGGTTTAGGGTTATGGGTAGGGTGAAATTTCGGTTGAAGATGTGGGTTGGGTTTAGGGTTAGGGTTAGAGTTATTGTTAGGGTTAGGTTTGAGTTTATGGTAGGATTAAAGTTAGGGTTAAGGTTAGGTTAGGGTTATGGTCAGGGTTAGGATTAGGATTAGGCTGAGGGTTAGGATCAGAGTTATTGTAAGGGTTAGTTTTAGGGTTACAGGTGGGCCAAGGGTAAGGCTAGGGTTAGGTTTAGGGGTAGGGATAGGTTTAGAGTTAGGGTGAGCTTTAGGTTTGGCATAGGGTGAACTTTAAGATCGGGTGAGTGTTAGGGTTAGGGTTATGACTAAGGTTTGGTTGAGTTTTCAGGTTAGTGTTAAGATTGTGTTTCGTGTTAGGGTTAAGTTGACGGGTTTTGTTTAATTTTAGGGTTAGTTTATAGATTTTAGGTTAGGGTTCAGTTTAGTGTTACGGTTAGGCTTGGGGTCACTGTTTGTGTTAGGCGTTGTGGTTGGGGTGAAGGTTAGGTTTAGGGTTAGGGTTGGGTAGGGTTAGGATTCTGGTTATGGTAAGGTGTTAGGGGTTAGAGTTTTAGTTTAGGGTTAGGGCTTGGGTGAGGGTACTTGTTAGTCATTGTGGTTCTGGTCATGGTTAGGTTTGCTTTAGGGTTAGGGATAGGTTTATGATTAGGTTTAGGGTTAGTGTTTAGGTTAGGGTGAGAGTTAGAGTTAAGCTTTGGGTTAGGCTTTGGTGTCAGGGTTTAGGGTTTGGGTTAGAGTTATCATTCGGGCTTAGAGGTTCAGGTTAATATTAGGATTAGGGAGAGCATTAGGGTTAGGGTTTGGGGATACGGTTAGGGGTTAGGGTGAGGGTTATGGTTAGTTTTACAGTTAAGGCGAGGGATTAGGGTAAGTGTTATGTTTAGGGTTAGAGTCAGGATTAGGTGTAGGTGAGGGTTAGGTGTAGCGTAAGATTTCGGTTTAGGTTCAGGTTTCGAATTAGAGTTAGTGTTTATTTAGGATCAAGGGTAGAGTTAGGGTTTGGTTAGGGTTAGGTCTACGGTTAGGATTAGGATTAGGTCTAGGCTTAGGTTGAGGGCTAATGTAAGGCTGAGTTTTAGGGATACAGGTGGAGCAGTGTTATGGTTAGAGTTTGGTTTAAGGTTAGGGTTTGGGTTAGGTTTAGGTTTAGGGTTAAGTTTAGGGTTAGGGTTGGATGAAGTTTAGGATGGGGTGAGGGTTATTCTTATGGTTAGGGCTAGAGTTTGATTTTGTGTTCAGGTTAGTGTTAAGGTTAGGTTTAGGGTTCGGGTAAGGTTTAGGAGGTACGTTTAGCGTTATTGTTAGGTTTAGGTTCAGGGTTAGAGTGACATTTAGGTTCAGGGTGAGGGTTAAGATAAGTGTTAGGATTAGGGTGAGGATTATACTTAGAGGTTAGTTTTAGGGTGTTAGGGTTAGGTTTATGGTTAGGGTAGGGTTAAGTTTAGGGTTAATGTCAGGGTTAGTGTTAGATTAGGGTTACTGTTTGTGTTTGGGTTAGGGTTAGGGATAAGTTTAGGGATTGCGTTAGGTTTAGGGGTGGGGATACGGTTAGGGGTTAGGGTGAGGGTTAGGGTTAGGTTTAGAGTTCAGGTGAGGGTTTAGGGTAAGGGTTATGGTAAGGGTTAGACTTAGAGATAGGGTTAGGCTTAGGGTGAATTTTGAGTTAATAGTGAGGGTTAGGGTAAGGGTTAGGGTTAAGGTTAGAGTTAGGATTCAGATTAGTGTTAGGGTTAGTTTTAGGTTTAGGGTTAGGGTAGGGGCAAGTTTAGGGTTAAGGCTAGGATTACGCTCAAGGGTAGGGCTCGGTTAGGGTTAGAGTTAGTACTAGGGTTTAGGGTTAGGGTTAGGGTCAGCTTTCGAGTTATTGTTAGGGATAGGGTTAGGGTAGAGTTAAGATTAGGGTTAAGTGTAGGGTTAGGGTAAAGGTTAGGTTTAGGTCAGGTTTAGGGTTTGGATTACGGATAGGGTTAGATTTAGGGAAAGGGTTAGGGTTCGTGGGAGGGTTAGTGTTAGGTTCACAGTTAAGCTGATGATTTACGGTGCTACAGTTAGGGTCAGGGTTAGAGTTAGTGTTAGCTTTAGGTTTAGGGCTAGAGTGAGGGGAGAGTTTAGGGTTAGGTTTAGTTTTAGGGTTAGGTTTAGGGTGAAGGTGAAGATTAGGGTTAGGGTAAATATTAGAGTTAGGTGTTTGGGGTATTGTTAGGATCAGGTTAGGGTTAGGTTGAGGGTTAGGGTGAGATTTGGGGGAGATTTAGTATTATGTTTAGTTTTAGGGTTAGGCTTGGGGTAAGGTTATGTTATGTGTGAGGGTTAGCGTTAGGGTTAGGGTTAGGGGTTTTGGGTTCAGTTTAGGGTCAGGGTAAGGGTTTGGGTTAGGTTTAGGGTTAGGGTTAGCGTTAGAGTTAGGTTTAGGGTTAGCTTTAGTTTTGGTTAGGGTTAGGATTGGAATGAAGTTAGGGTAGGTTTAGGGTTATGGGTAGGGTGAAATTTCGGTTGAAGATGTGGGTTGGGTTTCGGGTTAGGGTTAGAGTTATTGTTAGGGTTAGGTTTGAGTTTATGGTAGGATTAAAGTTAGGGTTAAGGTTAGGTTAGGGTTATGGTCAGGGTTAGGATTAGGCTTAGGCTGAGGGTTAGGATCAGAGTTATTGTAAGGGTTAGTTTTAGGGTTACAGGTGGGCCAAGGGTAAGGCTAGGGTTAGGTTTAGGGGTAGGGATAGGTTTAGAGTTAGGGTGAGCTTTAGGTTTGGCATAGGGTGAACTTTAAGATCGGGTGAGTGTTAGGGTTAGGGTTATGACTAAGGTTTGGTTAAGTTTTCAGGTTAGTGTTAAGATTGTGTTTCGTGTTAGGGTTAAGTTGACGGGTTTTGTTTAATTTTAGGGTTAGTTTATAGATTTTAGGTTAGGGTTCAGTTTAGTGTTACAGTTAGGCTTGGGGTCACTGTTTGTGTTAGGCGTTGTGGTTGGGGTGAAGGTTAGGTTTAGGGTTAGGGTTGGGTAGGGTTAGGATTCTGGTTATGGTAAGGTGTTAGGGGTTAGAGTTTTAGTTTAGGGTTAGGGCTTGGGTGAGGGTACTTGTTAGTCATTGTGGTTCTGGTCATGGTTAGGTTTGGTTTAGGGTTAGGGGTAGGTTTATGATTAGGTTTAGGGTTAGTGTTTAGGTTAGGGTGAGAGTTAGGGTTAAGGTTTGGGTTAGGCTTTGGTGTCAGGGTTTAGGGTTTGGGTTAGAGTTATCATTCGGGCTTAGAGGTTCAGGTTAATATTAGGATTAGGGAGAGCATTAGGGTTAGGGTTTGGGGATACGGTTAGGGGTTAGGGTGAGGGTTATGGTTAGTTTTACAGTTAAGGCGAGGGATTAGGGTAAGTGTTATGTTTAGGGTTAGAGTCAGGATTAGGTGTAGGTCAGGGTTAGGTGTAGCGTAAGATTTCGGTTTAGGTTCAGGTTTCGAATTAGAGTTAGTGTTTATTTAGGATCAAGGGTAGAGTTAGGGTTTGGTTAGGGTTAGGTCTACGGTTAGGATTAGGATTAGGTCTAGGCTTAGGTTGAGGGCTAATGTAAGGCTGAGTTTTAGGGATACAGGTGGAGCAGTGTTATGGTTAGAGTTTGGTTTAAGGTTAGGGTTTGGGTTAGGTTTAGGTTTAGGGTTAAGTTTAGGGTTAGGGTTGGATGAAGTTGAGGATGGGGTGAGGGTTATTCTTATGGTTAGGGCTAGAGTTTGATTTTGTGTTCAGGTTAGTGTTAAGGTTAGGTTTAGGGTTCGGGTAAGGTTTAGGAGGTACGTTTAGCGTTATTGTTAGGTTTAGGTTCAGGGTTAGAGTGACATTTAGGTTCAGGGTGAGGGTTAAGATAAGGGTTAGGATTACGGTGAGGATTATACTTAGAGGTTAGTTTTAGGGTGTTAGGGTTAGGTTTATGGTTAGGGTAGGGTTAAGTTTAGGGTTAATGTCAGGGTTAGTGTTAGATTAGGGTTACTGTTTGTGTTTGGGTTAGGGTTAGGGATAAGTTTAGGGATTGCGTTAGGTTTAGGGGTGGGGAGACGGTTAGGGGTTAGGGTGAGGGTTAGGGTTAGGTTTCGAGTTAAGGTGAGGGTTTAGGGTAAGGGTTATGGTAAGGGTTAGAGTTAGAGATAGGGTTAGGCTTAGGGTGAATTTTGAGTTAATAGTGAGGGTTAGGGTAAGGGTTAGGGTTAAGGTTAGAGTTAGGATTAAGATTAGTGTTAGGGTTAGGTTTAGGGTCAGGGTTAGGTTAGGGGTAAGGTTAGGGTTAAGGCTATGTTTACGGTCAGGGGTCGGGCTAGGTTAGGGTTAGGGTTCTGTTTAGAGTTAGTGCTAGGGTTTAGGGTTAGGGTTAGGGTCACCTTTCGAGTTATTGTTAGGGATAGGGTTAGGGTAGAGTTAAGATTAGGGTTAAGTGTAGGGTTAGGGTAAAGGTTAGGTTTAGGTCAGGTTTAGGGTTAGGATTAGGGATAGGGTTAGATTTAGGGAAAGGGTTAGGGTTCGTGGGAGGGTTAGTGTTAGGTTTACAGTTAAGCTGATGATTTACGGTGTTACGGTTAGGGTCTGGGTTAGAATTAGTGTTAGTGTTAGGTTTAGGGCTAGAGTGAGGGGAGAGTTTAGGGTTAGGTTTAGTTTTAGGGTTAGGTTTAGGGTGAAGGTGAAGATTAGGGTTAGGGTAAATATTAGAGTTAGGTGTTTGGGGTATGGTTAGGATCAGGTTAGGGTTAGGTTGAGGGTTAGGGTGAGATTTGGGGGAGATTTAGTATTATGTTTAGTTTTAGGGTTAGGCTTGGGGTAAGGTTATGTTATGTGTGAGGGTTAGCGTTAGGGTTAGGGTTAGGGGTTTTGGGTTCAGTTTAGGGTCAGGGTAAGGGTTTGGGTTAGGTTTAGGGTTAGGGTTAGCGTTAGAGTTAGGTTTAGGGTTAGCTTTAGTTTTGGTTAGGGTTAGGATTGGAATGAAGTTAGGGTAGGTTTAGGGTTATGGGTAGGGTGAAATTTCGGTTGAAGATGTGGGTTGGGTTTAGGGTTAGGGTTAGAGTTATTGTTAGGGTTAGGTTTGAGTTTATGGTAGGATTAAAGTTAGGGTTAAGGTTAGGTTAGGGTTATGGTCAGGGTTAGGATTAGGCTTAGGCTGAGGGTTAGGATCAGAGTTATTGTAAGGGTTAGTTTTAGGGTTACAGGTGGGCCAAGGGTAAGGCTTCGGTTAGGTTTAGAGGTAGGGATAGGTTTAGAGTTAGGGTGACCTTTAGGTTTGGCATAGGGTGAACTTTAAGATCGGGTGAGTGTTAGGGTTAGGGTTATGACTAAGGTTTGGTTGAGTTTTCAGGTTAGTGTTAAGATTGTGTTTCGTGTTAGGGTTAAGTTGACGGGTTTTGTTTAATTTTAGGGTTAGTTTATAGATTTTAGGTTAGGGTTCAGTTTAGTGTTACGGTTAGGCTTGGGGTCACTGTTTGTGTTAGGCGTTGTGGTTGGGGTGAAGGTTAGGTTTAGGGTTAGGGTTGGGTAGGGTTAGGATTCTGGTTATGGTAAGGTGTTAGGGGTTAGAGTTTTAGTTTAGGGTTAGGGCTTGGGTGAGGGTACTTGTTAGTCATTGTGGTTCTGGTCATGGTTAGGTTTGCTTTAGGGTTAGGGGTAGGTTTATGATTAGGTTTAGGGTTAGTGTTTAGGTTAGGGTGAGAGTTAGGGTTAAGGTTTGGGTTAGGCTTTGGTGTCAGGGTTTAGGGTTTGGGTTAGAGTTATCATTCGGGCTTAGAGGTTCAGGTTAATATTAGGATTAGGGAGAGCATTAGGGTTAGGGTTTGGGGATACGGTTAGGGGTTAGGGTGAGGGTTATGGTTAGTTTTACAGTTAAGGCGAGGGATTAGGGTAAGTGTTATGTTTAGGGTTAGAGTCAGGATTAGGTGTAGGTCTGGGTTAGGTGTAGCGTAAGATTTCGGTTTAGGTTCAGGTTTCGAATTAGAGTTAGTGTTTATTTAGGATCAAGGGTAGAGTTAGGGTTTGGTTAGGGTTAGGTCTACGGTTAGGATTAGGATTAGGTCTAGGCTTAGGTTGAGGGCTAATGTAAGGCTGAGTTTTAGGGATAGAGGTGGAGCAGTGTTATGGTTAGAGTTTGGTTTAAGGTTAGGGTTTGGGTTAGGTTTAGGTTTAGGGTTAAGTTTAGGGTTAGGGTTGGATGAAGTTTAGGATGGGGTGAGGGTTATTCTTATGGTTAGGGCTAGAGTTTGATTTTGTGTTCAGGTTAGTGTTAAGGTTAGGTTTAGGGTTCGGGTAAGGTTTAGGAGGTACGTTTAGCGTTATTGTTAGGTTTAGGTTCAGGGTTAGAGTGACATTTAGGTTCAGGGTGAGGGTTAAGATAAGGGTTAGGATTAGGGTGAGGATTATACTTAGAGGTTAGGTTTAGGGTGTTAGGGTTAGGTTTATGGTTAGGGTAGGGTTAAGTTTAGGGTTAATGTCAGGGTTAGTGTTAGATTAGGGTTACTGTTTGTGTTTGGGTTAGGGTTAGGGATAAGTTTAGGGATTGCGTTAGGTTTAGGGGTGGGGATACGGTTAGGGGTTAGGGTGAGGGTTAGGGTTAGGTTTCGAGTTCAGGTGAGGGTTTAGGGTAAGGGTTATGGTAAGGGTTAGAGTTAGAGATAGGGTTAGGCTTAGGGTGAATTTTGAGTTAATAGTGAGGGTTAGGGTAAGGGTTAGGGTTAAGGTTAGAGTTAGGATTCAGATTAGTGTTAGGGTTAGTTTTAGGTTTAGGGTTAGGGTAGGGGCAAGGTTAGGGTTAAGGCTAGGATTACGCTCAAGGGTAGGGCTAGGTTAGGGTTAGGGCTCGGTTTAGGGTTAGAGTTAGTACTAGGGTTTAGGGTTAGGGTTAGGGTCACCTTTCGAGTTATTGTTAGGGATAGGGTTAGGGTAGAGTTAAGATTAGGGTTAAGTGTAGGGTTAGGGTAAAGGTTAGGTTTAGGTCAGGTTTAGGGTTAGGATTAGGGATAGGGTTAGATTTAGGGAAAGGGTTAGGGTTCGTGGGAGGGTTAGTGTTAGGTTTACAGTTTAGCTGATGATTTACGGTGTTACGGTTAGGGTCTGGGTTAGAATTAGTGTTAGTGTTAGGTTTAGGGCTAGAGTGAGGGGAGAGTTTAGGGTTAGGTTTAGTTTTAGGGTTAGGTTTAGGGTGAAGGTGAAGATTAGGGTTAGGGTAAATATTAGAGTTAGGTGTTTGGGGTATGGTTAGGATCAGGTTAGGGTTAGGTTGAGGGTTAGGGTGAGATTTGGGGGAGATTTAGTATTATGTTTAGTTTTAGGGTTAGGCTTGGGGTAAGGTTATGTTATGTGTGAGGGTTAGCGTTAGGGTTAGGGTTAGGGGTTTTGGGTTCAGTTTAGGGTCAGGGTAAGGGTTTGGGTTAGGTTTAGGGTTAGGGTTAGCGTTAGAGTTAGGTTTAGGGTTAGCTTTAGTTTTGGTTAGGGTTAGGATTGGAATGAAGTTAGGGTAGGTTTAGGGTTATGGGTAGGGTGAAATTTCGGTTGAAGATGTGGGTTGGGTTTAGGGTTAGGGTTAGAGTTATTGTTAGGGTTAGGTTTGAGTTTATGGTAGGATTAAAGTTAGGGTTAAGGTTAGGTTAGGGTTATGGTCAGGGTTAGGATTAGGCTTAGGCTGAGGGTTAGGATCAGAGTTATTGTAAGGGTTAGTTTTAGGGTTACAGGTGGGCCAAGGGTAAGGCTAGGGTTAGGTTTAGGGGTAGGGATAGGTTTAGAGTTAGGGTGAGCTTTAGGTTTGGCATAGGGTGAACTTTAAGATCGGGTGAGTGTTAGGGTTAGGGTTATGACTAAGGTTTGGTTGAGTTTTCAGGTTAGTGTTAAGATTGTGTTTCGTGTTAGGGTTAAGTTGACGGGTTTTGTTTAATTTTAGGGTTAGTTTATAGATTTTAGGTTAGGGTTCAGTTTAGTGTTACGGTTCGGCTTGGGGTCACTGTTTGTGTTAGGCGTTGTGGTTGGGGTGAAGGTTAGGTTTAGGGTTAGGGTTGGGTAGGGTTAGGATTCTGGTTATGGTAAGGTGTTAGGGGTTAGAGTTTTAGTTTAGGGTTAGGGCTTGGGTGAGGGTACTTGTTAGTCATTGTGGTTCTGGTCATGGTTAGGTTTGCTTTAGGGTTAGGGGTAGGTTTATGATTAGGTTTAGGGTTAGTGTTTAGGTTAGGGTGAGAGTTAGGGTTAAGGTTTGGGTTAGGCTTTGGTGTCAGGGTTTAGGGTTTGGGTTAGAGTTATCATTCGGGCTTAGAGGTTCAGGTTAATATTAGGATTAGGGAGAGCATTAGGGTTAGGGTTTGGGGATACGGTTAGGGGTTAGGGTGAGGGTTATGGTTAGTTTTACAGTTAAGGCGAGGGATTAGGGTAAGTGTTATGTTTAGGGTTAGAGTCAGGATTAGGTGTAGGTCAGGGTTAGGTGTAGCGTAAGATTTCGGTTTAGGTTCAGGTTTCGAATTAGAGTTAGTGTTTATTTAGGATCAAGGGTAGAGTTAGGGTTTGGTTAGGGTTAGGTCTACGGTTAGGATTAGGATTAGGTCTAGGCTTAGGTTGAGGGCTAATGTAAGGCTGAGTTTTAGGGATACAGGTGGAGCAGTGTTATGGTTAGAGTTTGGTTTAAGGTTAGGGTTTGGGTTAGGTTTAGGTTTAGGGTTAAGTTTAGGGTTAGGGTTGGATGAAGTTTAGGATGGGGTGAGGGTTATTCTTATGGTTAGGGCTAGAGTTTGATTTTGTGTTCAGGTTAGTGTTAAGGTTAGGTTTAGGGTTCGGGTAAGGTTTAGGAGGTACGTTTAGCGTTATTGTTAGGTTTAGGTTCAGGGTTAGAGTGACATTTAGGTTCAGGGTGAGGGTTAAGATAAGGGTTAGGATTAGGGTGAGGATTATACTTAGAGGTTAGTTTTAGGGTGTTAGGGTTAGGTTTATGGTTAGGGTAGGGTTAAGTTTAGGGTTAATGTCAGGGTTAGTGT
This sequence comes from Loxodonta africana, assembly GCF_030014295.1. Classification (NCBI taxonomy): domain Eukaryota; kingdom Metazoa; phylum Chordata; class Mammalia; order Proboscidea; family Elephantidae; genus Loxodonta; species Loxodonta africana. The sequence goes on along the minus strand of NW_026974858.1, from coordinate 154,070 downwards.
TAGATTAGGGTTACTGTTTGTGTTTGGGTTAGGGTTAGGGATAAGTTTAGGGATTGCGTTAGGTTTAGGGGTGGGGAGACGGTTAGGCGTTAGGGTGAGGGTTAGGGTTAGGTTTAGAGTTCAGGTGAGGGTTTAGGGTAAGGGTTATGGTAAGGGTTAGAGTTAGAGATAGGGTTAGGCTTAGGGTGAATTTTGAGTTAATAGTGAGGGTTAGGGTAAGGGTTAGGGTTAAGGTTAGAGTTAGGATTCAGATTAGTGTTAGGGTTAGTTTTAGGTTTAGGGTTAGGGTAGGGGCAAGTTTAGGGTTAAGGCTAGGATTACGCTCAAGGGTAGGGCTAGGTTAGGGTTAGGGCTCGGTTTAGGGTTAGAGTTAGTACTAGGGTTTAGGGTTAGGGTTAGGGTCAGCTTTCGAGTTATTGTTAGGGATAGGGTTAGGGTAGAGTTAAGATTAGGTTTAAGTGTAGGGTTAGGGTAAAGGTTAGGTTTAGGTCAGGTTTAGGGTTAGGATTAGGGATAGTGTTAGATTTAGGGAAAGAGTTAGGGTTCGTGGGAGGGTTAGTGTTAGGTTTACAGTTAAGCTGATGATTTACGGTGTTACGGTTAGGGTCTGGGTTAGAATTAGTGTTAGTGTTAGGTTTAGGGCTAGAGTGAGGGGATAGTTTAGGGTTAGGTTTAGTTTTAGGGTTAGGTTTAGGGTGAAGGTGAAGATTAGGGTTAGGGTAAATATTAGAGTTAGGTGTTTGGGGTATTGTTAGGATCAGGTTAGGGTTAGGGTGAGGGTTAGGGTGAGATTTGGGGGAGATTTAGTATTATGTTTAGTTTTAGGGTTAGCCTTGGGGTAAGGTTATGTTATGTGTCAGGGTTAGCGTTAGGGTTAGGGTTAGGGGTTTTGGGTTCAGTTTAGGGTCAGGGTAAGGGTTTGGGTTAGGTTTAGGGTTAGGGTTAGCATTAGAGTTAGGTTTAGGGTTAGCTTTAGTTTTGGTTAGGGTTAGGATTGGAATGAAGTTAGGGTAGGTTTAGGGTTATGGGTAGGGTGAAATTTCGGTTGAAGATGTGGGTTGGGTTTAGGGTTAGGGTTAGAGTTATTGTTAGGGTTAGGTTTGAGTTTATGGTAGGATTAAAGTTAGGGTTAAGGTTAGGTTAGGGTTATGGTCAGGGTTAGGATTAGGCTTAGGCTGAGGGTTAGGATCAGAGTTATTGTAAGGGTTAGTTTTAGGGTTACAGGTGGGCCAAGGGTAAGGCTAGGGTTAGGTTTAGGGGTAGGGATAGGTTTAGAGTTAGGGTGAGCTTTAGGTTTGGCATAGGGTGAACTTTAAGATCGGGTGAGTGTTAGGGTTAGGGTTATGACTAAGGTTTGGTTGAGTTTTCAGGTTAGTGTTAAGATTGTGTTTCGTGTTAGGGTTAAGTTGACGGGTTTTGTTTAATTTTAGGGTTAGTTTATAGATTTTAGGTTAGGGTTCAGTTTAGTGTTACGGTTAGGCTTGGGGTCACTGTGTTAGGCGTTGTGGTTGGGGTGAAGGTTAGGTTTAGGGTTAGGGTTGGGTAGGGTTAGGATTCTGGTTATGGTAAGGTGTTAGGGGTTAGAGTTTTAGTTTAGGGTTAGGGCTTGGGTGAGGGTACTTGTTAGTCATTGTGGCTCTGGTCATGGTTAGGTTTGCTTTAGGGTTAGGGGTAGGTTTATGATTAGGTTTAGGGTTAGTGTTTAGGTTAGGGTGAGAGTTAGAGTTAAGCTTTGGGTTAGGCTTTGGTGTCAGGGTTTAGGGTTTGGGTTAGAGTTATCATTCGGGCTTAGAGGTTCAGGTTAATATTAGGATTAGGGAGAGCATTAGGGTTAGGGTTTGGGGATACGGTTAGGGGTTAGGGTGAGGGTTATGGTTAGTTTTACAGTTAAGGCGAGGGATTAGGGTAAGTGTTATGTTTAGGGTTAGAGTCAGGATTAGGTGTAGGTCAGGGTTAGGTGTAGCGTAAGATTTCGGTTTAGGTTCAGGTTTCGAATTAGAGTTAGTGTTTATTTAGGATCAAGGGTAGAGTTAGGGTTTGGTTAGGGTTAGGTCTACGGTTAGGATTAGGATTAGGTCTAGGCTTAGGTTGAGGGCTAATGTAAGGCTGAGTTTTAGGGATACAGGTGGAGCAGTGTTATGGTTAGAGTTTGGTTTAAGGTTAGGGTTTGGGTTAGGTTTAGGTTTAGGGTTAAGTTTAGGGTTAGGGTTGGATGAAGTTTAGGATGGGGTGAGGGTTATTCTTATGGTTAGGGCTAGAGTTTGATTTTGTGTTCAGGTTAGTGTTAAGGTTAGGTTTAGGGTTCGGGTAAGGTTTAGGAGGTACGTTTAGCGTTATTGTTAGGTTTAGGTTCAGGGTTAGAGTGACATTTAGGTTCAGGGTGAGGGTTAAGATAAGGGTTAGGATTAGGGTGAGGATTATACTTAGAGGTTAGTTTTAGGGTGTTAGGGTTAGGTTTATGGTTAGGGTAGGGTTAAGTTTAGGGTTAATGTCAGGGTTAGTGTTAGATTAGGGTTACTGTTTGTGTTTGGGTTAGGGTTAGGGATAAGTTTAGGGATTGCTTTAGGTTTAGGGGTGGGGAGACGGTTAGGGGTTAGGGTGAGGGTTAGGGTTAGGTTTAGAGTTCAGGTGAGGGTTTAGGGTAAGGGTTATGGTAAGGGTTAGACTTAGAGGTAGGGTTAGGCTTAGGGTGAATTTTGAGTTAATAGTGAGGGTTAGGGTAAGGGTTAGGGTTAAGGTTAGAGTTAGGATTCAGATTAGTGTTAGGGTTAGTTTTAGGTTTAGGGTTAGGGTAGGGGCAAGGTTAGGGTTAAGGCTAGGATTACGCTCAAGGGTAGGGCTCGGTTAGGGTTAGAGTTAGTACTAGGGTTTAGGGCTAGGGTTAGGGTCAGCTTTCGAGTTATTGTTAGGGATAGGGTTAGGGTAGAGTTAAGATTAGGGTTAAGTGTAGGGTTAGGGTAAAGGTTAGGTTTAGGTCAGGTTTAGGGTTTGGATTACGGATAGGGTTAGATTTAGGGAAAGGGTTAGGGTTCGTGGGAGGGTTAGTGTTAGGTTCACAGTTAAGCTGATGATTTACGGTGCTACAGTTAGGGTCAGGGTTAGAGTTAGTGTTAGCTTTAGGTTTAGGGCTAGAGTGAGGGTAGAGTTTAGGGTTAGGTTTAGTTTTAGGGTTAGGTTTAGGGTGAAGGTGAAGATTAGGGTTAGGGTAAATATTAGAGTTAGGTGTTTGGGGTATTGTTAGGATCAGGTTAGGGTTAGGTTGAGGGTTAGGGTGAGATTTGGGGGAGATTTAGTATTATGTTTAGTTTTAGGGTTAGGCTTGGGGTAAGGTTATGTTATGTGTGAGGGTTAGCGTTAGGGTTAGGGTTAGGGGTTTTGGGTTCAGTTTAGGGTCAGGGTAAGGGTTTGGGTTAGGTTTAGGGTTAGGGTTAGCGTTAGAGTTAGGTTTAGGGTTAGCTTTAGTTTTGGTTAGGGTTAGGATTGGAATGAAGTTAGGGTAGGTTTAGGGTTATGGGTAGGGTGAAATTTCGGTTGAAGATGTGGGTTGGGTTTCGGGTTAGGGTTAGAGTTATTGTTAGGGTTAGGTTTGAGTTTATGGTAGGATTAAAGTTAGGGTTAAGGTTAGGTTAGGGTTATGGTCAGGGTTAGGATTAGGCTTAGGCTGAGGGTTAGGATCAGAGTTATTGTAAGGGTTAGTTTTAGGGTTACAGGTGGGCCAAGGGTAAGGCTAGGGTTAGGTTTAGGGGTAGGGATAGGTTTAGAGTTAGGGTGAGCTTTAGGTTTGGCATAGGGTGAACTTTAAGATCGGGTGAGTGTTAGGGTTAGGGTTATGACTAAGGTTTGGTTAAGTTTTCAGGTTAGTGTTAAGATTGTGTTTCGTGTTAGGGTTAAGTTGACGGGTTTTGTTTAATTTTAGGGTTAGTTTATAGATTTTAGGTTAGGGTTCAGTTTAGTGTTACGGTTAGGCTTGGGGTCACTGTTTGTGTTAGGCGTTGTGGTTGGGGTGAAGGTTAGGTTTAGGGTTAGGGTTGGGTAGGGTTAGGATTCTGGTTATGGTAAGGTGTTAGGGGTTAGAGTTTTAGTTTAGGGTTAGGGCTTGGGTGAGGGTACTTGTTAGTCATTGTGGTTCTGGTCATGGTTAGGTTTGCTTTAGGGTTAGGGGTAGGTTTATGATTAGGTTTAGGGTTAGTGTTTAGGTTAGGGTGAGAGTTAGGGTTAAGGTTTGGGTTAGGCTTTGGTGTCAGGGTTTAGGGTTTGGGTTAGAGTTATCATTCGGGCTTAGAGGTTCAGGTTAATATTAGGATTAGGGAGAGCATTAGGGTTAGGGTTTGGGGATACGGTTAGGGGTTAGGGTGAGGGTTATGCTTAGTTTTACAGTTAAGGCGAGGGATTAGGGTAAGTGTTATGTTTAGGGTTAGAGTCAGGATTAGGTGTAGGTCAGGGTTAGGTGTAGCGTAAGATTTCGGTTTAGGTTCAGGTTTCGAATTAGAGTTAGTGTTTATTTAGGATCAAGGGTAGAGTTAGGGTTTGGTTAGGGTTAGGTCTACGGTTAGGATTAGGATTAGGTCTAGGCTTAGGTTGAGGGCTAATGTAAGGCTGAGTTTTAGGGATACAGGTGGAGCAGTGTTATGGTTAGAGTTTGGTTTAAGGTTAGGGTTTGGGTTAGGTTTAGGTTTAGGGTTAAGTTTAGGGTTAGGGTTGGATGAAGTTTAGGATGGGGTGAGGGTTATTCTTATGGTTAGGGCTAGAGTTTGATTTTGTGTTCAGGTTAGTGTTAAGGTTAGGTTTAGGGTTCGGGTAAGGTTTAGGAGGTACGTTTAGCGTTATTGTTAGGTTTAGGTTCAGGGTTAGAGTGACATTTAGGTTCAGGGTGAGGGTTAAGATAAGGGTTAGGATTAGGGTGAGGATTATACTTAGAGGTTAGTTTTAGGGTGTTAGGGTTAGGTTTATGGTTAGGGTAGGGTTAAGTTTAGGGTTAATGTCAGGGTTAGTGTTAGATTAGGGTTACTGTTTGTGTTTGGGTTAGGGTTAGGGATAAGTTTAGGGATTGCGTTAGGTTTAGGGGTGGGGAGACGGTTAGGGGTTAGGGTGAGGGTTAGGGTTAGGTTTAGAGTTCAGGTGAGGGTTTAGGGTAAGGGTTATGGTAAGGGTTAGAGTTAGAGATAGGGTTAGGCTTAGGGTGAATTTTGAGTTAATAGTGAGGGTTAGGGTAAGGGTTAGGGTTAAGGTTAGAGTTAGGATTAAGATTAGTGTTAGGGTTAGGTTTAGGGTCAGGGTTAGGTTAGGGGTAAGGTTAGGGTTAAGGCTATGTTTACGGTCAGGGGTCGGGCTAGGTTAGGGTTAGGGTTCTGTTTAGAGTTAGTGCTAGGGTTTAGGGTTAGGGTTAGGGTCAGCTTTCGAGTTATTGTTAGGGATAGGGTTAGGGTAGAGTTAAGATTAGGGTTAAGTGTAGGGTTAGGGTAAAGTTTAGGTTTAGGTCAGGTTTAGGGTTAGGATTAGGGATAGGGTTAGATTTAGGGAAAGGGTTAGGGTTCGTGGGAGGGTTAGTGTTAGGTTTACAGTTAAGCTGATGATTTACGGTGTTACGGTTAGGGTCTGGGTTAGAATTAGTGTTAGTGTTAGGTTTAGGGCTAGAGTGAGGGGAGAGTTTAGGGTTAGGTTTAGTTTTAGGGTTAGGTTTAGGGTGAAGGTGAAGATTAGGGTTAGGGTAAATATTAGAGTTAGGTGTTTGGGGTATGGTTAGGATCAGGTTAGGGTTAGGTTGAGGGTTAGGGTGAGATTTGGGGGAGATTTAGTATTATGTTTAGTTTTAGGGTTAGGCTTGGGGTAAGGTTATGTTATGTGTGAGGGTTAGCGTTAGGGTTAGGGTTAGGGGTTTTGGGTTCAGTTTAGGGTCAGGGTAAGGGTTTGGGTTAGGTTTAGGGTTAGGGTTAGCGTTAGAGTTAGGTTTAGGGTTAGCTTTAGTTTTGGTTAGGGTTAGGATTGGAATGAAGTTAGGGTAGGTTTAGGGTTATGGGTAGGGTGAAATTTCGGTTGAAGATGTGGGTTGGGTTTCGGGTTAGGGTTAGAGTTATTGTTAGGGTTAGGTTTGAGTTTATGGTAGGATTAAAGTTAGGGTTAAGGTTAGGTTAGGGTTATGGTCAGGGTTAGGATTAGGCTTAGGCTGAGGGTTAGGATCAGAGTTATTGTAAGGGTTAGTTTTAGGGTTACAGGTGGGCCAAGGGTAAGGCTAGGGTTAGGTTTAGGGGTAGGGATAGGTTTAGAGTTAGGGTGAGCTTTAGGTTTGGCATAGGGTGAACTTTAAGATCGGGTGAGTGTTAGGGTTAGGGTTATGACTAAGGTTTGGTTGAGTTTTCAGGTTAGTGTTAAGATTGTGTTTCGTGTTAGGGTTAAGTTGACGGGTTTTGTTTAATTTTAGGGTTAGTTTATAGATTTTAGGTTAGGGTTCAGTTTAGTGTTACGGTTAGGCTTGGGGTCACTGTTTGTGTTAGGCGTTGTGGTTGGGGTGAAGGTTAGGTTTAGGGTTAGGGTTGGGTAGGGTTAGGATTCTGGTTATGGTAAGGTGTTAGGGGTTAGAGTTTTAGTTTAGGGTTAGGGCTTGGGTGAGGGTACTTGTTAGTCATTGTGGTTCTGGTCATGGTTAGGTTTGCTTTAGGGTTAGGGGTAGGTTTATGATTAGGTTTAGGGTTAGTGTTTAGGTTAGGGTGAGAGTTAGGGTTAAGGTTTGGGTTAGGCTTTGGTGTCAGGGTTTAGGGTTTGGGTTAGAGTTATCATTCGGGCTTAGAGGTTCAGGTTAATATTAGGATTAGGGAGAGCATTAGGGTTAGGGTTTGGGGATACGGTTAGGGGTTAGGGTGAGGGTTATGGTTAGTTTTACAGTTAAGGCGAGGGATTAGGGTAAGTGTTATGTTTAGGGTTAGAGTCAGGATTAGGTGTAGGTCTGGGTTAGGTGTAGCGTAAGATTTCGGTTTAGGTTCAGGTTTCGAATTAGAGTTAGTGTTTATTTAGGATCAAGGGTAGAGTTAGGGTTTGGGTTAGGGTTAGGTCTACGGTTAGGATTAGGATTAGGTCTAGGCTTAGGTTGAGGGCTAATGTAAGGCTGAGTTTTAGGGATCCAGGTGGAGCAGTGTTATGGTTAGAGTTTGGTTTAAGGTTAGGGTTTGGGTTAGGCTTAGGTTTAGGGTTAAGTTTAGGGTTAGGGTTGGATGAAGTTTAGGATGGGGTGAGGGTTATTCTTATGGTTAGGGCTAGAGTTTGATTTTGTGTTCAGGTTAGTGTTAAGGTTAGGTTTAGGGTTCGGGTAAGGTTTAGGAGGTACGTTTAGCGTTATTGTTAGGTTTAGGTTCAGGGTTAGAGTGACATTTAGGTTCAGGGTGAGGGTTAAGATAAGGGTTAGGATTAGGGTGAGGATTATACTTAGAGGTTAGGTTTAGGGTGTTAGGGTTAGGTTTATGGTTAGGGTAGGGTTAAGTTTAGGGTTAATGTCAGGGTTAGTGTTAGATTAGGGTTACTGTTTGTGTTTGGGTTAGGGTTAGGGATAAGTTTAGGGATTGCGTTAGGTTTAGGGGTGGGGATACGGTTAGGGGTTAGGGTGAGGGTTAGGGTTAGGTTTCGAGTTAAGGTGAGGGTTTAGGGTAAGGGTTATGGTAAGGGTTAGAGTTAGAGATAGGGTTAGGCTTAGGGTGAATTTTGAGTTAATAGTGAGGGTTAGGGTAAGGGTTAGGGATAAGGTTAGAGTTAGGATTCAGATTAGTGTTAGGGTTAGTTTTAGGTTTAGGGTTAGGGTAGGGGCAAGGTTAGGGTTAAGGCTAGGATTACGCTCAAGGGTAGGGCTAGGTTAGGGTTAGGGCTCGGTTTAGGGTTAGAGTTAGTACTAGGGTTTAGGGTTAGGGTTAGGGTCAGCTTTCGAGTTATTGTTAGGGATAGGGTTAGGGTAGAGTTAAGATTAGGGTTAAGTGTAGGGTTAGGGTAAAGGTTAGGTTTAGGTCAGGTTTAGGGTTAGGATTAGGGATAGGGTTAGATTTAGGGAAAGGGTTAGGGTTCGTGGGAGGGTTAGTGTTAGGTTTACAGTTAAGCTGATGATTTACGGTGTTACGGTTAGGGTCTGGGTTAGAATTAGTGTTAGTGTTAGGTTTAGGGCTAGAGTGAGGGGAGAGTTTAGGGTTAGGTTTAGTTTTAGGGTTAGGTTTAGGGTGAAGGTGAAGATTAGGGTTAGGGTAAATATTAGAGTTAGGTGTTTGGGGTATGGTTAGGATCAGGTTAGGGTTAGGTTGAGGGTTAGGGTGAGATTTGGGGGAGATTTAGTATTATGTTTAGTTTTAGGGTTAGGCTTGGGGTAAGGTTATGTTATGTGTGAGGGTTAGCGTTAGGGTTAGGGTTAGGGGTTTTGGGTTCAGTTTAGGGTCAGGGTAAGGGTTTGGGTTAGGTTTAGGGTTAGGGTTAGCGTTAGAGTTAGGTTTAGGGTTAGCTTTAGTTTTGGTTAGGGTTAGGATTGGAATGAAGTTAGGGTAGGTTTAGGGTTATGGGTAGGGTGAAATTTCGGTTGAAGATGTGGGTTGGGTTTCGGGTTAGGGTTAGAGTTATTGTTAGGGTTAGGTTTGAGTTTATGGTAGGATTAAAGTTAGGGTTAAGGTTAGGTTAGGGTTATGGTCAGGGTTAGGATTAGGCTTAGGCTGAGGGTTAGGATCAGAGTTATTGTAAGGGTTAGTTTTAGGGTTACAGGTGGGCCAAGGGTAAGGCTAGGGTTAGGTTTAGGGGTAGGGATAGGTTTAGAGTTAGGGTGAGCTTTAGGTTTGGCATAGGGTGAACTTTAAGATCGGGTGAGTGTTAGGGTTAGGGTTATGACTAAGGTTTGGTTGAGTTTTCAGGTTAGTGTTAAGATTGTGTTTCGTGTTAGGGTTAAGTTGACGGGTTTTGTTTAATTTTAGGGTTAGTTTATAGATTTTAGGTTAGGGTTCAGTTTAGTGTTACGGTTCGGCTTGGGGTCACTGTTTGTGTTAGGCGTTGTGGTTGGGGTGAAGGTTAGGTTTAGGGTTAGGGTTGGGTAGGGTTAGGATTCTGGTTATGGTAAGGTGTTAGGGGTTAGAGTTTTAGTTTAGGGTTAGGGCTTGGGTGAGGGTACTTGTTAGTCATTGTGGTTCTGGTCATGGTTAGGTTTGGTTTAGGGTTAGGGGTAGGTTTATGATTAGGTTTAGGGTTAGTGTTTAGGTTAGGGTGAGAGTTAGGGTTAAGGTTTGGGTTAGGCTTTGGTGTCAGGGTTTAGGGTTTGGGTTAGAGTTATCATTCGGGCTTAGAGGTTCAGGTTAATATTAGGATTAGGGAGAGCATTAGGGTTAGGGTTTGGGGATACGGTTAGGGGTTAGGGTGAGGGTTATGGTTAGTTTTACAGTTAAGGCGAGGGATTAGGGTAAGTGTTATGTTTAGGGTTAGAGTTAGGATTAGGTGTAGGTCAGGGTTAGGTGTAGCGTAAGATTTCGGTTTAGGTTCAGGTTTCGAATTAGAGTTAGTGTTTATTTAGGATCAAGGGTAGAGTTAGGGTTTGGGTTAGGGTTAGGTCTACGGTTAGGATTAGGATTAGGTCTAGGCTTAGGTTGAGGGCTAATGTAAGGCTGAGTTTTAGGGATCCAGGTGGAGCAGTGTTATGGTTAGAGTTTGGTTTAAGGTTAGGGTTTGGGTTAGGTTTAGGTTTAGGGTTAAGTTTAGGGTTAGGGTTGGATGAAGTTTAGGATGGGGTGAGGGTTATTCTTATGGTTAGGGCTAGAGTTTGATTTTGTGTTCAGGTTAGTGTTAAGGATAGGTTTAGGGTTGGGGTAAGGTTTACGAGGTACGTTTAGCGTTATTGTTAGGTTTAGGTTCAGGGTTAGAGTGACATTTAGGTTCAGGGTGAGGGTTAAGATAAGGGTTAGGATTAGGGTGAGGATTATACTTAGAGGTTAGGTTTAGGGTGTTAGGGTTAGGTTTATGGTTAGGGTAGGGTTAAGTTTAGGGTTAATGTCAGGGTTAGTGTTAGATTAGGGTTACTGTTTGTGTTTGGGTTAGGGTTAGGGATAAGTTTAGGGATTGCGTTAGGTTTAGGGGTGGGGAGACGGTTAGGGGTTAGGGTGAGGGTTAGGGTTAGGTTTCGAGTTCAGGTGAGGGTTTAGGGTAAGGGTTATGGTAAGGGTTAGAGTTAGAGATAGGGTTAGGCTTAGGGTGAATTTTGAGTTAATAGTGAGGGTTAGGGTAAGGGTTAGGGTTAAGGTTAGAGTTAGGATTCAGATTAGTGTTAGGGTTAGTTTTAGGTTTAGGGTTAGGGTAGGGGCAAGGTTACGGTTAAGGCTAGGATTACGCTCAAGGGTAGGGCTAGGTTACAGTTAGGGCTCGGATTAGGGTTAGAGTTAGTACTAGGGTTTAGGGTTAGGGTTAGGGTCAGCTTTCGAGTTATTGTTAGGGATAGGGTTAGGGTAGAGTTAAGATTAGGGTTAAGTGTAGGGTTAGGGTAAAGGTTAGGTTTAGGTCAGGTTTAGGGTTAGGATTAGGGATAGGGTTAGATTTAGGGAAAGGGTTAGGGTTCGTGGGAGGGTTAGTGTTAGGTTTACAGTTAAGCTGATGATTTACGGTGTTACGGTTAGGGTCTGGGTTAGAATTAGTGTTAGTGTTAGGTTTAGGGCTAGAGTGAGGGGAGAGTTTAGGGTTAGGTTTAGTTTTAGGCTTAGGTTTAGGGTGAAGGTGAAGATTAGGGTTAGGGTAAATATTAGAGTTAGGTGTTTGGGGTATGGTTAGGATCAGGTTAGGGTTAGGTTGAGGGTTAGGGTGAGATTTGGGGGAGATTTAGTATTATGTTTAGTTTTAGGGTTAGGCTTGGGGTAAGGTTATGTTATGTGTGAGGGTTAGCGTTAGGGTTAGGGTTAGGGGTTTTGGGTTCAGTTTAGGGTCAGGGTAAGGGTTTGGGTTAGGTTTAGGGTTAGGGTTAGCGTTAGAGTTAGGTTTAGGGTTAGCTTTAGTTTTGGTTAGGGTTAGGATTGGAATGAAGTTAGGGTAGGTTTAGGGTTATGGGTAGGGTGAAATTTCGGTTGAAGATGTGGGTTGGGTTTAGGGTTAGGGTTAGAGTTATTGTTAGGATTAGGTTTGAGTTTATGGTAGGATTAAAGTTAGGGTTAAGGTTAGGGTAGGGTTATGGTCAGGGTTAGGATTAGGCTTAGGCTGAGGGTTAGGATCAGAGTTATTGTAAGGGTTAGTTTTAGGGTTACAGGTGGGCCAAGGGTAAGGCTAGGGTTAGGTTTAGGGGTAGGGATAGGTTTAGAGTTAGGGTGAGCTTTAGGTTTGGCATAGGGTGAACTTTAAGATCGGGTGAGTGTTAGGGTTAGGGTTATGACTAAGGTTTGGTTGAGTTATCAGGTTAGTGTTAAGATTGTGTTTCGTGTTAGGGTTAAGTTGACGGGTTTTGTTTAATTTTAGGGTTAGTTTATAGATTTTAGGTTAGGGTTCAGTTTAGTGTTACGGTTAGGCTTGGGGTCACTGTGTTAGGCGTTGTGGTTGGGGTGAAGGTTAGGTTTAGGGTTAGGGTTGGGTAGGGTTAGGATTCTGGTTATGGTAAGGTGTTAGGGGTTAGAGTTTTAGTTTAGGGTTAGGGTTTGGGTGAGGGTACTTGTTAGTCATTGTGGTTCTGGTCATGGTTAGGTTTGGTTTAGGGTTAGGGGTAGGTTTATGATTAGGTTTAGGGTTAGTGTTTAGGTTAGGGTGAGAGTTAGGGTTAAGGTTTGGGTTAGGCTTTGGTGTCAGGGTTTAGGGTTTGGGTTAGAGATATCATTCGGGCTTAGGGGTTCAGGTTAATATTAGGATTAGGGAGAGCATTAGGGTTAGGGTTTGGGGATACGGTTAGGGGTTAGGGTGAGGGTTATGGTTAGTTTTACAGTTAAGGCGAGGGATTAGGGTAAGTGTTATGTTTAGGGTTAGAGTTAGGATTAGGTGTAGGTCAGGGTTAGGTGTAGCGTAAGATTTCGGTTTAGGTTCAGGTTTCGAATTAGAGTTAGTGTTTATTTAGGATCAAGGGTAGAGTTAGGGTTTGGGTTAGGGTTAGGTCTACGGTTAGGATTAGGATTAGGTCTAGGCTTAGGTTGAGGGCTAATGTAAGGCTGAGTTTTAGGGATAGAGGTGGAGCAGTGTTATGGTTAGAGTTTGGTTTAAGGTTAGGGTTTGGGTTAGGTTTAGGTTTAGGGTTAAGTTTAGGGTTAGGGTTGGATGAAGTTGAGGATGGGGTGAGGGTTATTCTTATGGTTAGGGCTAGAGTTTGATTTTGTGTTCAGGTTAGTGTTAAGGTTAGGTTTAGGGTTCGGGTAAGGTTTAGGAGGTACGTTTAGCGTTATTGTTAGGTTTAGGTTCATGGTTAGAGTGACATTTAGGTTCAGGGTGAGGGTTAAGATAAGGGTTAGGATTATGGTGAGGATTATATTTAGAGGTTAGTTTTAGGGTGTTAGGGTTAGGTTTATGGTTAGGGTAGGGTTAAGTTTAGGGTTAATGTCAGGGTTAGTGTTAGATTAGGGTTACTGTTTGTGTTTGGGTTAGGGTTAGGGATAAGTTTAGGGATTGCGTTAGGTTTAGGGGTGGGGATACCGTTAGGGTTTAGGGTGAGGGTTAGGGTTAGGTTTAGAGTTCAGGTGAAGGTTTAGGGTAAGGGTTATGGTAAGGGTTAGAGTTAGAGATAGGGTTAGGCTTAGGGTGAATTTTGAGTTAATAGTGAGGGTTAGGGTAAGGGTTAGGGTTAAGGTTAGAGTTAGGATTAAGTTTAGTGTTAGGGTTAGTTTTAGGTTTAGGGTTAGGGTAGGGGCAAGGTTAGGGTTAAGGCTAGAATTACGCTCAAGGGTAGGGCTCGGTTAGGGTTAGGGCTCGGTTTAGGGTTAGAGTTAGTACTAGGGTTTAGGGTTAGGGTTAGGGTCAGCTTTCGAGTTATTGTTAGGGATAGGGTTAGGGTAGAGTTAAGATTAGGGTTAAGTGTAGGGTTAGGGTAAAGGTTAGGTTTAGGTCAGCTTTAGGGTTAGGATTAGGAATAGGGTTAGATTTAGGGAAAGGGTTAGGGTTGGTGGGAGGGTTAGTGTTAGGTTTACAGTTAAGCTGATGATTTACGGTGTTACGGTTAGGGTCAGGGTTAGAGTTAGTGTTAGATTTAGTTTTAGGGCTAGAGTGAGGGGAGAGTTTAGGCTTAGGTTTAGTTTTAGGGTTAGGTTTAGGGTGAAGGTGAAGATTAGGGTTAGGGTAAATATTAGAGTTAGGTGTTTGGGGTATGGTTAGGATCAGGTAAGGGTTAGGTTGAGGGTTAGGATTAGGGTTAGGGTGAGAGTTGGTGGAGATTTAGTATTATGTTTAGTTTTAGGGTTAGGCTTGGGGTAAGGTTATGTTATGTGTGAGGGTTAGCGTTAGGGTTAGGGTTAGGGGTTTTGGGTTCAGTTTAGGGTCAGGGTAAGGGTTTGGGTTAGGTTTAGGGGTCGGGATAGGTTTAGAGTTAGGGTGAGCTTTAGGTTTGGCATAGGGTGAACTTTAAGATCGGGTGAGTGTTAGGGTTAGGGTTATGACTAAGGTTTGGTTGAGTTATCAGGTTAGTGTTAAGATTGTGTTTCGTGTTAGGGTTAAGTTGACGGGTTTTGTTTAATTTTAGGGTTAGTTTATAGATTTTAGGTTAGGGTTCAGTTTAGTGTTACGGTTAGGCTTGGGGTCACTGTGTTAGGCGTTGTGGTTGGGGTGAAGGTTAGGTTTAGGGTTAGGGTTGGGTAGGGTTAGGATTCTGGTTATGGTAAGGTGTTAGGGGTTAGAGTTTTAGTTTAGGGTTAGGGTTTGGGTGAGGGTACTTGTAGTCATTGTGGTTCTGGTCATGGTTAGGTTTGGTTTAGGGTTAGGGGTAGGTTTATGATTAGGTTTAGGGTTAGTGTTTAGGTTAGGGTGAGAGTTAGGGTTAAGGTTTGGGTTAGGCTTTGGTGTCAGGGTTTAGGGTTTGGGTTAGAGTTATCATTCGGGCTTAGAGGTTCAGGTTAATATTAGGATTAGGGAGAGCATTAGGGTTAGGGTTTGGGGATACGGTTAGGGGTTAGGGTGAGGGTTATGGTTAGTTTTACAGTTAAGGCGAGGGATTAGGGTAAGTGTTATGTTTAGGGTTAGAGTCAGGATTAGGTGTAGGTCAGGGTTAGGTGTAGCGTAAGATTTCGGTTTAGGTTCAGGTTTCGAATTAGAGTTAGTGTTTATTTAGGATCAAGGGTAGAGTTAGGGTTTGGTTAGGGTTAGGTCTACGGTTAGGATTAGGATTAGGTCTAGGCTTAGGTTGAGGGCTAATGTAAGGCTGAGTTTTAGGGATACAGGTGGAGCAGTGTTATGGTTAGAGTTTGGTTTAAGGTTAGGGTTTGGGTTAGGTTTAGGTTTAGGGTTAGGGTTGGATGAAGTTGAGGATGGGGTGAGGGTTATTCTTATGGTTAGGGCTAGAGTTTGATTTTGTGTTCAGGTTAGTGTTAAGGTTAGGTTTAGGGTTCGGGTAAGGTTTAGGAGGTACGTTTAGCGTTATTGTTAGGTTTAGGTTCATGGTTAGAGTGACATTTAGGTTCAGGGTGAGGGTTAAGATAAGGGTTAGGATTACGGTGAGGATTATACTTAGAGGTTAGTTTTAGGGTGTTAGGGTTAGGTTTATGGTTAGGGTAGGGTTAAGTTTAGGGTTAATGTCAGGGTTAGTGTTAGATTAGGGTTACTGTTTGTGTTTGGGTTAGGGTTAGGGATAAGTTTAGGGATTGCGTTAGGTTTAGGGGTGGGGATACCGTTAGGGTTTAAGGTGAGGGTTAGGGTTAGGTTTAGAGTTCAGGTGAGGGTTTAGGGTAAGGGTTATGGTAAGGGTTAGAGTTAGAGATAGGGTTAGGCTTAGGGTGAATTTTGAGTTAATAGTGAGGGTTAGGGTAAGGGTTAGGGTTAAGGTTAGAGTTAGGATTCAGTTTAGTGTTAGGGTTAGTTTTAGGTTTAGGGTTAGGGTAGGGGCAAGGTTAGGGTTAAGGCTAGGATTACGCTCAAGGGTAGGGCTAGGTTAGGGTTAGGGCTCGGTTTAGGGTTAGAGTTAGTACTAGGGTTTAGGGTTAGGGTTAGGGTCAGCTTTCGAGTTATTGTTAGGGATAGGGTTAGGGTAGAGTTAAGATTAGGGTTAAGTGTAGGGTTAGGGTAAAGGTTAGGTTTAGGTCAGCTTTAGGGTTAGGATTAGGAATAGGGTTAGATTTAGGGAAAGGGTTAGGGTTGGTGGGAGGGTTAGTGTTAGGTTTACAGTTAAGCTGATGATTTACGGTGTTACGGTTAGGGTCAGGGTTAGAGTTAGTGTTACTTTTAGGTTTAGGGCTAGAGTGAGGGGAGAGTTTAGGCTTAGGTTTAGTTTTAGGGTTAGGTTTAGGGTGAAGGTGAAGATTAGGGTTAGGGTAAATATTAGAGTTAGGTGTTTGGGGTATGGTTAGGATCAGGTAAGGGTTAGGTTGAGGGTTAGGATTAGGGTTAGGGTGAGAGTTGGAGGAGATTTAGTATTATGTTTAGTTTTAGGGTTAGGCTTGGGGTAAGGTTATGTTATGTGTGAGGGTTAGCGTTAGGGTTAGGGTTAGGGGTTTTGGGTTCAGTTTAGGGTCAGGGTAAGGGATTGGATTAGGTTTAGGGGTAGGGATAGGTTTAGAGTTAGGGTGAGCTTTAGGTTTGGCATAGGGTGAACTTTAAGATCGGGTGAGTGTTAGGGTTAGGGTTATGACTAAGGTTTGGTTGAGTTTTCAGGTTAGTGTTAAGATTGTGTTTCGTGTTAGGGTTAAGTTGACGGGTTTTGTTTAATTTTAGGGTTAGTTTATAGATTTTAGGTTAGGGTTCAGTTTAGTGTTACGGTTAGGCTTGGGGTCACTGTTTGTGTTAGGCGTTGTGGTTGGGGTGAAGGTTAGGTTTAGGGTTAGGGTTGGGTAGGGTTAGGATTCTGGTTATGGTAAGGTGTTAGGGGTTAGAGTTTTAGTTTAGGGTTAGGGCTTGGGTGAGGGTACTTGTTAGTCATTGTGGTTCTGGTCATGGTTAGGTTTGGTTTAGGGTTAGGGGTAGGTTTATGATTAGGTTTAGGGTTAGTGTTTAGGTTAGGGTGAGAGTTAGGGTTAAGGTTTGGGTTAGGCTTTGGTGTCAGGGTTTAGGGTTTGGGTTAGAGTTATCATTCGGGCTTAGGGGTTCAGGTTAATATTAGGATTAGGGAGAGCATTAGGGTTAGGGTTTGGGGATACGGTTAGGGGTTAGGGTGAGGGTTATGGTTAGTTTTAGAGTTAAGGCGAGGGATTAGGGTAAGTGTTATGTTTAGGGTTAGAGTCAGGATTAGGTGTAGGTCTGGGTTAGGTGTAGCGTAAGATTTCGGTTTAGGTTCAGGTTTCGAATTAGAGTTAGTGTTTATTTAGGATCAAGGGTAGAGTTAGGGTTTGGGTTAGGGTTAGGTCTACGGTTAGGATTAGGATTAGGTCTAGGCTTAGGTTGAGGGCTAATGTAAGGCTGAGTTTTAGGGATACAGGTGGAGCAGTGTTATGGTTAGAGTTTGGTTTAAGGTTAGGGTTTGGGTTAGGTTTAGGTTTAGGGTTAAGTTTAGGGTTAGGGTTGGATGAAGTTGAGGATGGGGTGAGGGTTATTCTTATGGTTAGGGCTAGAGTTTGATTTTGTGTTCAGGTTAGTGTTAAGGTTAGCTTTAGGGTTCGGGTAAGGTTTAGGAGGTACGTTTAGCGTTATTGTTAGGTTTAGGTTCATGGTTAGAGTGACATTTAGGTTCAGGGTGAGGGTTAAGATAAGGGTTAGGATTACGGTGAGGATTATACTTAGAGGTTAGTTTTAGGGTGTTAGGGTTAGGTTTATGGTTAGGGTAGGGTTAAGTTTAGGGTTAATGTCAGGGTTAGTGTTAGATTAGGGTTACTGTTTGTGTTTGGGTTAGGGTTAGGGATAAGTTTAGGGATTGCGTCAGGTTTAGGGGTGGGGATACCGTTAGGGTTTAGGGTGAGGGTTAGGGTTAGGTTTCGAGTTCAGGTGAGGGTTTAGGGTAAGGGTTATGGTAAGGGTTAGAGTTAGAGATAGGGTTAGGCTTAGGGTGAATTTTGAGTTAATAGTGAGGGTTAGGGTAAGGGTTAGGGTTAAGGTTAGAGTTAGGATTCAGTTTAGTGTTAGGGTTAGTTTTAGGTTTAGGGTTAGGGTAGGGGCAAGGTTAGGGTTAAGGCTAGGATTACGCTCAAGGGTAGGGCTAGGTTAGGGTTAGGGCTCGGTTTAGGGTTAGAGTTAGTACTAGGGTTTAGGGTTAGGGGTAGGGTCAGCTTTCGAGTTATTGTTAGGGATAGGGTTAGGGTAGAGTTAAGATTAGGGTTAAGTGTAGGGTTAGGGTAAAGGTTAGGTTTAGGTCAGCTTTAGGGTTAGGATTAGGAATAGGGTTAGATTTAGGGAAAGGGTTAGGGTTGGTGGGAGGGTTAGTGTTAGATTTACAGTTAAGCTGATGATTTACGGTGTTACGGTTAGGGTCAGGGTTAGAGTTAGTGTTAGTTTTAGGTTTAGGGCTAGAGTGAGGGGAGAGTTTAGGCTTAGGTTTAGTTTTAGGGTTAGGTTTAGGGTGAAGGTGAAGATTAGGGTTAGGGTAAATATTAGAGTTAGGTGTTTGGGGTATGGTTAGGATCAGGTAAGGGTTAGGTTGAGGGTTAGGATTAGGGTTAGGGTGAGAGTTGGGGGAGATTTAGTATTATGTTTAGTTTTAGGGTTAGGCTTGGGGTAAGGTTATGTTATGCGTGAGGGTTAGCGTTAGGGTTAGGGTTAGGGGTTTTGGGTTCAGTTTAGGGTCAGGGTAAGGGTTTGGGTTCGGTTTAGGGTTAGGGTTAGCGTTAGAGTTAGGTTTAGGGTTAGCTTTAGTTTTGGTTAGAGTTAGGATTGGAATGAAGTTAGGGTAGGTTTAGGGTTATGGGTAGGGTGAAATTTTCGTTGAAGATGTGGGTTGGGTTTAGGGTTAGGGTTAGAGTTATTGTTAGGGTTAGGTTTGAGTTTATGGTAGGATTAAAGTTAGGGTTAAGGTTAGGTTAGGGTTATGGTCAGGGTTAGGATTAGGCTTAGGGTGAGCGTTAGAATCAGAGTTATTGTAAGGGTTAGTTTTAGGGTTGCAGGTGGGCCAAGGGTAAGGCTAGGGTTAGGTTTAGGGGTTTGGGATAGGTTTAGAGTTAGGGTGAGCTTTAGGTTTGGCATAGGGTGAACTTTAAAATCAGGTGAGTGTTAGGGTTAGGGTTATGACTAAGGTTTGATTGAGTTTTCAGGTTAGTGTTAAGATTGTGTTTCGTGTTAGGGTTAAGTTGACGGGTTTTGTTTAATTTTAGGGTTAGTTTATCGATTTTAGGTTAGGGTTCAGTTTAGTGTTACGGTTCGGCTTGGGGTCACTGTTTGTGTTAGGCGTTGTGGTTGGGGTGAAGGTTAGGTTTAGGGTTAGGGTTGGGTAGGGTTAGGATTCTGGTTATGGTAAGGTGTTAGGGGTTAGAGTTTTAGTTTAGGGTTAGGGCTTGGGTGAGGGTACTTGTTAGTCATTGTGGTTCTGGTCATGGTTAGGTTTGGTTTAGGGTTAGGGGTAGGTTTATGATTAGGTTAAGGGTTAGTGTTTAGGTTAGGGTGAGAGTTAGGGTTAAGGTTTGGGTTAGGCTTTGGTGTCAGGGTTTAGGGTTTGGGTTAGAGTTATCATTCGGGCTTAGAGGTTCAGGTTAATATTAGGATTAGGGAGAGCATTAGGGTTAGGGTTTGGGGATACGGTTAGGGGTTAGGGTGAGGGTTATGGTTAGTTTTAGAGTTAAGGCGAGGGATTAGGGTAAGTGTTATATTTAGGGTTAGAGTCAGGATTAGGTGTAGGTAGGGTTAGGTGTAGCGTAAGATTTCGGTTTAGGTTCAGGTTTCGAATTAGAGTTAGTGTTTATTTAGGATCAAGGGTAGAGTTAGGGTTTGGTCAGGGTTAGGTCTACGGTTAGGATTAGGATTAGGTCTAGGCTTAGGTTGAGGGCTAATGTAAGGCTGAGTTTCAGGGATACAGGTGGAGCAGTGTTATGGTTAGAGTTTGGTTTAAGGTTAGGGTTTGGGTTAGGTTTAGGTGTAGGGTTAAGTTTAGGGTTAGGGTTGGATGAAGTTTAGGATGGGGTGAGGGTTATTCTTATGGTTAGGGCTAGAGTTTGATTTTGTGTTCAGGTTAGTGTTAAGGTTAGGTTAAGGGTTCGGGTAAGGTTTAGGAGGTACGTTTAGCGTTATTGTTAGGTTTAGGTTCAGGGTTAGAGTGACATTTAGGTTCAGGGTGAGGGTTAAGATAAGGGTTAGGATTAGGGTGAGGATTATACTTAGAGGTTAGTTTTAGGGTGTTAGGGTTAGGTTTATGGTTAGGGTAGGGTTAAGTTTAGGGTTAATGTCAGGGTTAGTGTTAGATTAGGGTTACTGTTTGTGTTTGGGTTAGGGATAGGGATAAGTTTAGGGATTGCGTTAGGTTTAGGGGTGGGGATACGGTTAGGGGTTAGGGTGAGGGTTAGGGTTAGGTTTAGAGTTCAGGTGAGGGTTTAGGGTAAGGGTTATGGTAAGGGTTAGAGTTAGAGATAGTGTTAGGGTTAGGGTGAATTTTGAGTTAATAGTGAGGGTTAGGGTAAGGGTTAGGGTTAAGGTTAGAGTTAGGATTCAGATTAGTGTTAGGGTTAGTTTTAGGTTTAGGGTTAGGGTAGGGGCAAGGTTAGGGTTAAGGCTAGGATTACGCTCAAGGGTAGGGCTCGGTTAGGGTTAGGGCTCGGTTTAGGGTTAGAGTTAGTACTAGGGTTTAGGGTTAGGGTTAGGGTCAGCTTTCGAGTTATTGTTAGGCTAATGTAAGGCTGAGTTTTAGGGATACAGGTGGAGCAGTGTTATGGTTAGAGTTTGGGATAGGGTTAGGGTAGAGTTAAGATTAGGGTTAAGTGTAGGGTTAGGGTAAAGGTTACGTTTAGGTCAGGTTTAGGGTTAGGATTAGGGATAGGGTTAGATTTAGGGAAAGGGTTAGGGTTCGTGGGAGGGTTAGTGTTAGGTTTACAGTTAAGCTGATGATTTACGGTGTTACCGTTAGGGTCAGGGTTAGAGTTAGTGTTAGTTTTATGTTTAGGGCTAGAGTGAGGGGAGAGTTTAGGCTTAGGTTTAGTTTTAGGGTGAAGGTGAAGATTAGGGTTAGGGTAAATATTAGAGTTAGGTGTTTGGGGTATGGTTAGAATCAGGTTAGGGTTAGGTTGAGGGTTAGGATTAGGGTTAGGTTGAGAGTTGGGGGAGATTTAGTATTATGTTTAGTTTTAGGGTTAGGCTTGGGGTAAGGTTATGTTATGTGTGAGGGTTAGCGTTAGGGTTAGGGTTAGGGGTTTTGGGTTCAGTTTAGGGTCAGGGTAAGGGTTTGGGTTCGGTTTAGGGTTAGGGTTAGCGTTAGAGTTAGGTTTAGGGTTAGCTTTAGTTTTGGTTAGGGTTAGGATTGGAATGAAGTTAGGGTAGGTTTAGGGTTATGGGTAGGGTGAAATTTTGGTTGAAGATGTGGGTTGGGTTTAGGGTTAGGGTTCGAGTTATTGTTAGGGTTAGGTTTGAGTTTATGGTAGGATTAAAGTTAGGGTTAAGGTTAGGTTAGGGTTATGGTCAGGGTTAGGATTAGGCTTAGGCTGAGGGTTAGGATCAGAGTTATTGTAAGGGTTAGTTTTAGGGTTACAGGTGGGCCAAGGGTAAGGCTAGGGTTAGGTTTAGGGGTAGGGATAGGTTTAGAGTTAGGGTGAGCTTTAGGTTTGGCATAGGGTGAACTTTAAGATCGGGTGAGTGTTAGGGTTAGGGTTATGACTAAGGTTTGGTTGAGTTATCAGGTTAGTGTTAAGATTGTGTTTCGTGTTAGGGTTAAGTTGACGGGTTTTGTTTAATTTTAGGGTTAGTTTATAGATTTTAGGTTAGGGTTCAGTTTAGTGTTACGGTTAGGCTTGGGGTGACTGTTTGTGTTAGGCGTTGTGGTTGGGGTGAAGGTTAGGTTTAGGGTTAGGGTTGGGTAGGGTTAGGATTCTGGTTATGGTAAGGTGTTAGGGGTTAGAGTTTTAGTTTAGGGTTAGGGCTTGGGTGAGGGTACTTGTTAGTCATTGTGGTTCTGGTCATGGTTAGGTTTGGTTTAGGGTTAGGGGTAGGTTTATGATTAGGTTTAGGGTTAGTGTTTAGGTTAGGGTGAGAGTTAGGGTTAAGGTTTGGGTTAGGCTTTGGTGTCAGGGTTTAGGGTTTGAGTTAGAGTTATCATTCGGGCTTAGGGGTTCAGGTTAATATTAGGATTAGGGAGATCATTAGGGTTAGGGTTTGGGGATACGGTTAGGGGTTAGGGTGAGGGTTATGGTTAGTTTTACAGTTAAGGCGAGGGATTAGGGTAAGTGTTATGTTTAGGGTTAGAGTTAGGGTTAGGTTTAGGGTCAGGGTTAGGTTATGGGTAAGGTTAGGGTTAGGGCTATGTTTACGGTCAGGGGTAGGGCTAGGTTAGGGTTCGGTTCGGTTTAGAGTTAGAGTTAGTGCTAGGGTTTAGGGTTAGGTTTAAGGTCAGCTTTAGAGTTATTGTTAGGGTTAGGGTTAGGGTAGAGTTAAGGTTAGGGTTAACTTTAAAGTTAAGTAAGGGTTACGTTTAGGTCAGTGTTAGGGTTTTTATTAGAGATAGGGTTAGGTTTAGGGAAAAGGTTAGGGTTCGTGTGAGGGTTAGTGTTAGGTTTACAGTTAAGCTGATGTTTTACGGTGTTAACGGTTAGGGTCAGGGTTAGAGTTAGGGTTAGGGTTAGGTTTAGGTGTAGGGCTAGAGTGAGGGGATAGTTTAGGGTTAGGTTTAGAGTGAAGGTTAAGTTAACATTAGTGTTAGGGTAAATATTAGAGTTAGGTGTGTGTCTTAAGGTTAGGATCAGGTTAGGGTTAGGTATAGGGTTAATGTTAGGGTTAGGTTTTGGTTTTTGTGTTAAGGTTAGGGTCAGGTTTAGGGTAGCTTTAGAGTTAGGGTTTGGTTTAGGGTTGTGGTTAGGGTGAAGTTGAAGTTAAGGGTGAGGGTTGAGCTTAGCCTTAGCCTTAGGGGTTAGGGTTAGGTTTAAGGTTCGGATTAGGTTTAAGGTTAAGATCACTTTTAGGGTTCGGGTAAGTGTTAGGGTTAAGTGTTGGTTAGGTATAGGGCTATGTTAAGGTCAGAGACAAGATTCGGTTAAGGGTAGGTTTAGGTTTAGATGTTAGTGTGAGGGTTAGTGTTAGGTTTCCATTTAAGCTGAGCGTGTAGGGTAAGTTTTAGGGTTAGAGATAGAGTTAGGGTCAGGGTTAGGTTTCAGTTTAGAGTTAGGGTTAGGTTCATGCTTAGGATTAGGGTTAGGGCCAGAGTTGGGGGATATTTCGTATTATGTTTAGTTTTAGGGTTAGGGTGAAGTTTATGTTAAGTGTGAGGGTTAGAGTTAGGGTTAGGTTTAGGTTTAGGGCTAGAGTGAAGGGATAGTTTAGGGTTAGGTTTAGTTTTAGAGTTAGGCTTAGGTTTAGGGTGAAGGTTAAGATTAAGGTTAGGGCAAATATTAGAGTTAGGTGTTTGGGTTAAGGTTAGGATCAGGTTAGGGTTAGGTTTAGGGTTAGTGTTAGGTTTTGCTGTTTAGATTAATGTTAGGGTCAGGTTTAGGGTTAGCTTTAGGGTTAGGGTTCGGTTTAGGGTTAGGGTTAGGGTGAAGTTTAAGTCGAGTGAGGGTTGAGCTTAGCCTTAACGTTAGGGTTTAGGGTTAAGGTTAGGATGAGGTTTAGGGTTAAGATTAGTTTTAGGGTTAGGGTAAGTTTTAGGGTTAAGTCTTGGTTAGGTTTAGGGCTAGTTTAAGGTTAGAGATAAGGTTAGCTTAAGGGTAGGGTTTAGGTTTAGATGTTATTGTGAGAGTTAGTGCTAGGTTTCCCTTTAAGCTGAGTGTGTAGGGTAAGTTTTAAGGTTAGGATTAGGGTTAGAGATAGAGTTAGGGTCGGGGTTCGGTTTAAGTTTAGAGTTAGGGTGAGGCTTATGGTTAGGATTAGGTTTAGGGTCAGAGTTGGGGGAGATTTCGTATTATGTTTAGTTGTAGGGTTAGGGTTGGAGTGAAGTTTATGTTAAGTGTGAGGGTTAAGGTTAGTTTTAGGGGTTGGGTTCAGGTTAGGGTCAGGGTTAGAGTTTGGGTTAGGTTTAGGTTTAGGGTTAGGGTCAGAGTTAGGTTTAGGGTTAGCTTTAGTTTTGGTTAGGGTTAGGATTTGAATGAAGTTAGGGTAGGTTGAGGGTTATGGGTAGGGTGAAATTTTGGTTAAAGGTGAGGATTCGGTTTAGGGTTAGGGTTCGAGTTATTGTTAGGGTTAGGTTTGAGTTTATGGTAGGTTTCAAGTTAGGGTTAAGGTTAGGTTAGGGTTATGGTCAGGGTTAAGATTAGGATTAGGTTTAGGGTGAGGGTTAAGATCAGAATTATTGTAAGGGTTAGTTTTAGTTTCACAGGTGCGCCAAGGTTAAGGTTATGGTTTGGTATATGGGTAGGGATAGCTTTAGAGTTAGGGTGAGCTTTAGGTTAGGGATAGCGTGGAGTTTAAGATCGGGTGAGGGTTAGTGTTAGGATTATGGCTAAGGTTTAGTTTAGCTTTCAGGTTAGAGTTAAGGTTGTGTTTCGTGTTAGGGTTAAGTTTACGGGTTCTGTTTACTTTTAGGATGAGGGTAAGATTTTAGGTTAGGCTTAAGTTTAGTGTTACGGTTCGGGTTAGGGTCACGGTTTGTGTTAGGCTTTGTGGTTGGGGTGAGGGTTAGGTTGAGGGTTAGGGTTGGGTAAGTATAGGATTACGGTTATGGTAAGGCGTTAGGGGGTAGAGTTTTACTTTAGGGTGAGTGTTTGGGCGAGGGTCCCAGTTAGTCACTGTGGTTCTGGTCACGCTTAGTTTTGGTTTATGGTTAGGGTTAGGTTTATGATCAGGTTTAGGGTTCGTGTTAGAGTTAGGGTTCAGGATTGGGTTAGGCTTTGGTGTTAGGGGTTAGGCTTTGGGTTAGAGTTACCGTTACGGCTTAGGGTTTCTCTTCAGTGTTAGGGTTAGGGTTAGGGAGAGCATTAGGGTTAGGGTTGGGGGATATGGTTAGGGGTTAGGGTGAGGGTTATGGTTAGTTTTACAGTTAAGGTGAAGGTTTAGAGTAAGTGTTATGTTTAGGCTTGGAGTTAGCGTTAGGTTTAGGCTTAGGGTTAGGTGTAGCGTAAGTTTTCGGTTTAGGTTCAGGTTTCGAATTAGAATTAGCGTTCTATTTAAGATCAAGGTTAGAGTTAGGGTTAGTGTGCGGATTAGGTCTACGGTTAGGATTAGGATTAGGTCTAGACTTTGGTTCAGGGCTAATGTAAGGCAGAGTTTTAGGGTTACAGGTGGAGTAGCGTTATGGTTAGAGTTTGGTTTAAGGTTAGGGTTTGGGTTAGGTTTAGGTTTAAGGTAAAGGTTAGGGTTAGGGTTGGATGAAGTTTAGGATGGCGTGAGGGTTATTCTTAGGGTTAGGGCTAGAGTTTGATTTTGTGTTCAGGTTAGTGTTAAGGTTAGATTTAAAGTTCGGGTTAGGGTTAGGAGTTATCTTTAGGGTTAGTGTTAGGTTTAGGTTCTGGGTTAGAGTTACATTTAGGTTCAGGTTGAGGGTTAAGGTAAGGGTTAGGATTACGGTGAGGATTCTACTTAGTGTTAGAGGTTAGGTTTATGGTTAGGATAGGCTTAAGTTTAGGGTTAATGTTAGGGTTAGTGTTAGATTAGTGTTACTGTTCGTGTTTGGGTTAGGGTTAGGGATAAGTTTCGGGATAGTGTTAGGTTTAGGGTTGGGGATACGGTTCGGGGTTAGGGTGAGGGTTAGCATTAGGTTTAGAGTTAAGGTGAGGGTTTAGGTTAAGTGTTATGGTTAGGGTTAGAGTTAGAGTTAGGGTTAGGGTGAATTTTCAGTTAACAGTGAGGGTTAGGGTAAGGGTTAGGGTCAAGGTTAGAGTTAGGATTAAGATTAGTGTTAGGGTTAGGTTTAGGGTCAGGGTTAGGTTAGGGGTAAGGTTAGGGTTAAGGCTATGTTTACGGTCAGGGGTAGGGCTAGGTTAGGGTTAGGGTTCCGTTTAGAGTTAGAGTTAGTCCTAGGGTTTAGGGTTAGGTTTAAGGTCAGCTTTAGAGTTATTGTTAGGGTTAGGGTTAGGGTAGAGTTAAGGTTAGGGTTAACTTTAAAGTTAAGTAAGGGTTACGTTTAGGTCAGTGTTAGGGTTATTATTAGAGATAGGGTTAGGTTTAGGGAAAGGGTTAGGGTTCGTGTGAGGGTTAGTGTTAGGTTTACAGTTAAGCTGATGTTTTACGGTGTTAACGGTTAGGGTCAGGGTTAGAGTTAGGGTTAGGGTTAGGTTTAGGTGTAGGGCTAGAGTCAGGGGATAGTTTAGGGTTAGGTTTAGAGTGAAGGTTAAGTTAACATTAGTGTTAGGGTAAATATTAGAGTTAGGTGTGTGTCTTAAGGTTAGGATCAGGTTAGGGTTAGGTATAGGGTTAATGTTAGGGTTAGGTTTTGGTTTTTGTGTTAAGGTTAGGGTCCGGTTTAGGGTAGCTTTAGGGTTAGGGTTTGGTTTAGGGTTGTGGTTAGGGTGAAGTTGAAGTTAAGGGTGAGGGTTGAGCTTAGCCTTAGCCTTAGGGGTTAGGGTTAGGTTTAAGGTTCGGATTAGGTTTAGGGTTAAGATCACTTTTAGGGTTCGGGTAAGTGTTAGGGTTAAGTGTTGGTTAGGTTTAGGGCTATGTTAAGGTCAGAGACAAGATTCGGTTAAGGGTAGGTTTAGGTTTAGATGTTAGTGTGAGGGTTAGTGTTAGGTTTCCATTTAAGCTGAGCGTGTAGGGTAAGTTTTAGGGTTAGAGATAGAGTTAGGGTCAGGGTTAGGTTTCAGTTTAGAGTTAGGGTTAGGTTCATGCTTAGGATTAGGGTTAGGGCCAGAGTTGGGGGATATTTCGTATTATGTTTAGTTTTAGGGTTAGGGTGAAGTTTATGTTAAGTGTGAGGGTTAGAGTTAGGGTTAGGTTTAGGTTTAGGGCTAGAGTGAAGGGATAGTTTAGGGTTAGGTTTAGTTTTAGAGTTAGGCTTAGGTTTAGGGTGAAGGTTAAGATTAAGGTTAGGGCAAATATTAGAGTTAGGTGTTTGGGTTAAGGTTAGGATCAGGTTAGGGTTAGGTTTAGGGTTAGTGTTAGGTTTTGCTGTTTAGATTAATGTTAGGGTCAGGTTTAGGGTTAGCTTTAGGGTTAGGGTTCGGTTTAGGGTTAGGGTTAGGGTGAAGTTTAAGTCGAGTGAGGGTTGAGCTTAGCCTTAACGTTAGGGTTTAGGGTTAAGGTTAGGATGAGGTTTAGGGTTAAGATTAGTTTTAGGGTTAGGGTAAGTTTTAGGGTTAAGTCTTGGTTAGGTTTAGGGCTAGTTTAAGGTTAGAGATAAGGTTAGCTTAAGGGTAGGGTTTAGGTTTAGATGTTATTGTGAGAGTTAGTGCTAGGTTTCCCTTTAAGCTGAGTGTGTAGGGTAAGTTTTAAGGTTAGGATTAGGGTTAGAGATAGAGTTAGGGTCGGGGTTCGGTTTAAGTTTAGAGTTAGGGTGAGGCTTATGGTTAGGATTAGGTTTAGGGTCAGAGTTGGGGGAGATTTCGTATTATGTTTAGTTGTAGGGTTAGGGTTGGAGTGAAGTTTATGTTAAGTGTGAGGGTTAAGGTTAGTTTTAGGGGTTGGGTTCAGGTTAGGGTCAGGGTTAGAGTTTGGGTTAGGTTTAGGTTTAGGGTTAGGGTCAGAGTTAGGTTTAGGGTTAGCTTTAGTTTTGGTTAGGGTTAGGATTTGAATGAAGTTAGGGTAGGTTGAGGGTTATGGGTAGGGTGAAATTTTGGTTAAAGGTGAGGATTCGGTTTAGGGTTAGGGTTCGAGTTATTGTTAGGGTTAGGTTTGAGTTTATGGTAGGTTTCAAGTTAGGGTTAAGGTTAGGTTAGGGTTATGGTCAGGGTTAAGATTAGGATTAGGTTTAGGGTGAGGGTTAAGATCAGAATTATTGTAAGGGTTAGTTTTAGTTTCACAGGTGCGCCAAGGTTAAGGTTATGGTTTGGTATATGGGTAGGGATAGCTTTAGAGTTAGGGTGAGCTTTAGGTTAGGGATAGCGTGGAGTTTAAGATCGGGTGAGGGTTAGTGTTAGGATTATGGCTAAGGTTTAGTTTAGCTTTCAGGTTAGAGTTAAGGTTGTGTTTCGTGTTAGGGTTAAGTTTACGGGTTCTGTTTACTTTTAGGATGAGGGTAAGATTTTAGGTTAGGCTTAAGTTTAGTGTTACGGTTCGGGTTAGGGTCACGGTTTGTGTTAGGCTTTGTGGTTGGGGTGAGGGTTAGGTTGAGGGTTAGGGTTGGGTAAGTATAGGATTACGGTTATGGTAAGGCGTTAGGGGGTAGAGTTTTACTTTAGGGTGAGTGTTTGGGCGAGGGTCCCAGTTAGTCACTGTGGTTCTGGTCACGCTTAGTTTTGGTTTATGGTTAGGGTTAGGTTTATGATCAGGTTTAGGGTTCGTGTTAGAGTTAGGGTTCAGGATTGGGTTAGGCTTTGGTGTTAGGGGTTAGGCTTTGGGTTAGAGTTACCGTTACGGCTTAGGGTTTCTCTTCAGTGTTAGGGTTAGGGTTAGGGAGAGCATTAGGGTTAGGGTTGGGGGATATGGTTAGGGGTTAGGGTGAGGGTTATGGTTAGTTTTACAGTTAAGGTGAAGGTTTAGAGTAAGTGTTATGTTTAGGCTTGGAGTTAGCGTTAGGTTTAGGCTTAGGGTTAGGTGTAGCGTAAGTTTTCGGTTTAGGTTCAGGTTTCGAATTAGAATTAGCGTTCTATTTAAGATCAAGGTTAGAGTTAGGGTTAGTGTGCGGATTAGGTCTACGGTTAGGATTAGGATTAGGTCTAGACTTTGGTTCAGGGCTAATGTAAGGCAGAGTTTTAGGGTTACAGGTGGAGTAGCGTTATGGTTAGAGTTTGGTTTAAGGTTAGGGTTTGGGTTAGGTTTAGGTTTAAGGTAAAGGTTAGGGTTAGGGTTGGATGAAGTTTAGGATGGCGTGAGGGTTATTCTTAGGGTTAGGGCTAGAGTTTGATTTTGTGTTCAGGTTAGTGTTAAGGTTAGATTTAAAGTTCGGGTTAGGGTTAGGAGTTATCTTTAGGGTTAGTGTTAGGTTTAGGTTCTGGGTTAGAGTTACATTTAGGTTCAGGTTGAGGGTTAAGGTAAGGGTTAGGATTACGGTGAGGATTCTACTTAGTGTTAGAGGTTAGGTTTATGGTTAGGATAGGCTTAAGTTTAGGGTTAATGTTAGGGTTAGTGTTAGATTAGTGTTACTGTTCGTGTTTGGGTTAGGGTTAGGGATAAGTTTCGGGATAGTGTTAGGTTTAGGGTTGGGGATACGGTTCGGGGTTAGGGTGAGGGTTAGCATTAGGTTTAGAGTTAAGGTGAGGGTTTAGGTTAAGTGTTATGGTTAGGGTTAGAGTTAGAGTTAGGGTTAGGGTGAATTTTCAGTTAACAGTGAGGGTTAGGGTAAGGGTTAGGGTCAAGGTTAGAGTTAGGATTAAGATTAGTGTTAGGGTTAGGTTTAGGGTCAGGGTTAGGTTAGGGGTAAGGTTAGGGTTAAGGCTATGTTTACGGTCAGGGGTAGGGCTAGGTTAGGGTTAGGGTTCCGTTTAGAGTTAGAGTTAGTCCTAGGGTTTAGGGTTAGGTTTAAGGTCAGCTTTAGAGTTATTGTTAGGGTTAGGGTTAGGGTAGAGTTAAGGTTAGGGTTAACTTTAAAGTTAAGTAAGGGTTACGTTTAGGTCAGTGTTAGGGTTATTATTAGAGATAGGGTTAGGTTTAGGGAAAGGGTTAGGGTTCGTGTGAGGGTTAGTGTTAGGTTTACAGTTAAGCTGATGTTTTACGGTGTTAACGGTTAGGGTCAGGGTTAGAGTTAGGGTTAGGGTTAGGTTTAGGTGTAGGGCTAGAGTCAGGGGATAGTTTAGGGTTAGGTTTAGAGTGAAGGTTAAGTTAACATTAGTGTTAGGGTAAATATTAGAGTTAGGTGTGTGTCTTAAGGTTAGGATCAGGTTAGGGTTAGGTATAGGGTTAATGTTAGGGTTAGGTTTTGGTTTTTGTGTTAAGGTTAGGGTCCGGTTTAGGGTAGCTTTAGGGTTAGGGTTTGGTTTAGGGTTGTGGTTAGGGTGAAGTTGAAGTTAAGGGTGAGGGTTGAGCTTAGCCTTAGCCTTAGGGGTTAGGGTTAGGTTTAAGGTTCGGATTAGGTTTAGGGTTAAGATCACTTTTAGGGTTCGGGTAAGTGTTAGGGTTAAGTGTTGGTTAGGTTTAGGGCTATGTTAAGGTCAGAGACAAGATTCGGTTAAGGGTAGGTTTAGGTTTAGATGTTAGTGTGAGGGTTAGTGTTAGGTTTCCATTTAAGCTGAGCGTGTAGGGTAAGTTTTAGGGTTAGAGATAGAGTTAGGGTCAGGGTTAGGTTTCAGTTTAGAGTTAGGGTTAGGTTCATGCTTAGGATTAGGGTTAGGGCCAGAGTTGGGGGATATTTCGTATTATGTTTAGTTTTAGGGTTAGGGTGAAGTTTATGTTAAGTGTGAGGGTTAGAGTTAGGGTTAGGTTTAGGTTTAGGGCTAGAGTGAAGGGATAGTTTAGGGTTAGGTTTAGTTTTAGAGTTAGGCTTAGGTTTAGGGTGAAGGTTAAGATTAAGGTTAGGGCAAATATTAGAGTTAGGTGTTTGGGTTAAGGTTAGGATCAGGTTAGGGTTAGGTTTAGGGTTAGTGTTAGGTTTTGCTGTTTAGATTAATGTTAGGGTCAGGTTTAGGGTTAGCTTTAGGGTTAGGGTTCGGTTTAGGGTTAGGGTTAGGGTGAAGTTTAAGTCGAGTGAGGGTTGAGCTTAGCCTTAACGTTAGGGTTTAGGGTTAAGGTTAGGATGAGGTTTAGGTTTAAGATTAGTTTTAGGGTTAGGGTAAGTTTTAGGGTTAAGTCTTGGTTAGGTTTAGGGCTAGTTTAAGGTTAGAGATAAGGTTAGCTTAAGGGTAGGGTTTAGGTTTAGATGTTATTGTGAGAGTTAGTGCTAGGTTTCCCTTTAAGCTGAGTGTGTAGGGTAAGTTTTAAGGTTAGGATTAGGGTTAGAGATAGAGTTAGGGTCGGGGTTCGGTTTAAGTTTAGAGTTAGGGTGAGGCTTATGGTTAGGATTAGGTTTAGGGTCAGAGTTGGGGGAGATTTCGTATTATGTTTAGTTGTAGGGTTAGGGTTGGAGTGAAGTTTATGTTAAGTGTGAGGGTTAAGGTAAGTTTTAGGGGCTGGGTTCAGGTTAGGGTAAGGGTTAGGGTTTGGGTTAGGTTTAGGGTTAGGGTTAGGGTCAGAGTTAGGTTTAGGGTTAGCTTTAGTTTTGGTTAGGGTTAGGATTTGAATGAAGTTAGGGTAGGTTGAGGGTTATGGGTAGGGTGAAATTTTGGTTAAAGGTGAGGATTCTGTTTAGGGTTAGAGTTCGAGTTATTGTTAGGGTTAGGTTTGAGTTTATGGTAGGTTTCAAGTTAGGGTTAAGGTTAGGTTAGGGTTATGGTCAGGGTTAAGATTAGGATTAGGTTTAGGGTGAGGGTTAAGATCAGAATTATTGTAAGGGTTAGTTTTAGTTTCACAGGTGCGCCAAGGTTAAGGTTATGGTTTGGTATATGGGTAGGGATAGCTTTAGAGTTAGGGTGAGCTTTAGGTTAGGGATAGCGTGGAGTTTAAGATCGGGTGAGGGTTAGTGTTAGGATTATGGCTAAGGTTTAGTTTAGCTTTCAGGTTAGAGTTAAGGTTGTGTTTCGTGTTAGGGTTAAGTTTACGGGTTCCGTTTACTTTTAGGATGAGGGTAAGATTTTAGGTTAGGCTTAAGTTTAGTGTTACGGTTCGGGTTAGGGTCACGGTTTGTGTTAGGCTTTGTGGTTGGGGTGAGGGTTAGGTTGAGGGTTAGGGTTGGGTAAGTATAGGATTACGGTTATGGTAAGGCGTTAGGGGGTAGAGTTTTACTTTAGGGTGAGTGTTTGGGCCAGGGTCCCAGTTAGTCACTGTGGTTCTGGTCATGCTTAGTTTTGGTTTATGGTTAGGGTTAGGTTTATGATCAGGTTTAGGGTTCGTGTTAGAGTTAGGGTTCAGGATTGGGTTAGGCTTTGGTGTTAGGGGTTAGGCTTTGGGTTAGAGTTACCGTTACGGCTTAGGGTTTCTCTTCAGTGTTAGGGTTAGGGTTAGGGAGAGCATTAGGGTTAGGGTTGGGGGATATGGTTAGGGGTTAGGGTGAGGGTTATGGTTAGTTTTACAGTTAAGGTGAAGGTTTAGAGTAAGTGTTATGTTTAGGCTTGGAGTTAGCGTTAGGTTTAGGCTTAGGGTTAGGTGTAGCGTAAGTTTTCGGTTTAGGTTCAGGTTTCGAATTAGAATTAGCGTTCTATTTAAGATCAAGGTTAGAGTTAGGGTTAGTGTTCGGATTAGGTCTACGGTTAGGATTAGGATTAGGTGTAGACTTAGGTTCAGGGCTAATGTAAGGCAGAGTTTTAGGGTTACAGGTGGAGTAGCGTTATGGTTAGAGTTTGGTTTAAGGTTAGGGTTTGGGTTAGGTTTAGGTTTAAGGTTAAGGTTAGGGTTAGGGTTGGATGAAGTTTAGGATGGCGTGAGGGTTATTCTTAGGGTTAGGGCTAGAGTTTGATTTTGTGTTCAGGTTAGTGTTAAGGTTAGGTTTAAAGTTCGGGTTAGGGTTAGGAGTTATCTTTAGGGTTAGTGTTAGGTTTAGGTTCAGGGTTAGAGTTACATTTAGGTTCAGGGTGAGGGTTAAGGTAAGGGTTAGGATTACGGTGAGGATTCTACTTAGTGTTAGAGGTTAGGTTTATGGTTAGGATAGGCTTAAGTTTAGGGTTAATGTTAGGGTTAGTGTTAG
The DNA here is from genome assembly GCF_030014295.1 of Loxodonta africana. Taxonomy (NCBI): domain Eukaryota; kingdom Metazoa; phylum Chordata; class Mammalia; order Proboscidea; family Elephantidae; genus Loxodonta; species Loxodonta africana. The sequence goes on along the minus strand of NW_026974858.1, from coordinate 122,182 downwards.
ATTAGGGTTACTGTTCGTGTTTGGGTTAGGGTTAGGGATAAGTTTAGGGATAGTGTTAGGTTTAGGGTTGGGGGTACGGTTCGGGGTTAGGGTGAGGGTTAGCATTAGGTTTAGAGTTAAGGTGAGGGTTTAGGGTAAGTGTTATGGTTAGGGTTAGAGTTAGAGTTAGGGTTAGGGTGAATTTTCAGTTAACAGTGAGGGTTAGGGTAAGGGTTAGGGTCAAGGTTAGAGTTAGGATTAAGATTAGTGTTAGGGTTAGGTTTAGGGTCAGGGTTAGGTTAGGGGTAAGGTTAGAGTTAAGGCTATGTTTACGGTCGGGGTAGGGCTAGGTTAGGGTTAGGGTTCGGTTTAGAGTTAGAGTTAGTGCTAGGGTTTAGTGTTAGGTTTAAGGTCAGCTTTAGAGTTATCGTTAGGGTTAGGGTTAGGGTAGAGTTAAGGTTAGGGTTAACTTTAAAGTTAAGTAAGGGTTACGTTTAGGTCAGTGTTAGGGTTATTATTAGAGATAGGGTTAGGTTTAGGGAAAGGGTTAGGGTTCGTGTGAGGGTTAGTGTTAGGTTTACAGTTAAGCTGATGTTTTACGGTGTTAACGGTTAGGGTCAGGGTTAGAGTTAGGGTTAGGGTTAGGTTTAGGTGTAGGGCTAGAGTGAGGGGATAGTTTAGGGTTAGGTTTAGAGTGAAGGTTAAGTTAACATTAGTGTTAGGGTAAATATTAGAGTTAGGTGTGTGTCTTAAGGTTAGGATCAGGATAGAGTTAGGTATAGAGTTAATGTTAGGGTTAGGTTTTGGTTTTTGCGTTAAGGTTAGGGTCCGGTTTAGGGTAGCTTTAGGGTTAGGGTTTGGTTTAGGGTTGTGGTTAGGGTGAAGTTGAAGTTAAGGGTGAGGGTTGAGCTTAGCCTTAGCCTTAGGGGTTAGGGTTAGGTTTAAGGTTCGGCTTAGGTTTAGGGTTAAGATCACTTTTAGGGTTCGGGTAAGTGTTAGGGTTAAGTGTTGGTTAGGTTTAGGGCTATGTTAAGGTCAGAGACAAGATTCGGTTAAGGGTAGGTTTAGGTTTAGATGTTAGTGTGAGGGTTAGTGTTAGGTTTCCATTTAAGCTGAGCGTGTAGGGTAAGTTTTAGGGTTAGAGATAGAGTTAGGGTCAGGGTTAGGTTTCAGTTTAGAGTTAGGGTTAGGTTCATGCTTAGGATTAGGGTTAGGGCCAGAGTTGGGGGATATTTCGTATTATGTTTAGTTTTAGGGTTAGGGTGAAGTTTATGTTAAGTGTGAGGGTTAGAGTTAGGGTTAGGTTTAGGTTTAGGGCTAGAGTGAAGGGATAGTTTAGGGTTAGGTTTAGTTTTAGAGTTAGGCTTAGGTTTAGGGTGAAGGTTAAGATTAAGGTTAGGGCAAATATTAGAGTTAGGTGTTTGGGTTAAGGTTAGGATCAGGTTAGGGTTAGGTTTAGGGTTAGTGTTAGGTTTTGCTGTTTAGATTAATGTTAGGGTCAGGTTTAGGGTTAGCTTTAGGGTTAGGGTTCGGTTTAGGGTTAGGGTTAGGGTGAAGTTTAAGTCGAGTGAGGGTTGAGCTTAGCCTTAACGTTAGGGTTTAGGGTTAAGGTTAGGATGAGGTTTAGGGTTAAGATTAGTTTTAGGGTTAGGGTAAGTTTTAGGGTTAAGTCTTGGTTAGGTTTAGGGCTAGTTTAAGGTTAGAGATAAGGTTAGCTTAAGGGTAGGGTTTAGGTTTAGATGTTATTGTGAGAGTTAGTGCTAGGTTTCCCTTTAAGCTGAGTGTGTAGGGTAAGTTTTAAGGTTAGGATTAGGGTTAGAGATAGAGTTAGGGTCGGGGTTCGGTTTAAGTTTAGAGTTAGGGTGAGGCTTATGGTTAGGATTAGGTTTAGGGTCAGAGTTGGGGGAGATTTCGTATTATGTTTAGTTGTAGGGTTAGGGTTGGAGTGAAGTTTATGTTAAGTGTGAGGGTTAAGGTAAGTTTTAGGGGCTGGGTTCAGGTTAGGGTAAGGGTTAGGGTTTGGGTTAGGTTTAGGGTTAGGGTTAGGGTCAGAGTTAGGTTTAGGGTTAGCTTTAGTTTTGGTTAGGGTTAGGATTTGAATGAAGTTAGGGTAGGTTGAGGGTTATGGGTAGGGTGAAATTTTGGTTAAAGGTGAGGATTCTGTTTAGGGTTAGAGTTCGAGTTATTGTTAGGGTTAGGTTTGAGTTTATGGTAGGTTTCAAGTTAGGGTTAAGGTTAGGTTAGGGTTATGGTCAGGGTTAAGATTAGGATTAGGTTTAGGGTGAGGGTTAAGATCAGAATTATTGTAAGGGTTAGTTTTAGTTTCACAGGTGCGCCAAGGTTAAGGTTATGGTTTGGTATATGGGTAGGGATAGCTTTAGAGTTAGGGTGAGCTTTAGGTTAGGGATAGCGTGGAGTTTAAGATCGGGTGAGGGTTAGTGTTAGGATTATGGCTAAGGTTTAGTTTAGCTTTCAGGTTAGAGTTAAGGTTGTGTTTCGTGTTAGGGTTAAGTTTACGGGTTCCGTTTACTTTTAGGATGAGGGTAAGATTTTAGGTTAGGCTTAAGTTTAGTGTTACGGTTCGGGTTAGGGTCACGGTTTGTGTTAGGCTTTGTGGTTGGGGTGAGGGTTAGGTTGAGGGTTAGGGTTGGGTAAGTATAGGATTACGGTTATGGTAAGGCGTTAGGGGGTAGAGTTTTACTTTAGGGTGAGTGTTTGGGCCAGGGTCCCAGTTAGTCACTGTGGTTCTGGTCATGCTTAGTTTTGGTTTATGGTTAGGGTTAGGTTTATGATCAGGTTTAGGGTTCGTGTTAGAGTTAGGGTTCAGGATTGGGTTAGGCTTTGGTGTTAGGGGTTAGGCTTTGGGTTAGAGTTACCGTTACGGCTTAGGGTTTCTCTTCAGTGTTAGGGTTAGGGTTAGGGAGAGCATTAGGGTTAGGGTTGGGGGATATGGTTAGGGGTTAGGGTGAGGGTTATGGTTAGTTTTACAGTTAAGGTGAAGGTTTAGAGTAAGTGTTATGTTTAGGCTTGGAGTTAGCGTTAGGTTTAGGCTTAGGGTTAGGTGTAGCGTAAGTTTTCGGTTTAGGTTCAGGTTTCGAATTAGAATTAGCGTTCTATTTAAGATCAAGGTTAGAGTTAGGGTTAGTGTTCGGATTAGGTCTACGGTTAGGATTAGGATTAGGTGTAGACTTAGGTTCAGGGCTAATGTAAGGCAGAGTTTTAGGGTTACAGGTGGAGTAGCGTTATGGTTAGAGTTTGGTTTAAGGTTAGGGTTTGGGTTAGGTTTAGGTTTAAGGTTAAGGTTAGGGTTAGGGTTGGATGAAGTTTAGGATGGCGTGAGGGTTATTCTTAGGGTTAGGGCTAGAGTTTGATTTTGTGTTCAGGTTAGTGTTAAGGTTAGATTTAAAGTTCGGGTTAGGGTTAGGAGTTATCTTTAGGGTTAGTGTTAGGTTTAGGTTCAGGGTTAGAGTTACATTTAGGTTCAGGGTGAGGGTTAAGGTAAGGGTTAGGATTACGGTGAGGATTCTACTTAGTGTTAGAGGTTAGGTTTATGGTTAGGATAGGCTTAAGTTTAGGGTTAATGTTAGGGTTAGTGTTAGATTAGGGTTACTGTTCGTGTTTGGGTTAGGGTTAGGGATAAGTTTAGGGATAGTGTTAGGTTTAGGGTTGGGGGTACGGTTCGGGGTTAGGGTGAGGGTTAGCATTAGGTTTAGAGTTAAGGTGAGGGTTTAGGGTAAGTGTTATGGTTAGGGTTAGAGTTAGAGTTAGGGTTAGGGTGAATTTTCAGTTAACAGTGAGGGTTAGGGTAAGGGTTAGGGTCAAGGTTAGAGTTAGGATTAAGATTAGTGTTAGGGTTAGGTTTAGGGTCAGGGTTAGGTTAGGGGTAAGGTTAGAGTTAAGGCTATGTTTACGGTCAGGGGTAGGGCTAGGTTAGGGTTAGGGTTCGGTTTAGAGTTAGAGTTAGTGCTAGGGTTTAGTGTTAGGTTTAAGGTCAGCTTTAGAGTTATCGTTAGGGTTAGGGTTAGGGTAGAGTTAAGGTTAGGGTTAACTTTAAAGTTAAGTAAGGGTTACGTTTAGGTCAGTGTTAGGGTTATTATTAGAGATAGGGTTAGGTTTAGGGAAAGGGTTAGGGTTCGTGTGAGGGTTAGTGTTAGGTTTACAGTTAAGCTGATGTTTTACGGTGTTAACGGTTAGGGTCAGGGTTAGAGTTAGGGTTAGGGTTAGGTTTAGGTGTAGGGCTAGAGTGAGGGGATAGTTTAGGGTTAGGTTTAGAGTGAAGGTTAAGTTAACATTAGTGTTAGGGTAAATATTAGAGTTAGGTGTGTGTCTTAAGGTTAGGATCAGGATAGAGTTAGGTATAGGGTTAATGTTAGGGTTAGGTTTTGGTTTTTGCGTTAAGGTTAGGGTCCGGTTTAGGGTAGCTTTAGGGTTAGGGTTTGGTTTAGGGTTGTGGTTAGGGTGAAGTTGAAGTTAAGGGTGAGGGTTGAGCTTAGCCTTAGCCTTAGGGGTTAGGGTTAGGTTTAAGGTTCGGCTTAGGTTTAGGGTTAAGATCACTTTTAGGGTTCGGGTAAGTGTTAGGGTTAAGTGTTGGTTAGGTTTAGGGCTATGTTAAGGTCAGAGACAAGATTCGGTTAAGGGTAGGTTTAGGTTTAGATGTTAGTGTGAGGGTTAGTGTTAGGTTTCCATTTAAGCTGAGCGTGTAGGGTAAGTTTTAGGGTTAGAGATAGAGTTAGGGTCAGGGTTAGGTTTCAGTTTAGAGTTAGGGTTAGGTTCATGCTTAGGATTAGGGTTAGGGCCAGAGTTGGGGGATATTTCGTATTATGTTTAGTTTTAGGGTTAGGGTGAAGTTTATGTTAAGTGTGAGGGTTAGAGTTAGGGTTAGGTTTAGGTTTAGGGCTAGAGTGAAGGGATAGTTTAGGGTTAGGTTTAGTTTTAGAGTTAGGCTTAGGTTTAGGGTGAAGGTTAAGATTAAGGTTAGGGCAAATATTAGAGTTAGGTGTTTGGGTTAAGGTTAGGATCAGGTTAGGGTTAGGTTTAGGGTTAGTGTTAGGTTTTGCTGTTTAGATTAATGTTAGGGTCAGGTTTAGGGTTAGCTTTAGGGTTAGGGTTCGGTTTAGGGTTAGGGTTAGGGTGAAGTTTAAGTCGAGTGAGGGTTGAGCTTAGCCTTAACGTTAGGGTTTAGGGTTAAGGTTAGGATGAGGTTTAGGGTTAAGATTAGTTTTAGGGTTAGGGTAAGTTTTAGGGTTAAGTCTTGGTTAGGTTTAGGGCTAGTTTAAGGTTAGAGATAAGGTTAGCTTAAGGGTAGGGTTTAGGTTTAGATGTTATTGTGAGAGTTAGTGCTAGGTTTCCCTTTAAGCTGAGTGTGTAGGGTAAGTTTTAAGGTTAGGATTAGGGTTAGAGATAGAGTTAGGGTCGGGGTTCGGTTTAAGTTTAGAGTTAGGGTGAGGCTTATGGTTAGGATTAGGTTTAGGGTCAGAGTTGGGGGAGATTTCGTATTATGTTTAGTTGTAGGGTTAGGGTTGGAGTGAAGTTTATGTTAAGTGTGAGGGTTAAGGTAAGTTTTAGGGGCTGGGTTCAGGTTAGGGTAAGGGTTAGGGTTTGGGTTAGGTTTAGGGTTAGGGTTAGGGTCAGAGTTAGGTTTAGGGTTAGCTTTAGTTTTGGTTAGGGTTAGGATTTGAATGAAGTTAGGGTAGGTTGAGGGTTATGGGTAGGGTGAAATTTTGGTTAAAGGTGAGGATTCTGTTTAGGGTTAGAGTTCGAGTTATTGTTAGGGTTAGGTTTGAGTTTATGGTAGGTTTCAAGTTAGGGTTAAGGTTAGGTTAGGGTTATGGTCAGGGTTAAGATTAGGATTAGGTTTAGGGTGAGGGTTAAGATCAGAATTATTGTAAGGGTTAGTTTTAGTTTCACAGGTGCGCCAAGGTTAAGGTTATGGTTTGGTATATGGGTAGGGATAGCTTTAGAGTTAGGGTGAGCTTTAGGTTAGGGATAGCGTGGAGTTTAAGATCGGGTGAGGGTTAGTGTTAGGATTATGGCTAAGGTTTAGTTTAGCTTTCAGGTTAGAGTTAAGGTTGTGTTTCGTGTTAGGGTTAAGTTTACGGGTTCCGTTTACTTTTAGGATGAGGGTAAGATTTTAGGTTAGGCTTAAGTTTAGTGTTACGGTTCGGGTTAGGGTCACGGTTTGTGTTAGGCTTTGTGGTTGGGGTGAGGGTTAGGTTGAGGGTTAGGGTTGGGTAAGTATAGGATTACGGTTATGGTAAGGCGTTAGGGGGTAGAGTTTTACTTTAGGGTGAGTGTTTGGGCCAGGGTCCCAGTTAGTCACTGTGGTTCTGGTCATGCTTAGTTTTGGTTTATGGTTAGGGTTAGGTTTATGATCAGGTTTAGGGTTCGTGTTAGAGTTAGGGTTCAGGATTGGGTTAGGCTTTGGTGTTAGGGGTTAGGCTTTGGGTTAGAGTTACCGTTACGGCTTAGGGTTTCTCTTCAGTGTTAGGGTTAGGGTTAGGGAGAGCATTAGGGTTAGGGTTGGGGGATATGGTTAGGGGTTAGGGTGAGGGTTATGGTTAGTTTTACAGTTAAGGTGAAGGTTTAGAGTAAGTGTTATGTTTAGGCTTGGAGTTAGCGTTAGGTTTAGGCTTAGGGTTAGGTGTAGCGTAAGTTTTCGGTTTAGGTTCAGGTTTCGAATTAGAATTAGCGTTCTATTTAAGATCAAGGTTAGAGTTAGGGTTAGTGTTCGGATTAGGTCTACGGTTAGGATTAGGATTAGGTGTAGACTTCGGTTCAGGGCTAATGTAAGGCAGAGTTTTAGGGTTACAGGTGGAGTAGCGTTATGGTTAGAGTTTGGTTTAAGGTTAGGGTTTGGGTTAGGTTTAGGTTTAAGGTTAAGGTTAGGGTTAGGGTTGGATGAAGTTTAGGATGGCGTGAGGGTTATTCTTAGGGTTAGGGCTAGAGTTTGATTTTGTGTTCAGGTTAGTGTTAAGGTTAGGTTTAAAGTTCGGGTTAGGGTTAGGAGTTATCTTTAGGGTTAGTGTTAGGTTTAGGTTCAGGGTTAGAGTTACATTTAGGTTCAGGGTGAGGGTTAAGGTAAGGGTTAGGATTACGGTGAGGATTCTACTTAGTGTTAGAGGTTAGGTTTATGGTTAGGATAGGCTTAAGTTTAGGGTTAATGTTAGGGTTAGTGTTAGATTAGGGTTACTGTTCGTGTTTGGGTTAGGGTTAGGGATAAGTTTAGGGATAGTGTTAGGTTTAGGGTTGGGGGTACGGTTCGGGGTTAGGGTGAGGGTTAGCATTAGGTTTAGAGTTAAGGTGAGGGTTTAGGGTAAGTGTTATGGTTAGGGTTAGAGTTAGAGTTAGGGTTAGGGTGAATTTTCAGTTAACAGTGAGGGTTAGGGTAAGGGTTAGGGTCAAGGTTAGAGTTAGGATTAAGATTAGTGTTAGGGTTAGGTTTAGGGTCAGGGTTAGGTTAGGGGTAAGGTTAGAGTTAAGGCTATGTTTACGGTCAGGGGTAGGGCTAGGTTAGGGTTAGGGTTCGGTTTAGAGTTAGAGTTAGTGCTAGGGTTTAGTGTTAGGTTTAAGGTCAGCTTTAGAGTTATCGTTAGGGTTAGGGTTAGGGTAGAGTTAAGGTTAGGGTTAACTTTAAAGTTAAGTAAGGGTTACGTTTAGGTCAGTGTTAGGGTTATTATTAGAGATAGGGTTAGGTTTAGGGAAAGGGTTAGGGTTCGTGTGAGGGTTAGTGTTAGGTTTACAGTTAAGCTGATGTTTTACGGTGTTAACGGTTAGGGTCAGGGTTAGAGTTAGGGTTAGGGTTAGGTTTAGGTGTAGGGCTAGAGTGAGGGGATAGTTTAGGGTTAGGTTTAGAGTGAAGGTTAAGTTAACATTAGTGTTAGGGTAAATATTAGAGTTAGGTGTGTGTCTTAAGGTTAGGATCAGGATAGAGTTAGGTATAGGGTTAATGTTAGGGTTAGGTTTTGGTTTTTGCGTTAAGGTTAGGGTCCGGTTTAGGGTAGCTTTAGGGTTAGGGTTTGGTTTAGGGTTGTGGTTAGGGTGAAGTTGAAGTTAAGGGTGAGGGTTGAGCTTAGCCTTAGCCTTAGGGGTTAGGGTTAGGTTTAAGGTTCGGCTTAGGTTTAGGGTTAAGATCACTTTTAGGGTTCGGGTAAGTGTTAGGGTTAAGTGTTGGTTAGGTTTAGGGCTATGTTAAGGTCAGAGACAAGATTCGGTTAAGGGTAGGTTTAGGTTTAGATGTTAGTGTGAGGGTTAGTGTTAGGTTTCCATTTAAGCTGAGCGTGTAGGGTAAGTTTTAGGGTTAGAGATAGAGTTAGGGTCAGGGTTAGGTTTCAGTTTAGAGTTAGGGTTAGGTTCATGCTTAGGATTAGGGTTAGGGCCAGAGTTGGGGGATATTTCGTATTATGTTTAGTTTTAGGGTTAGGGTGAAGTTTATGTTAAGTGTGAGGGTTAGAGTTAGGGTTAGGTTTAGGTTTAGGGCTAGAGTGAAGGGATAGTTTAGGGTTAGGTTTAGTTTTAGAGTTAGGCTTAGGTTTAGGGTGAAGGTTAAGATTAAGGTTAGGGCAAATATTAGAGTTAGGTGTTTGGGTTAAGGTTAGGATCAGGTTAGGGTTAGGTTTAGGGTTAGTGTTAGGTTTTGCTGTTTAGATTAATGTTAGGGTCAGGTTTAGGGTTAGCTTTAGGGTTAGGGTTCGGTTTAGGGTTAGGGTTAGGGTGAAGTTTAAGTCGAGTGAGGGTTGAGCTTAGCCTTAACGTTAGGGTTTAGGGTTAAGGTTAGGATGAGGTTTAGGGTTAAGATTAGTTTTAGGGTTAGGGTAAGTTTTAGGGTTAAGTCTTGGTTAGGTTTAGGGCTAGTTTAAGGTTAGAGATAAGGTTAGCTTAAGGGTAGGGTTTAGGTTTAGATGTTATTGTGAGGGTTAGTGCTAGGTTTCCATTTAAGCTGAGTGTGTAGGGTAAGTTTTAAGGTTAGGATTAGGGTTAGAGATAGAGTTAGGGTCGGGGTTCGGTTTAAGTTCAAAGTTAGGGTGAGGCTTATGGTTAGGATTAGGGTTAGGGTCAGAGTTGGGGGAGATTTCGTATTATGTTTAGTTGTAGGGTTAGGGTTGGAGTGAAGTTTATGTTAAGTGTGAGGGTTAGGGTTAGGGTTTGGGTTAGGTTTAGGGTTAGGGTTAGGGTCAGAGTTAGGTTTAGGGTTAGCTTTAGTTTTGGTTAGGGTTAGGATTTGAATGAAGTTAGGGTAGGTTGAGGGTTATGGGTAGGGTGAAATTTTGGTTAAAGGTGAGGATTCTGTTTAGGGTTAGAGTTCGAGTTATTGTTAGGGTTAGGTTTGAGTTTATGGTAGGTTTCAAGTTAGGGTTAAGGTTAGGTTAGGGTTATGGTCAGGGTTAAGATTAGGATTAGGTTTAGGGTGAGGGTTAAGATCAGAATTATTGTAAGGGTTAGTTTTAGTTTCACAGGTGCGCCAAGGTTAAGGTTATGGTTTGGTATATGGGTAGGGATAGCTTTAGAGTTAGGGTGAGCTTTAGGTTAGGGATAGCGTGGAGTTTAAGATCGGGTGAGGGTTAGTGTTAGGATTATGGCTAAGGTTTAGTTTAGCTTTCAGGTTAGAGTTAAGGTTGTGTTTCGTGTTAGGGTTAAGTTTACGGGTTCTGTTTACTTTTAGGATGAGGGTAAGATTTTAGGTTAGGCTTAAGTTTAGTGTTACGGTTCGGGTTAGGGTCACGGTTTGTGTTAGGCTTTGTGGTTGGGGTGAGGGTTAGGTTGAGGGTTAGGGTTGGGTAAGTATAGGATTACGGTTATGGTAAGGCGTTAGGGGGTAGAGTTTTACTTTAGGGTGAGTGTTTGGGCCAGGGTCCCAGTTAGTCACTGTGGTTCTGGTCATGCTTAGTTTTGGTTTATGGTTAGGGTTAGGTTTATGATCAGGTTTAGGGTTCGTGTTAGAGTTAGGGTTCAGGATTGGGTTAGGCTTTGGTGTTAGGGGTTAGGCTTTGGGTTAGAGTTACCGTTACGGCTTAGGGTTTCTCTTCAGTGTTAGGGTTAGGGTTAGGGAGAGCATTAGGGTTAGGGTTGGGGGATATGGTTAGGGGTTAGGGTGAGGGTTATGGTTAGTTTTACAGTTAAGGTGAAGGTTTAGAGTAAGTGTTATGTTTAGGCTTGGAGTTAGCGTTAGGTTTAGGCTTAGGGTTAGGTGTAGCGTAAGTTTTCGGTTTAGGTTCAGGTTTCGAATTAGAATTAGCGTTCTATTTAAGATCAAGGTTAGAGTTAGGGTTAGTGTTCGGATTAGGTCTACGGTTAGGATTAGGATTAGGTCTAGACTTCGGTTCAGGGCTAATGTAAGGCAGAGTTTTAGGGTTACAGGTGGAGTAGCGTTATGGTTAGAGTTTGGTTTAAGGTTAGGGTTTGGGTTAGGTTTAGGTTTAAGGTTAAGGTTAGGGTTAGGGTTGGATGAAGTTTAGGATGGCGTGAGGGTTATTCTTAGGGTTAGGGCTAGAGTTTGATTTTGTGTTCAGGTTAGTGTTAAGGTTAGGTTTAAAGTTCGGGTTAGGGTTAGGAGTTATCTTTAGGGTTAGTGTTAGGTTTAGGTTCAGGGTTAGAGTTACATTTAGGTTCAGGGTGAGGGTTAAGGTAAGGGTTAGGATTACGGTGAGGATTCTACTTAGTGTTAGAGGTTAGGTTTATGGTTAGGATAGGCTTAAGTTTAGGGTTAATGTTAGGGTTAGTGTTAGATTAAGGTTACTGTTCGTGTTTGGGTTAGGGTTAGGGATAAGTTTAGGGATAGTGTTAGGTTTAGGGTTGGGGATACGGTTCGGGGTTAGGGTGAGGGTTAGCATTAGGTTTAGAGTTAAGGTGAGGGTTTAGGGTAAGTGTTATGGTTAGGGTTAGAGTTAGAGTTAGGGTTAGGGTGAATTTTCAGTTAACAGTGAGGGTTAGGGTAAGGGTTAGGGTCAAGGTTAGAGTTAGGATTAAGATTAGTGTTAGGGTTAGGTTTAGGGTCAGGGTTAGGTTAGGGGTAAGGTTAGGGTTAAGGCTATGTTTACGGTCAGGGGTAGGGCTAGGTTAGGGTTAGGGTTCCGTTTAGAGTTAGAGTTAGTCCTAGGGTTTAGGGTTAGGTTTAAGGTCAGCTTTAGAGTTATTGTTAGGGTTAGGGTTAGGGTAGAGTTAAGGTTAGGGTTAACTTTAAAGTTAAGTAAGGGTTACGTTTAGATCAGTGTTAGGGTTATTATTAGAGATAGGGTTAGGTTTAGGGAAAGGGTTAGGGTTCGTGTGAGGGTTAGTGTTAGGTTTACAGTTAAGCTGATGTTTTACGGTGTTAACGGTTAGGGTCAGGGTTAGAGTTAGGGTTAGGGTTAGGTTTAGGTGTAGGGCTAGAGTGAGGGGATAGTTTAGGGTTAGGTTTAGAGTGAAGGTTAAGTTAACATTAGTGTTAGGGTAAATATTAGAGTTAGGTGTGTGTCTTAAGGTTAGGATCAGGTTAGGGTTAGGTATAGGGTTAATGTTAGGGTTAGGTTTTGGTTTTTGTGTTAAGGTTAGGGTCCGGTTTAGGGTAGCTTTAGGGTTAGGGTTTGGTTTAGGGTTGTGGTTAGGGTGAAGTTGAAGTTAAGGGTGAGGGTTGAGCTTAGCCTTAGCCTTAGGGGTTAGGGTTAGGTTTAAGGTTCGGCTTAGGTTTAGGGTTAAGATCACTTTTAGGGTTCGGGTAAGTGTTAGGGTTAAGTGTTGGTTAGGTTTAGGGCTATGTTAAGGTCAGAGACAAGATTCGGTTAAGGGTAGGTTTAGGTTTAGATGTTAGTGTGAGGGTTAGTGTTAGGTTTCCATTTAAGCTGAGCGTGTAGGGTAAGTTTTAGGGTTAGAGATAGAGTTAGGGTCAGGGTTAGGTTTCAGTTTAGAGTTAGGGTTAGGTTCATGCTTAGGATTAGGGTTAGGGCCAGAGTTGGGGGATATTTCGTATTATGTTTAGTTTTAGGGTTAGGGTGAAGTTTATGTTAAGTGTGAGGGTTAGAGTTAGGGTTAGGTTTAGGTTTAGGGCTAGAGTGAAGGGATAGTTTAGGGTTAGGTTTAGTTTTAGAGTTAGGCTTAGGTTTAGGGTGAAGGTTAAGATTAAGGTTAGGGCAAATATTAGAGTTAGGTGTTTGGGTTAAGGTTAGGATCAGGTTAGGGTTAGGTTTAGGGTTAGTGTTAGGTTTTGCTGTTTAGATTAATGTTAGGGTCAGGTTTAGGGTTAGCTTTAGGGTTAGGGTTCGGTTTAGGGTTAGGGTTAGGGTGAAGTTTAAGTCGAGTGAGGGTTGAGCTTAGCCTTAACGTTAGGGTTTAGGGTTAAGGTTAGGATGAGGTTTAGGGTTAAGATTAGTTTTAGGGTTAGGGTAAGTTTTAGGGTTAAGTCTTGGTTAGGTTTAGGGCTAGTTTAAGGTTAGAGATAAGGTTAGCTTAAGGGTAGGGTTTAGGTTTAGATGTTATTGTGAGAGTTAGTGCTAGGTTTCCCTTTAAGCTGAGTGTGTAGGGTAAGTTTTAAGGTTAGGATTAGGGTTAGAGATAGAGTTAGGGTCGGGGTTCGGTTTAAGTTTAGAGTTAGGGTGAGGCTTATGGTTAGGATTAGGTTTAGGGTCAGAGTTGGGGGAGATTTCGTATTATGTTTAGTTGTAGGGTTAGGGTTGGAGTGAAGTTTATGTTAAGTGTGAGGGTTAAGGTAAGTTTTAGGGGCTGGGTTCAGGTTAATGTAAGGGTTAGGGTTTGGGTTAGGTTTAGGGTTAGGGTTAGGGTCAGAGTTAGGTTTAGGGTTAGCTTTAGTTTTGGTTAGGGTTAGGATTTGAATGAAGTTAGGGTAGGTTGAGGGTTATGGGTAGGGTGAAATTTTGGTTAAAGGTGAGGATTCTGTTTAGGGTTAGAGTTCGAGTTATTGTTAGGGTTAGGTTTGAGTTTATGGTAGGTTTCAAGTTAGGGTTAAGGTTAGGTTAGGGTTATGGTCAGGGTTAAGATTAGGATTAGGTTTAGGGTGAGGGTTAAGATCAGAATTATTGTAAGGGTTAGTTTTAGTTTCACAGGTGCGCCAAGGTTAAGGTTATGGTTTGGTATATGGGTAGGGATAGCTTTAGAGTTAGGGTGAGCTTTAGGTTAGGGATAGCGTGGAGTTTAAGATCGGGTGAGGGTTAGTGTTAGGATTATGGCTAAGGTTTAGTTTAGCTTTCAGGTTAGAGTTAAGGTTGTGTTTCGTGTTAGGGTTAAGTTTACGGGTTCTGTTTACTTTTAGGATGAGGGTAAGATTTTAGATTAGGCTTAAGTTTAGTGTTACGGTTCGGGTTAGGGTCACGGTTTGTGTTAGGCTTTGTGGTTGGGGTGAGGGTTAGGTTGAGGGTTAGGGTTGGGTAAGTATAGGATTACGGTTATGGTAAGGCGTTAGGGGTTAGAGTTTTACTTTAGGGTGAGTGTTTGGGCCAGGGTCCCAGTTAGTCACTGTGGTTCTGGTCATGCTTAGTTTTGGTTTATGGTTAGGGTTAGGTTTATGATCAGGTTTAGGGTTCGTGTTAGAGTTAGGGTTCAGGATTGGGTTAGGCTTTGGTGTTAGGGGTTAGGCTTTGGGTTAGAGTTACCGTTACGGCTTAGGGTTTCTCTTCAGTGTTAGGGTTAGGGTTAGGGAGAGCATTAGGGTTAGGGTTGGGGGATATGGTTAGGGGTTAGGGTGAGGGTTATGGTTAGTTTTACAGTTAAGGTGAAGGTTTAGAGTAAGTGTTATGTTTAGGCTTGGAGTTAGCGTTAGGTTTAGGCTTAGGGTTAGGTGTAGCGTAAGTTTTCGGTTTAGGTTCAGGTTTCGAATTAGAATTAGCGTTCTATTTAAGATCAAGGTTAGAGTTAGGGTTAGTGTTCGGATTAGGTCTACGGTTAGGATTAGGATTAGGTCTAGACTTCGGTTCAGGGCTAATGTAAGGCAGAGTTTTAGGGTTACAGGTGGAGTAGCGTTATGGTTAGAGTTTGGTTTAAGGTTAGGGTTTGGGTTAGGTTTAGGTTTAAGGTTAAGGTTAGGGTTAGGGTTGGATGAAGTTTAGGATGGCGTGAGGGTTATTCTTAGGGTTAGGGCTAGAGTTTGATTTTGTGTTCAGGTTAGTGTTAAGGTTAGATTTAAAGTTCGGGTTAGGGTTAGGAGTTATCTTTAGGGTTAGTGTTAGGTTTAGGTTCTGGGTTAGAGTTACATTTAGGTTCAGGGTGAGGGTTAAGGTAAGGGTTAGGATTACGGTGAGGATTCTACTTAGTGTTAGAGGTTAGGTTTATGGTTAGGATAGGCTTAAGTTTAGGGTTAATGTTAGGGTTAGTGTTAGATTAGGGTTACTGTTCGTGTTTGGGTTAGGGTTAGGGATAAGTTTAGGGATAGCGTTAGGTTTAGGGTTGGGGATACGGTTCGGGGTTAGGGTGAGGGTTAGCATTAGGTTTAGAGTTAAGGTGAGGGTTTAGGTTAAGTGTTATGGTTAGGGTTAGAGTTAGAGTTAGGGTTAGGGTGAATTTTCAGTTAACAGTGAGGGTTAGGGTAAGGGTTAGGGTCAAGGTTAGAGTTAGGATTAAGATTAGTGTTAGGGTTAGGTTTAGGGTCAGGGTTAGGTTAGGGGTAAGGTTAGGGTTAAGGCTATGTTTACGGTCAGGGGTAGGGCTAGGTTAGGGTTAGGGTTCCGTTTAGATTTAGAGTTAGTCCTAGGGTTTAGGGTTAGGTTTAAGGTCAGCTTTAGAGTTATTGTTAGGGTTAGGGTTAGGGTAGAGTTAAGGTTAGGGTTAACTTTAAAGTTAAGTAAGGGTTACGTTTAGGTCAGTGTTAGGGTTATTATTAGAGATAGGGTTAGGTTTAGGGAAAGGGTTAGGGTTCGTGTGAGGGTTAGTGTTAGGTTTACAGTTAAGCTGATGTTTTACGGTGTTAACGGTTAGGGTCAGGGTTAGAGTTAGGGTTAGGGTTAGGTTTAGGTGTAGGGCTAGAGTCAGGGGATAGTTTAGGGTTAGGTTTAGAGTGAAGGTTAAGTTAACATTAGTGTTAGGGTAAATATTAGAGTTAGGTGTGTGTCTTAAGGTTAGGATCAGGTTAGGGTTAGGTATAGGGTTAATGTTAGGGTTAGGTTTTGGTTTTTGTGTTAAGGTTAGGGTCCGGTTTAGGGTAGCTTTAGGGTTAGGGTTTGGTTTAGGGTTGTGGTTAGGGTGAAGTTGAAGTTAAGGGTGAGGGTTGAGCTTAGCCTTAGCCTTAGGGGTTAGGGTTAGGTTTAAGGTTCGGATTAGGTTTAGGGTTAAGATCACTTTTAGGGTTCGGGTAAGTGTTAGGGTTAAGTGTTGGTTAGGTTTAGGGCTATGTTAAGGTCAGAGACAAGATTCGGTTAAGGGTAGGTTTAGGTTTCGATGTTAGTGTGAGGGTTAGTGTTAGGTTTCCATTTAAGCTGAGCGTGTAGGGTAAGTTTTAGGGTTAGAGATAGAGTTAGGGTCAGGGTTAGGTTTCAGTTTAGAGTTAGGGTTAGGTTCATGCTTAGGATTAGGGTTAGGGCCAGAGTTGGGGGATATTTCGTATTATGTTTAGTTTTAGGGTTAGGGTGAAGTTTATGTTAAGTGTGAGGGTTAGAGTTAGGGTTAGGTTTAGGTTTAGGGCTAGAGTGAAGGGATAGTTTAGGGTTAGGTTTAGTTTTAGAGTTAGGCTTAGGTTTAGGGTGAAGGTTAAGATTAAGGTTAGGGCAAATATTAGAGTTAGGTGTTTGGGTTAAGGTTAGGATCAGGTTAGGGTTAGGTTTAGGGTTAGTGTTAGGTTTTGCTGTTTAGATTAATGTTAGGGTCAGGTTTAGGGTTAGCTTTAGGGTTAGGGTTCGGTTTAGGGTTAGGGTTAGGGTGAAGTTTAAGTCGAGTGAGGGTTGAGCTTAGCCTTAACGTTAGGGTTTAGGGTTAAGGTTAGGATGAGGTTTAGGTTTAAGATTAGTTTTAGGGTTAGGGTAAGTTTTAGGGTTAAGTCTTGGTTAGGTTTAGGGCTAGTTTAAGGTTAGAGATAAGGTTAGCTTAAGGGTAGGGTTTAGGTTTAGATGTTATTGTGAGAGTTAGTGCTAGGTTTCCCTTTAAGCTGAGTGTGTAGGGTAAGTTTTAAGGTTAGGATTAGGGTTAGAGATAGAGTTAGGGTCGGGGTTCGGTTTAAGTTTAGAGTTAGGGTGAGGCTTATGGTTAGGATTAGGTTTAGGGTCAGAGTTGGGGGAGATTTCGTATTATGTTTAGTTGTAGGGTTAGGGTTGGAGTGAAGTTTATGTTAAGTGTGAGGGTTAAGGTAAGTTTTAGGGGCTGGGTTCAGGTTAGGGTAAGGGTTAGGGTTTGGGTTAGGTTTAGGGTTAGGGTTAGGGTCAGAGTTAGGTTTAGGGTTAGCTTTAGTTTTGGTTAGGGTTAGGATTTGAATGAAGTTAGGGTAGGTTGAGGGTTATGGGTAGGGTGAAATTTTGGTTAAAGGTGAGGATTTGGTTTAGGGTTAGGGTTCGAGTTATTGTTAGGGTTAGGTTTGAGTTTATGGTAGGTTTCAAGTTAGGGTTAAGGTTAGGTTAGGGTTATGGTCAGGGTTAAGATTAGGATTAGGTTTAGGGTGAGGGTTAAGATCAGAATTATTGTAAGGGTTAGTTTTAGTTTCACAGGTGCGCCAAGGTTAAGGTTATGGTTTGGTATATGGGTAGGGATAGCTTTAGAGTTAGGGTGAGCTTTAGGTTAGGGATAGGGTGGAGTTTAAGATCGGGTGAGGGTTAGTGTTAGGATTATGGCTAAGGTTTAGTTTAGCTTTCAGGTTAGTGTTAAGGTTGTGTTTCGTGTTAGGGTTAAGTTTACGGGTTCTGTTTACTTTTAGGATGAGGGTAAGATTTTAGGTTAGGCTTAAGTTTAGTGTTACGGTTCGGGTTAGGGTCACGGTTTGTGTTAGGCTTTGTGGTTGGGGTGAGGGTTAGGTTGAGGGTTAGGGTTGGGTAAGTATAGGATTACGGTTATGGTAAGGCGTTAGGGGGTAGAGTTTTACTTTAGGGTGAGTGTTTGGGCCAGGGTCCCAGTTAGTCACTGTGGTTCTGGTCATGCTTAGTTTTGGTTTATGGTTAGGGTTAGGTTTATGATCAGGTTTAGGGTTCGTGTTAGAGTTAGGGTTCAGGATTGGGTTAGGCTTTGGTGTTAGGGGTTAGGCTTTGGGTTAGAGTTACCGTTACGGCTTAGGGTTTCTCTTCAGTGTTAGGGTTAGGGTTAGGGAGAGCATTAGGGTTAGGGTTGGGGGATATGGTTAGGGGTTAGGGTGAGGGTTATGGTTAGTTTTACAGTTAAGGTGAAGGTTTAGAGTAAGTGTTATGTTTAGGCTTGGAGTTAGCGTTAGGTTTAGGCTTAGGGTTAGGTGTAGCGTAAGTTTTCGGTTTAGGTTCAGGTTTCGAATTAGAATTAGCGTTCTATTTAAGATCAAGGTTAGAGTTAGGGTTAGTGTTCGGATTAGGTCTACGGTTAGGATTAGGATTAGGTGTAGACTTAGGTTCAGGGCTAATGTAAGGCAGAGTTTTAGGGTTACAGGTGGAGTAGCGTTATGGTTAGAGTTTGGTTTAAGGTTAGGGTTTGGGTTAGGTTTAGGTTTAAGGTTAAGGTTAGGGTTAGGGTTGGATGAAGTTTAGGATGGCGTGAGGGTTATTCTTAGGGTTAGGGCTAGAGTTTGATTTTGTGTTCAGGTTAGTGTTAAGGTTAGGTTTAAAGTTCGGGTTAGGGTTAGGAGTTATCTTTAGGGTTAGTGTTAGGTTTAGGTTCAGGGTTAGAGTTACATTTAGGTTCAGGGTGAGGGTTAAGGTAACGGTTAGGATTACGGTGAGGATTCTACTTAGTGTTAGAGGTTAGGTTTATGGTTAGGATAGGCTTAAGTTTAGGGTTAATGTTAGGGTTAGTGTTAGATTAGGGTTACTGTTCGTGTTTGGGTTAGGGTTAGGGATAAGTTTCGGGATAGTGTTAGGTTTAGGGTTGGGGATACGGTTCGGGGTTAGGGTGAGGATTAGCATTAGGTTTAGAGTTAAGGTGAGGGTTTAGGGTAAGTGTTATGGTTAGGGTTAGAGTTAGAGTTAGGGTTAGGGTGAATTTTCAGTTAACAGTGAGGGTTAGGGTAAGGGTTAGGGTCAAGGTTAGAGTTAGGATTAAGATTAGTGTTAGGGTTAGGTTTAGGGTCAGGGTTAGGTTAGGGGTAAGGTTAGAGTTAAGGCTATGTTTACGGTCAGGGGTAGGGCTAGGTTAGGGTTAGGGTTCGGTTTAGAGTTAGAGTTAGTCCTAGGGTTTAGGGTTAGGTTTAAGGTCAGCTTTAGAGTTATTGTTAGGGTTAGGGTTAGGGTAGAGTTAAGGTTAGGGTTAACTTTAAAGTTAAGTAAGGGTTACGTTTAGGTCAGTGTTAGGGTTATTATTAGAGATAGGGTTAGGTTTAGGGAAAGGGTTAGGGTTCGTGTGAGGGTTAGTGTTAGGTTTACAGTTAAGCTGATGTTTTACGGTGTTAACGGTTAGGGTCAGGGTTAGAGTTAGGGTTAGGGTTAGGTTTAGGTGTAGGGCTAGAGTGAGGGGATAGTTTAGGGTTAGGTTTAGAGTGAAGGTTAAGTTAACATTAGTGTTAGGGTAAATATTAGAGTTAGGTGTGTGTCTTAAGGTTAGGATCAGGTTAGGGTTAGGTATAGGGTTAATGTTAGGGTTAGGTTTTGGTTTTTGCGTTAAGGTTAGGGTCCGGTTTAGGGTAGCTTTAGGGTTAGGGTTTGGTTTAGGGTTGTGGTTAGGGTGAAGTTGAAGTTAAGGGTGAGGGTTGAGCTTAGCCTTAGCCTTAGGGGTTAGGGTTAGGTTTAAGGTTCGGCTTAGGTTTAGGGTTAAGATCACTTTTAGGGTTCGGGTAAGTGTTAGGGTTAAGTGTTGGTTAGGTTTAGGGCTATGTTAAGGTCAGAGACAAGATTCGGTTAAGGGTAGGTTTAGGTTTAGATGTTAGTGTGAGGGTTAGTGTTAGGTTTCCATTTAAGCTGAGCGTGTAGGGTAAGTTTTAGGGTTAGAGATAGAGTTAGGGTCAGGGTTAGGTTTCAGTTTAGAGTTAGGGTTAGGTTCATGCTTAGGATTAGGGTTAGGGCCAGAGTTGGGGGATATTTCGTATTATGTTTAGTTTTAGGGTTAGGGTGAAGTTTATGTTAAGTGTGAGGGTTAGAGTTAGGGTTAGGTTTAGGTTTAGGGCTAGAGTGAAGGGATAGTTTAGGGTTAGGTTTAGTTTTAGAGTTAGGCTTAGGTTTAGGGTGAAGGTTAAGATTAAGGTTAGGGCAAATATTAGAGTTAGGTGTTTGGGTTAAGGTTAGGATCAGGTTAGGGTTAGGTTTAGGGTTAGTGTTAGGTTTTGCTGTTTAGATTAATGTTAGGGTCAGGTTTAGGGTTAGCTTTAGGGTTAGGGTTCGGTTTAGGGTTAGGGTTAGGGTGAAGTTTAAGTCGAGTGAGGGTTGAGCTTAGCCTTAACGTTAGGGTTTAGGGTTAAGGTTAGGATGAGGTTTAGGGTTAAGATTAGTTTTAGGGTTAGGGTAAGTTTTAGGGTTAAGTCTTGGTTAGGTTTAGGGCTAGTTTAAGGTTAGAGATAAGGTTAGCTTAAGGGTAGGGTTTAGGTTTAGATGTTATTGTGAGGGTTAGTGCTAGGTTTCCATTTAAGCTGAGTGTGTAGGGTAAGTTTTAAGGTTAGGATTAGGGTTAGAGATAGAGTTAGGGTCGGGGTTCGGTTTAAGTTCAGAGTTAGGGTGAGGCTTATGGTTAGGATTAGGGTTAGGGTCAGAGTTGGGGGAGATTTCGTATTATGTTTAGTTGTAGGGTTAGGGTTGGAGTGAAGTTTATGTTAAGTGTGAGGGTTAGGGTTAGTTTTAGGGGTTGGGTTCAGGTTAGGGTCAGGGTTAGGGTTTGGGTTAGGTTTAGGGTTAGGGTTAGGGTCAGAGTTAGGTTTAGGGTTAGCTTTAGTTTTGGTTAGGGTTAGGATTTGAATGAATTTAGGGTAGGTTGAGGGTTATGGGTAGGGTGAAATTTTGGTTAAAGGTGAGGATTCGATTTAGGGTTAGGGTTCGAGTTATTGTTAGGGTTAGGTTTGAGTTTATGGTAGGTTTCAAGTTAGGGTTAAGGTTAGGTTAGGGTTATGGTCAGGGTTAAGATTAGGATTAGGTTTAGGGTGAGGGTTAAGATCAGAATTATTGTAAGGTTTAGTTTTAGTTTCACACGTGCGCCAAGGTTAAGGTTTGGTATATGGGTAGGGATAGCTTTAGAGTTAGGGTGAGCTTTAGGTTAGGGATAGCGTGGAGTTTAAGATCGGGTGAGGGTTAGTGTTAGGATTATGGCTAAGGTTTAGTTTAGCTTTCAGGTTAGTGTTAAGGTTGTGTTTCGTGTTAGGGTTAAGTTTACGGGTTCTGTTTACTTTTAGAATGAGGGTAAGATTTTAGGTTAGGCTTAAGTTTAGTGTTACGGTTCGGGTTAGGGTCACGTTTTGTGTTAGGCTTTGTGGTTGGGGTGAGGGTTAGGTTGAGGGTTAGGGTTGGGTAAGTATAGGATTACGGTTATGGTAAGGCGTTAGGGGGTAGAGTTTTACTTTAGGGTGAGTGTTTGGGCGAGGGTCCCAGTTAGTCACTGTGGTTCTGGTCATGCTTAGTTTTCGTTTATGGTTAGGGTTAGGTTTATGATCAGGTTTAGGGTTCGTGTTAGAGTTAGGGTTCAGGATTGGGTTAGGCTTTGGTGTTAGGGGTTAGGCTTTGGGTTAGAGTTACCGTTACGGCTTAGGGTTTCTCTTCAGTGTTAGGGTTAGGGTTAGGGAGAGCATTAGGGTTAGGGTTGGGGGATATGGTTAGGGGTTAGGGTGAGGGTTATGGTTAGCTTTACAGTTAAGGTGAAGGGTTTAGAGTAAGTGTTATGTTTAGGCTTGGAGTTAGCGTTAGGTTTAGGCTTAGGGTTAGGTGTAGCGTAAGCTTTCGGTTTAGGTTAAGGTTTCGAATTAGAATTAGCGTTCTATTTAAGATCAAGGTTAGAGTTAGGGTTAGTGTTCGGATTAGGTCTACGGTTAGGATTAGGATTAGGTGTAGACTTAGGTTCAGGGCTAATGTAAGGCAGAGTTTTAGGGTTACAGGTGGAGTAGCGTTATGGTTAGAGTTTGGTTTAAGGTTAGGGTTTGGGTTAGGTTTAGGTTTAAGGTTAAGGTTAGGGTTAGGGTTGGATGAAGTTTAGGATGGCGTGAGGGTTATTCTTAGGGTTAGGGCTAGAGTTTGATTTTGTGTTCAGGTTAGTGTTAAGGTTAGGTTTAAAGTCCGGGTTAGGGTTAGGAGTTATCTTTAGGGTTAGTGTTAGGTTTAGGTTCAGGGTTAGAGTTACATTTAGGTTCAGGGTGAGGGTTAAGGTAAGGGTTAGGATTACGGTGAGGATTCTACTTAGTGTTAGAGGTTAGGTTTATGGTTAGGATAGGCTTAAGTTTAGGGTTAATGTTAGGGTTAGTGTTAGATTAGGGTTACTGTTCGTGTTTGGGTTAGGGTTAGGGATAAGTTTAGGGATAGTGTTAGGTTTAGGGTTGGGGATACGGTTCGGGGTTAGGGTGAGGGTTAGCATTAGGTTTAGAGTTAAGGTGAGGGTTTAGGGTAAGTGTTATGGTTAGGGTTAGAGTTAGAGTTAGGGTTAGGGTGAATTTTCAGTTAATAGTGAGGGTTAGGGTAAGGGTTAGGGTTAAGGTTAGAGTTAGGATTAAGATTAGTGTTAGGGTTAGGTTTAGGGTCAGCGTTAGGTTAGGGGTGAGGTTACGGTTAAGGCTATGTTTACGGTCAGCGGTAGGGCTAGGTTAGGGTTACGGTTCTGTTTCGAGTTAGAGTTAGTGCTAGGGTTTAGGGTTAGGTTTAGGGTCAGCTTTAGAGTTATGGTTAGGGTTAGGGTTAGGGTAGAGTTAAGGTTAGGGTTAACTTTAAAGATAAGTAAGGGTTACGTTCAGGTCAGTGTTAGGGTTATTATTAGAGATAGGGTTAGGTTTAGGGAAAGGGTTAGGGTTCGTGTGAGGGTTAGTGTTAGGTTTACAGTTAAGCTGATGTTTTACGGTGTTAACGGTTAGGGTCAGGGTTAGAGTTAGGGTTAGGGTTAGGTTTAGGTGTAGGGCTAGAGTGAGGGGATAGTTTAGGGTTAGGTTTAGAGTGAAGGTTAAGTTAACATTAGTGTTAGGGTAAATATTAGAGTTAGGTGTTTGTCTTAAGGTTAGGATCAGGTTAGGGTTAGGTATAGGGTTAATGTTAGGGTTAGGTTTTGGTTTTTGTGTTAAGGTTAGGGTCCGGTTTAGGGTAGCTTTAGGGTTAGGGTTTGGTTTAGGGTTGTGGTTAGGGTGAAGTTGAAGTAAAGGGTGAGGGTTCAGCTTAGCCTTAGCCTTAGGGGTTAGGGTTAGGTTTAAGGTTCGGATTAGGTTTAGGGTTAAGATCACTTTTAGGGTTCGGGTAAGTGTTAGGGTTAAGTGTTGGTTAGGTTTAGGGCTATGCTAAGGTCAGAGACAAGATTCGGTTAAGGGTAGGTTTAGGTTTAGATGTTAGTGTGAGGGTTAGTGTTAGGTTTCCATTTAAGCTGAGCGTGTAGGGTAAGTTTTAGGGTTAGAGATAGAGTTAGGGTCAGGGTTAGGTTTCAGTTTAGAGTTAGGGTTAGGTTCATGCTTAGGATTAGGGTTAGGGCCAGAGTTGGGGGATATTTTCTATTATGTTTAGTTTTAGGGTTAGGGTGAAGTTTATGTTAAGTGTGTGGGTTAGAGTTAGGGTTAGGTTTAGGTTTAGGGCTAGAGTGAAGGGATAGTTTAGGGTTAGGTTTAGTTTTAGAGTTAGGCTTAGTTTTAGGGTGAAGGTTAAGATTAAGGTTAGGGTAAATATTAGAGTTAGGTGTTTGGGTTAAGGTTAGGATCAGGTTAGGGTTAGGTTTAGGGTTAGTGTTAGGGTTAGTGTTAGGTTTTGCTGTTTAGATTAATTTAGGGTCAGGTTTAGGGTTAGCTTTAGGGTTAGGGTTCGGTTTAGGGTTACGGTTAGGGTGAAGTTTAAGTCGAGTGAGGGTTGAGCTTAGCCTTAACGTTAGGGTTTAGGGTTAAGGTTAGGATGAGGTTTAGGGTTAAGATTAGTTTTAGGGTTAGGGTAAGTTTTAGGGTTAAGTCATGGTTAGGTTTAGGGCTAGTTTAAGGTTAGAGATAAGGTTAGCTTAAGGGCAGGGTTTAGGTTTAGATGTTATTGTGAGTGTTAGTGTTAGGTTTCCATTTAAGCTGAGTGTGTAGGGTAAGTTTTAAGGTTAAGGTTAGGGTTAGAGATAGATAGAGTTAGGGTCGGGGTTCGGTTTAAGTTTAGAGTTAGGGTGAGGCTTATGGTTAGGATTAGGGTTAGGGTCAGAGTTGGGGGAGATTTCGTATTATATTTAGTTGTAGGGTTAGGGTTGGAGTGAAGTTTATGTTAAGTGTGAGGGTTAGGGTTAGTTTTAGGGGTTGGGTTCAGGTTAGGGTCAGGGTTAGGGTTTGGATTATGTTTAGGGTTAGGGTTAGGGTTAGAGTTAGGTTTAGGATTAGCTTTAGTTTTGGTTAGGGTTAGGATTTGAATGAAGTTAGGGTAGGTTTAGGGTTATGGGTAGGGTGAAATTTTGGTTAAAGGTGAGGATTCGGTTTAGGGTTAGGGTTAGAGTTATTGTTAGGGTTAGGTTTGAGTTTATGGTAGGTTTCAAGTTAGGGTTAAGGTTAGGTTAGGGTTACGGTCAGGGTTAAGATTAGGATTAGGTTTAGGGTGAGGGTTAAGATCAGAATTATTGTAAGGGTTAGTTTTAGTTTCACAGGTGCGCCAAGGTGAAGGTTATGGTTTGGTATATGGGTAGGGATAGCTTTAGAGTTAGGGTGAGCTTTAGGTTAGGGATAGGGTGGAGTTTAAGATCGGGTGAGGGTTAGTGTTAGGGTTATGGCTAAGGTTTGGTTTAGCTTTCAGGTTAGTGTTAAGGTTGTGTTTCGTGTTAGGGTTAAGTTTACGGGTTCTGTTTACTTTTAGGATGAGGGTAAGATTTTAGGTTAGGCTTAAGTTTAGTGTTACGGGTCGGGTTAGGGTCACGGTTTGTGTTAGGCTTTGTGGTTGGGGTGAGGGTTAGGTTGAGGGTTAGGGTTGGGTAAGTATAGGATTACGGTTATGGTAAGGTGTTAGGGGTTAGAGTTTTACTTTAGGGTGAGTGTTTGGGCGAGGGTCCCAGTTAGTCATTGTGGTTCTGGTCATGCTTAATTTTGGTTTATGGTTAGGGTTAGGTTTATGATCAGGTTTAGGGTTAGTGTTAGAGTTAGGGTTCAGGTTTGCGTTAGGCTTTGGTGTTAGGGGTTAGACTTTGGGTTAGAGTTACCGTTACGGCTTAGGGTTTCTCTTCAGTGTTAGGGTTAGGGTTAGGGAGAGCATTAGGGTTAGGGTTGGGGGATATGGTTAGGGGTTAGGGTGAGGGTTATGGTTAGTTTTACAGTTAAGGTGAGGGTTTAGAGTAAGTGTTATGTTTAGGCTTGGAGTTAGCGTTAGGTTTAGGCTTAGGGTTAGGTGTAGCGTAAGTTTTCGGTTTAGGTTCAGGTTTCGAATTAGAATTAGTGTTCTATTTAAGATCAAGGATAGAGTTAGGGTTAGTGTTCGGATTAGGTGTACGGTTAGGATTAGGATTAGGTCTAGACTTCGGTTCAGGGCTAATGGAAGGCTCAGTTTTAGGGTTACAGGTGGAGTAGCGTTATGGTTAGAGTTTGGTTTAAGGTTAGGGTTTGGGTTAGGTTTAGGTTTAAGGTTAAGGTTAGTGTTAGGGTTGGATGAAGTTTAGGATGGCGTGAGGGTTATTCTTAGGGTTAGGGCTAGAGTTTGATTTTGTGTTCAGGTTAGTGTTAAGGTTAGGTTTAAAGTTCGGGTTAGGGTTAGGAGTTATCTTTAGGGTTAGTGTTAGGTTTAGGTTCAGGGTTAGAGTGACATTTAGGTTCAGGGTGAGGGTTAAGATAAGGGTTAGGATTAGGGTGAGGATTATACTTAGAGGTTAGTTTTAGGGTGTTAGGGTTAGGTTTATGGTTAGGGTAGGGTTAAGTTTAGGGTTAATGTCAGGGTTAGTGTTAGATTAGGGTTACTGTTTGTGTTTGGGTTAGGGTTAGGGATAAGTTTAGGGATTGCGTTAGGCTTAGGGGTGGGGAGACGGTTTCGGGTTAGGGTGAATTAGAGTAAGTGTTTATTTAGGATCAAGGGTAGAGTTAAGGTTTGGGTTAGGGTTAGGTTTGGAGATCAGGTGAGGGTTTAGGGTAAGGGTTATGGTAAGGGTTAGAGTTAGAGATAGGGTTAGGCTTAGGGTGAATTTTGAGTTAATAGTGAGGGTTAGGGTAAGGGTTAGGGTTAAGGTTAGAGTTAGGATTCAGATTAGTGTTAGGGTTAGTTTTAGGTTTAGGGTTAGGGTAGGGGCAAGGTTAGGGTTAAGGCTAGGATTACGCTCAAGGGTAGGGCTAGGTTAGGGTTAGGGCTCGGTTTAGGGTTAGAGTTAGTACTAGGGTTTAGGGTTAGGTTTAGGGTCAGCTTTCGAGTTATTGTTAGGGATAGGGTTAGGGTAGAGTTAAGATTAGGGTTAAGTGTAGGGTTAGGGTAAAGGTTAGGTTTAGCTCAGGCTTAGGGTTAGGATTAGGGATAGGGTTAGATTTAGGGAAAGGGTTAGGGTTCGTGGGAGGGTTAGTGTTAGGTTTACAGTTAAGCTGATGATTCACGGTGTTACGGTTAGGGTCAGGGTTAGAGTTAGTGTTAGGTTTAGGGCTAGAGTGAGGGGAGAGTTTAGGCTTCGGTTTAGTTTTAGGGTTAGGTTTAGGGTGAAGGTGAAGATTAGGGTTAGGGTAAATATTAGAGTTAGGTGTTTGGGGTATGGTTAGGATCAGGTTAGGGTTAGGTTGAGGGTTAGGATTAGGGTTAGGGTGAGAGTTGGGGGAGATTTAGTATTATGTTTAGTTTTAGGGTTAGGCTTGGGGTAAGGTTATGTTATGTGTGAGGGTTAGCGTTAGGGTTAGGGTTAGGGGTTTTGGGTTCAGTTTAGGGTCAGGGTAAGGGTTTGGGTTAGGTTTAGGGGTAGGGATAGGTTTAGAGTTAGGGTGAGCTTTAGGTTTGGCATAGGGTGAACTTTAAGATCGGGTGAGTGTTAGGGTTAGGGTTATGACTAAGGTTTGGTTGAGTTATCAGGTTAGTGTTAAGATTGTGTTTCGTGTTAGGGTTAAGTTGACGGGTTTTGTTTAATTTTAGGGTTAGTTTATAGATTTTAGGTTAGGGTTCAGTTTAGTGTTACGGTTAGGCTTGGGGTCACTGTGTTAGGCGTTGTGGTTGGGGTGAAGGTTAGGTTTAGGGTTAGGGTTGGGTAGGGTTAGGATTCTGGTTATGGTAAGGTGTTAGGGGTTAGAGTTTTAGTTTAGGGTTAGGGTTTGGGTGAGGGTACTTGTTAGTCATTGTGGTTCTGGTCATGGTTAGGTTTGGTTTAGGGTTAGGGGTAGGTTTATGATTAGGTTTAGGGTTAGTGTTTAGGTTAGGGTGAGAGTTAGGGTTAAGGTTTGGGTTAGGCTTTGGTG
Source organism: Loxodonta africana (assembly GCF_030014295.1). NCBI lineage: Eukaryota > Metazoa > Chordata > Mammalia > Proboscidea > Elephantidae > Loxodonta > Loxodonta africana. Next base: position 95,667 of record NW_026974858.1, on the reverse strand, counting down.
TCAGGGTTTAGGGTTTGGGTTAGAGTTATCATTCGGGCTTAGGGGTTCAGGTTAATATTAGGATTAGGGAGAGCATTAGGGTTAGGGTTTGGGGATACGGTTAGGGGTTAGGGTGAGGGTTATGGTTAGTTTTACAGTTAAGGCGAGGGATTAGGGTAAGTGTTATATTTAGGGTTAGAGTTAGGATTAGGTGTAGGTCAGGTTTAGGTGTAGCGTAAGATTTCGGTTTAGATTCAGGTTTCGAATTAGAGTTAGTGTTTATTTAGGATCAAGGGTAGAGTTAGGGTTTTGGTTAGGGTTAGGTCTACGGTTAGGATTAGGTCTACGCTTAGGTTGAGGGCTAATGTAAGGCTGAGTTTTAGGGATCCAGGTGGAGCAGTGTTATGGTTAGAGTTTGGTTTAAGGTTAGGGTTTGGGTTAGGTTTAGGTTTAGGGTTAAGTTTAGGGTTAGGGTTGGATGAAGTTTAGGATGGGGTGAGGATTATTCTTATGGTTAGGGCTAGAGTTTGATTTTGTGTTCAGGTTAGTGTTAAGGTTAGGGTTAGGGTTCGGGTAAGGTTTAGGAGGTACGTTTAGCGTTATTGTTAGGTTTAGGTTCAGGGTTAGAGTGACATTTAGGTTCAGGGTGAGGGTTAAGATAAGGGTTAGGATTACGGTGAGGATTATACTTAGAGGTTAGTTTTAGGGTGTTAGGGTTAGGTTTATGGTTAGGGTAGGGTTAAGTTTAGGGTTAATGTCAGGGTTAGTGTTAGATTAGGGTTACTGTTTGTGTTTGGGTTAGGGTTAGGGATAAGTTTAGGGATTGCGTTAGGTTTAGGGGTGGGGATACGGTTAGGGGTTAGGGTGAGGGTTAGGGTAACGTTTCGAGTTAAGGTGAGGGTTTAGGGTAAGGGTTATGGTAAGGGTTAGAGTTAGAGATAGGGTTAGGCTTAGGGTGAATTTTGAGTTAATAGTGAGGGTTAGGGTAAGGGTTAGGGTTAAGGTTAGAGTTAGGATTCAGTTTAGTGTTAGGGTTAGTTTTAGGTTTAGGGTTAGGGTAGGGGCAAGGTTAGGGTTAAGGCTAGGATTACGCTCAAGGGTAGGGCTAGGTTAGGGTTAGGGCTCGGTTTAGGGTTAGAGTTAGTACTAGGGTTTAGGGTTAGGGTTAGGGTCAGCTTTCGAGTTATTGTTAGGGATAGGGTTAGGGTAGAGTTAAGATTAGGGTTAAGTGTAGGGTTAGGGTAAAGGTTAGGTTTAGGTCAGGTTTAGGGTTAGGATTAGGGATAGGGTTAGATTTAGGGAAAGGGTTAGGGTTCGTGGGAGGGTTAGTGTTAGGTTTACAGTTAAGCTGATGATTTACGGTGTTACGGTTAGGGTCAGGGTTAGAGTTAGTGTTAGGTTTAGGGCTAGAGTGAGGGGAGAGTTTAGGCTTCGGTTTAGTTTTAGGGTTAGGTTTAGGGTGAAGGTGAAGATTAGGGTTAGGGTAAATATTAGAGTTAGGTGTTTGGGGTATGGTTAGGATCAGGTTAGGGTTAGGTTGAGGGTTAGGATTAGGGTTAGGGTGAGAGTTGGGGGAGATTTAGTATTATGTTTAGGGTTAGGCTTGGGGTAAGGTTATGTTATGTGTGAGGGTTAGCGTTAGGGTTAGGGTTAGGGGTTTTGGGTTCAGTTTAGGGTCAGGGTAAGGGTTTGGGTTAGGTTTAGGGGTAGGGATAGGTTTAGAGTTAGGGTGAGCTTTAGGTTTGGCATAGGGTGAACTTTAAGATCGGGTGAGTGTTAGGGTTAGGGTTATGACTAAGGTTTGGTTGAGTTATCAGGTTAGTGTTAAGATTGTGTTTCGTGTTAGAGTTAAGTTGACGGGTTTTGTTTAATTTTAAGGTTAGTTTATAGATTTTAGGTTAGGGTTCAGTTTAGTGTTACGGTTAGGCTTGGGGTCACTGTGTTAGGCGTTGTGGTTGGGGTGAAGGTTAGGTTTAGGGTTAGGGTTGGGTAGGGTTAGGATTCTGGTTATGGTAAGGTGTTAGGGGTTAGAGTTTTAGTTTAGGGTTAGGGCTTGGGTGAGGGTACTTGTTAGTCATTGTGGTTTTGGTCATGGTTAGGTTTGGTTTAGGGTTAGGGGTAGGTTTATGATTAGGTTTAGGGTTAGTGTTTAGGTTAGGGTGAGAGTTAGGGTTAAGGTTTGGGTTAGGCTTTGGTGTCAGGGTTTAGGGTTTGGGTTAGAGTTATCATTCGGGCTTAGGGGTTCAGGTTAATATTTGGATTAGGGAGAGCATTAGGGTTAGGGTTTGGGGATACGGTTAGGTGTTAGGGTGAGGGTTATGGTTAGTTTTACACTTAAGGCGAGGGATTAGGGTAAGTGTTATATTTAGGGTTAGAGTTAGGATTAGGTGTAGGTCAGTTTTAGGTGTAGCGTAAGATTTCGGTTTAGATTCAGGTTTCGAATTAGAGTTAGTGTTTATTTAGGATCAAGGGTAGAGTTAGGGTTTGGTTAGGGTTAGGTCTACGGTTAGGATTAGGATTAGGTCTAGGCTTAGGTTGAGGGCTAATGTAAGGCTGAGTTTTAGGGATACAGGTGGAGCAGTGTTATGGTTAGAGTTTGGTTTAAGGTTAGGGTTTGGGTTAGGTTTAGGTTTAGGGTTAAGTTTAGGGTTAGGGTTGGATGAAGTTTAGGATGGGGTGAGGGTTATTCTTATGGTTAGGGCTAGAGTTTGATTTTGTGTTCAGGTTAGTGTTAAGGTTATGTTTAGGGTTCGGGTAAGGATTAGGAGGTACGTTTAGCGTTATTGTTAGGTTTAGGTTCATGGTTAGAGTGACCTTTAGGTTCAGGGTGAGGGTTAAGATAAGGGTTAGGATTAGGGTGAGGATTATACTTAGAGGTAAGTTTTAGGGTGTTAGAGTTAGGTTTATGGTTAGGGTAGGGTTAAGTTTAGGGTTAATGTCAGGGTTAGTGTTAGATTAGGGTTACTGTTTGTGTTTGTGTTAGGGTTAGGGATAAGTTTAGGGATTGCGTTAGGTTTAGGGGTGGGGAGACGGTTAGGGGTTAGGGTGAGGGTTAGGGTTAGGTTTAGAGTTAAGGTGAGGGTTTAGGGTAAGGGTTATGGTAAGGGTTAGAGTTAGAGATATTGTTAGGCTTAGGGTGAATTTTGAGTTAATAGTGAGGGTTAGGGTAAGGGTTAGGGTTAAGGTTAGAGTTAGGATTCAGATTAGTGTTAGGGTTAGTTTTAGGTTTAGGGTTAGGGTAGGGGCAAGGTTAGGGTTAAGGCTAGGGTTACGCTCAAGGGTAGGGCTCGGTTAGGGTTAGGGCTCGGTTTAGGGTTAGAGTTAGTACTAGGGTTTAGGGTTAGGGTTAGGGTCAGCTTTCGAGTTATTGTTAGGGATAGGGTTAGGGTAGAGTTAAGATTAGGGTTAAGTGTAGGGTTAGGGTAAAGGTTAGGTTCAGGTCAGGCTTTGGGTTAGGATTAGGGATAGGGTTAGATTTAGGGAAAGGGTTAGGGTTCGTGGGAGGGTTAGTGTTAGGTTTACAGTTAAGCTGATGATTTACGGTGTTACGGTTAGGGTCAGGGTTAGAGTTAGTGTTAGGTTTAGGGCTAGAGTGAGGGGAGAGTTTAGGCTTAGGTTTAGTTTTAGGGTTAGGTTTAGGGTGAAGGTGAAGATTAGGGTTAGGGTAAATAGAGTTAGGTGTTTGGGGTATGGTTAGGATCAGGTTAGGGTTAGGTTGAGGGTTAGGATTAGGGTTAGGGTGAGAGTTGGGGGAGATTTAGTATTATGTTTAGTTTTAGGGTTAGGCTTGGGGTAAGGTTATGTTATGTGTGAGGGTTAGCGTTAGGGTTAGCGGTTTTGGGTTCACTTTAGGGTCAGGGTAAGGGTTTGGATTAGGTTTAGGGGTAGGGATAGGTTTAGAGTTAGGGTGAGCTTTAGGTTTGGCATAGGGTGAACTTTAAGATCGGGTGAGTGTTAGGGTTAGGTTTATGACTAAGGTTTGGTTGAGTTTTCAGGTTAGTGTTAAGATTGTGTTTCGTGTTAGGGTTAAGTTGACGGGTTTTGTTTAATTTTAGGGTTAGTTTATAGATTTTAGGTTAGGGTTCAGTTTAGTGTTACGGTTAGGCTTGGGGTCACTGTTTGTTTTAGGCGTTGTGGTTGGGGTGAAAGTTAGTTTTATGGTTAGGGATGGGTAGGGTTAGGATTCTGGTTATGGTAAGGTATTATGGGTTAGAGTTTTAGTTTAGGGTTAGGGCTTGGGTGAGGGTACTTGTTAGTCATTGTGGTTCTGGTCATGGTTAGGTTTGGTTTAGGGTTAGGGGTAGGTTTATGATTAGGTTTAGGGTTAGTGTTTAGGTTAGGGTGAGAGTTAGGGTTAAGGTTTGGGTTAGGCTTTGGTGTCAGGGTTTAGGGTTTGGGTTAGAGTTATCATTCGGGCTTAGAGGTTCAGGTTAATATTAGGATTAGGGAGAGCATTAGGGTTAGAGTTTGGGGATACGGTTAGGGGTTAGGGTGAGGGTTATGGTTAGTTTTACAGTTAAGGCGAGGGATTAGGGTAAGTGTTATGTTTAGAGTTAGAGTTAGGATTAGGTGTAGGTCAGGGTTAGGTGTAGCGTAATATTTCGGTTTAGGTTCAGGTTTCGAATTAGAGTTAGTGTTTATTTAGGATCAAGGGTAGAGTTAGGGTTTGGTTAGGGTTAGGTTTACAGTTAGGATTAGGATTAGGACTAGGCTTAGGTTGAGGGCTAATGTAAGGCTGAGTTTTAGGGATACAGGTGGAGCAGTGTTATGGTTAGAGTTTGGTTTAAGGTTAGGGTTTGGGTTAGGTTTAGGTTTAGGGTTAGCTTTAGTTTTGGTTAGGGTTAGGATTGGAATGAAGTTAGGGTAGGTTTAGGGTTATGGGTAGGGTGAAATTTTGGTTGAAGATGTGGGTTGGGTTTAGAGTTAGGGTTAGAGTTATTGTTAGGGTTAGGTTTGAGGTTATGGTAGGATTAAAGTTAGGGTTAAGGTTAGGGTAGGGTTATGGTCAGGGTTAGGATTAGGCTTAGGCTGAGGGTTAGGATCAGAGTTATTGTAAGGGTTAGTTTTAGGGTTACAGGTGGGCCAAGGGTAAGGCTAGGGTTAGGTTTAGGGGTAGGGATAGGTTTAGAGTTAGGGTGAGCTTTAGGTTTGGCATAGGGTGAACTTTAAGATCGGGTGAGTGTTAGGGTTAGGGTTATGACTAAGGTTTGGTTGAGTTTTCAGGTTAGTGTTAAGATTGTGTTTCGTGTTAGGGTTAAGTTGACGGGTTTTGTTTAATTTTAGGGTTAGTTTATAGATTTTAAGTTAGGGTTCAGTTTAGTGTTACGGTTCGGCTTGGGGTCACTGTTTGTGTTAGGCGTTGTGGTTGGGGTGAAGGTTAGGTTTAGGGTTAGGGTTGGGTAGGGTTAGGATTATGGTTATGGTAAGGTGTTAGGGGTTAGAGTTTTAGTTTAGGGTTAGGGCTTGGGTGAGGGTACTTGTTAGTCATTGTGGTTCTGATCATGGTTAGGTTTGGTTTAGGGTTAGGGGTAGGTTTATGATTAGGTTTAGGGTTAGTGTTTAGGTTAGGGTGAGAGTTAGGGTTAAGGTTTGGGTTAGGCTTTGGTGTCAGGGTTTAGGGTTTGGGTTAGAGTTATCATTCGGGCTTAGAGGTTCAGGTTAATATTAGGATTAGGGAGAGCATTAGGGTTAGGGTTTGGGGATACGGTTAGGGGTTAGGGTGAGGGTTATGGTTAGTTTTACAGTTAAGGCGAGGGATTAGGGTAAGTGTTATGTTTAGGGTTAGAGTTAGGATTAGGTGTAGGTCAGGGTTAGGTGTAGCGTAAGATTTCGGTTTAGGTTCAGGTTTCGAATTAGAGTTAGTGTTTATTTAGGATCAAGGGTAGAGTTAGGGTTTGGTTAGGGTTAGGTCTACGGTTAGGATTAGGATTAGGTCTAGGCTTAGGTTGAGGGCTAATGTAAGGCTGAGTTTTAGGGATCCAGGTGGAGCAGTGTTATGGTTAGAGTTTGGTTTAAGGTTAGGGTTTGGGTTAGGTTTAGGTTTAGGGTTAAGTTTAGGGTTAGGGTTGGATGAAGTTTAGGATGGGGTGAGGGTTATTCTTATGGTTAGGGCTAGAGTTTGATTTTGTGTTCAGGTTAGTGTTAAGGTTAGGTTTAGGGTTCGGGTAAGGTTTAGGAGGTACGTTCAGCGTTATTGTTAGGTTTAGGTTCATGGTTAGAGTGACATTTAGGTTCAGGGTGAGGGTTAAGATAAGGGTTAGGATTAGGGTGAGGATTATACTTAGAGGTTAGTTTTAGGGTGTTAGGGTTACGTTTATGGTTAGGGTAGGGTTAAGTTTAGGGTTAATGTCAGGGTTAGTGTTAGATTAGGGTTACTGTTTGTGTTTGGGTTAGGGTTAGGGATAAGTTTAGGGATTGCGTTAGGTTTAGGGGTGGGGATACGGTTAGGGTTTAGGGTGAGGGTTAGGGTTAGGTTTAGAGTTCAGGTGAGGGTTTAGGGTAAGGGTTATGGTAAGGGTTAGAGTTAGAGATAGGGTTAGGCTTAGGGTGAATTTTGAGTTAATCGTGAGTGTTAGGGTAAGGGTTAGGGTTAAGGTTAGAGTTAGGATTCAGTTTAGTGTTAGGGTTAGTTTTAGGTTTAGGGTTAGGGTAGGGGCAAGGTTAGGGTTAAGGCTAGGATTACGCTCAAGGGTAGGGCTAGGTTAGGGTTAGGGCTCGGTTTAGGGTTAGAGTTAGTACTAGGGTTTAGGGTTAGGGTTAGGGTCAGCTTTCGAGTTATTGTTAGGGATAGGGTTAGGGTAGAGTTAAGATTAGGGTTAAGTGTAGGGTTAGGGTAAAGGTTAGGTTTAGGTCAGGTTTAGGGTTAGGATTAGGGATAGGGTTAGATTTAGGGAAAGGGTTAGGGTTCGTGGGAGGGTTAGTGATAGGTTTACAGTTAAGCTGCTGATTTACCGTGTTACGGTTAGGGTCAGGGTTAGAGTTAGTGTTAGTTTTAGGTTTAGGGCTAGAGTGAGGGTAGAGTTTAGGCTTAGGTTTAGTTTTAGTGTTAGTTTTAGGGTGAAGGTGAAGATTAGGGTTAGAGTAAATATTAGAGTTAGGTGTTTGGGGTACGGTTAGGATCAGGTTAGTGTTAGGTTGAGGGTTAGGATTAGGGTTAGGGTGAGAGTTGGGGGAGATTTAGTATTATGTTTAGTTTTAGGGTTAGGCTTGGGGTAAGGTTATGTTATGTGTGAGGGTTAGCGTTAGGGTTAGGGTTAGGGGTTTTGGGTTCAGTTTAGGGTCAGGGTAAGGGTTTGGGTTAGGTTTAGGGTTAGGGTTAGCGTTAGAGTTAGGTTTAGGGTTAGCTTTAGTTTTGGTTAGGGTTAGGATTGGAATGAAGTTAGGGTAGGTTTAGGGTTATGGGTAGGGTGAAATTTTGGTTGAAGATGTGGGTTGGGTTTAGGGTTAGGGTTCGAGTTATTGTTAGGGTTAGGTTTGAGTTTATGGTAGGATTAAAGTTAGGGTTAAGGTTAGGGTAGGGTTATGGTCAGGGTTAGGATTAGGCTTAGGCTGAGGGTTAGGATCAGAGTTATTGTAAGGGTTAGTTTTAGGGTTACAGGTGGGCCAAGGGTAAGGCTAGGGTTAGGTTTAGGGGTAGGGATAGGTTTAGAGTTAGGGTGAGCTTTAGGTTTGGCATAGGGTGAACTTTAAGATCGGGTGAGTGTTAGGGTTAGGGTTATGACTAAGGTTTGGTTGAGTTTTCAGGTTAGTGTTAAGATTGTGTTTCGTGTTAGGGTTAAGTTGACGGGTTTTGTTTAATTTTAAGGTTAGTTTATAGATTTTAAGTTAGGGTTCAGTTTAGTGTTACGGTTCGGCTTGGGGTCACTGTTTGTGTTAGGCGTTGTGGTTGGGGTGAAGGTTAGGTTTAGGGTTAGGGTTGGGTAGGGTTAGGATTCTGGTTATGGTAAGGTGTTAGGGGTTAGAGTTTTAGTTTAGGGTTAGGGCTTGGGTGAGGGTACTTGTTAGTCATTGTGGTTCTGGTCATGGTTAGGTTTGGTTTAGGGTTAGGGGTAGGGGTAGGTTTATGATTAGGTTTAGGGTTAGTGTTTAGGTTAGGGTGAGAGTTAGGGTTAAGGTTTGGGTTAGGCTTTGGTGTCAGAGTTTAGGGTTTGGGTTAGAGTTATCATTCGGGCTTAGAGGTTCAGGTTAATATTAGGGTTAGGGAGAGCATTAGGGTTAGGGTTTGGCGATACGGTTAGGGGTTAGGGTGAGGGTTATGGTTAGTTTTACAGTTAAGGCGAGGGATTAGGGTAAGTGTTATGTTTAGGGTTAGAGTCAGGATTAGGTATAGGTCTGGGTTAGGTGTAGCGTAAGATTTCGGTTTAGGTTCAGGTTTCGAATTAGAGTTAGTGTTTATTTAGGATCAAGGGTAGAGTTAGGGTTTGGTTAGGGTTAGGTCTACGGTTAGGATCAGGATTAGGTCTAGGCTTAGGTTGAGGGCTAATGTAAGGCTGAGTTTTAGGGATCCAGGTGGAGCAGTGTTATGGTTAGAGTTTGGTTTAAGGTTAGGGTTTGGGTTAGGTTTAGGTTTAGGGTTAAGTTTAGGGTTAGGGTTGGATGAAGTTTAGGATGGGGTGAGGGTTATTCTTATGGTTAGGGCTAGAGTTTGATTTTGTGTTCAGGTTAGTGTTAAGGTTAGGTTTAGGGTTCGGGTAAGGTTTAGGAGGTACGTTCAGCGTTATTGTTAGGTTTAGGTTCATGGTTAGAGTGACATTTAGGTTCAGGGTGAGGGTTAAGATAAGGGTTAGGATTAGGGTGAGGATTATACTTAGAGGTTAGTTTTAGGGTGTTAGGGTTACGTTTATGGTTAGGGTAGGGTTAAGTTTAGGGTTAATGTCAGGGTTAGTGTTAGATTAGGGTTACTGTTTGTGTTTGGGTTAGGGTTAGGGATAAGTTTAGGGATTGCGTTAGGTTTAGGGGTGGGGAGACGGTTAGGGTTTAGGGTGAGGGTTAGTGTTAGGTTTAGAGTTCAGGTGAGGGCTTAGGGTAAGGGTTATGGTAAGGGTTAGAGTTAGAGATAGGGTTAGGCTTAGGGTGAATTTTGAGTTAATAGTGAGTGTTAGGGTAAGGGTTAGGGTTAAGGTTAGAGTTAGGATTCAGTTTAGTGTTAGGGTTAGTTTTAGGTTTAGGGTTAGGGTAGGGGCAAGGTTAGGGTTAAGGCTAGGATTACGCTCAAGGGTAGGGCTAGGTTAGGGTTAGGGCTCGGTTTAGGGTTAGAGTTAGTACTAGGGTTTAGGGTTAGGGTTAGGGTCAGCTTTCGAGTTATTGTTAGGGATAGGGTTAGGGTAGAGTTAAGATTAGGGTTAAGTGTAGGGTTAGGGTTAAGGTTAGGTTTAGGTCAGGTTTAGGGTTAGGATTAGGGATAGGGTTAGATTTAGGGAAAGGTTTAGGGTTCGTGGGAGGGTTAGTGTTAGGTTTACAGTTAAGCTGATGATTCACGGTGTTACGGTTAGGGTCAGGGTTAGAGTTAGTGTTAGTTTTAGGTTTAGGGCTAGAGTGAGGGGAGAGTTTAGGCTTAGGTTTAGTTTTAGGGTTAGTTTTAGGGTGAAGGTGAAGATTAGGGTTAGGGTAAATATTAGAGTTAGGTGTTTGGGGTACGGTTAGGATCAGGTTAGGGTTAGGTTGAGGGTTAGGATTAGGGTTAGGGTGAGAGTTGGGGGAGATTTAGTATTATGTTTAGTTTTAGGGTTAGGCTTGGGGTAAGGCTATGTTATGTGTGAGGGTTAGCGTTAGGGTTAGGGTTAGGGGTTTTGGGTTCAGTTTTGGGTCAGGGTAAGGGTTTGGGTTCGGTTTAGGGTTAGGGTTAGCATTAGAGTTAGGTTTAGGGTTAGCTTTATTTTTGGTTAGGGTTAGGATTGGAATGAAGTTAGGGTAGGTTTAGGGTTATGGGTAGGGTGAAATTTTGGTTGAAGATGTGGGTTGGGTTTAGGGTTAGGGTTAGAGTTATTGTTAGGGTTAGGTTTGAGTTTATGGTAGGATTAAAGTTAGGGTTAAGGTTAGGGTAGGGTTATGGTCAGGGTTAGGATTAGGCTTAGGCTGAGGGTTAGGATCAGAGTTATTGTAAGGGTTAGTTTTAGGGTTACAGGTGGGCCAAGGGTAAGGCTAGGGTTAGGTTTAGGGGTAGGGATAGGTTTAGAGTTAGGGTGAGCTTTAGGTTTGGCATAGGGTGAACTTTAAGATCGGGTGAGTGTTAGGGTTAGGGTTATGACTAAGGTTTGGTTGAGTTTTCAGGTTAGTGTTAAGATTGTGTTTCGTGTTAGGGTTAAGTTGACGGGTTTTGTTTAATTTTAGGGTTAGTTTATAGATTTTAGGTTAGGGTTCAGTTTAGTGTTACGGTTAGGCTTGGGGTCACTGTTTGTGTTAGGCGTTGTGGTTGGGGTGAAGGTTAGGTTTAGGGTTAGGGTTGGGTAGGGTTAGGATTCTGGTTATGGTAAGGTGTTAGGGGTTAGAGTTTTAGTTTAGGGTTAGGGCTTGGGTGAGGGTACTTGTTAGTCATTGTGGTTCTGGTCATGGTTAGGTTTGGTTTAGGGTTAGGGGTAGGTTTATGATTAGGTTTAGGGTTAGTGTTTAGGTTAGGGTGAGAGTTAGGGTTAAGGTTTGGGTTAGGCTTTGGTGTCAGGGTTTAGGGTTTGGGTTAGAGTTATCATTCGGGCTTAGAGGTTCAGGTTAATATTAGGATTAGGGAGAGCATTAGGGTTAGGGTTTGGGGATACGGTTAGGGGTTAGGGTGAGGGTTATGGTTAGTTTTACAGTTAAGGCGAGGGATTAGGGTAAGTGTTATGTTTAGGGTTAGAGTCAGGATTAGGCGTAGGTCAGGGTTAGGTGTAGCATAAGATTTCGGTTTAGGTTCAGGTTTCGAATTAGAGTTAGTGTTTATTTAGGATCAAGGGTAGAGTTAGGGTTTGGTTAGGGTTAGGTCTACGGTTAGGATCAGGATTAGGTCTAGGCTTAGGTTGAGGGCTAATGTAAGGCTGAGTTTTAGGGATCCAGGTGGAGCAGTGTTATGGTTAGAGTTTGGTTTAAGGTTAGGGTTTGGGTTAGGTTTAGGTTTAGGGTTAAGTTTAGGGTTAGGGTTGGATGAAGTTTAGGATGGGGTGAGGGTTATTCTTATGGTTAGGGCTAGAGTTTGATTTTGTGTTCAGGTTAGTGTTAAGGTTAGTTTTAGGGTTCGGGTAAGGTTTAGGAGGTACGTTTAGCGTTATTGTTAGGTTTAGGTTCATGGTTAGAGTGACATTTAGGTTCAGGGTGAAGGTTAAGATAAGGGTTAGGATTAGGGTGAGGATTATACTTAGAGGTTAGTTTTAGGGTGTTAGGGTTAGGTTTATGGTTAGGGTAGGGTTAAGTTTAGGGTTAATGTCAGGGTTAGTGTTAGATTAGGGTTACTGTTTGTGTTTGGGTTAGGGTTAGGGATAAGTTTAGGGATTGCGTTAGGTTTAGGGGTGGGGATACGGTTAGGGTTTAGGGTGAGGGTTAGGGTTAGGTTTAGAGTTCAGGTGAGGGTTTAGGGTAAGGGTTATGGTAAGGGTTAGAGTTAGAGATAGGGTTAGGCTTAGGGTGAATTTTGAGTTAATAGTGAGTGTAGGGTAAGGGTTAGGGTTAAGGTTAGAGTTAGGATTCAGTTTAGTGTTAGGGTTAGTTTTAGGTTTAGGGTTAGGGTAGGGGCAAGGTTAGGGTTAAGGCTAGGATTACGCTCAAGGGTAGGGCTAGGTTAGGGTTAGGGCTCGGTTTAGGGTTAGAGTTAGTACTAGGGTTTAGGGTTAGGGTTAGGGTCAGCTTTCGAGTTATTGTTAGGGATAGGGTTAGGGTAGAGTTAAGATTAGGGTTAAGTGTAGGGTTAGGGTTAAGGTTAGGTTTAGGTCAGGTTTAGGGTTAGGATTAGGGATAGGGTTAGATTTAGGGAAAGGTTTAGGGTTCGTGGGAGGGTTAGTGTTAGGTTTACAGTTAAGCTGATGATTCACGGTGTTACGGTTAGGGTCAGGGTCAGAGTTAGTGTTAGTTTTAGGTTTAGGGCTAGAGTGAGGGGAGAGTTTAGGCTTAGGTTTAGTTTTAGGGTTAGTTTTAGGGTGAAGGTGAAGATTAGGGTTAGGGTAAATATTAGAGTTAGGTGTTTGGGGTACGGTTAGGATCAGGTTAGGGTTAGGTTGAGGGTTAGGATTAGGGTTAGGGTGAGAGTTGGGGGAGATTTAGTATTATGTTTAGTTTTAGGGTTAGGCTTGGGGTAAGGTTATGTTATGTGTGAGGGTTAGCGTTAGGGTTAGGGTTAGGGGTTTTGGGTTCAGTTTAGGGTCAGGGTAAGGGTTTGGGTTCGGTTTAGGGTTAGGGTTAGCGTTAGAGTTAGGTTTAGGGTTAGCTTTAGTTTTGGTTAGGGTTAGGATTGGAATGAAGTTAGGGTAGGTTTAGGGTTATGGGTAGGGTGAAATTTTGGTTGAAGATGTGGGTTGGGTTTAGGGTTAGGGTTCGAGTTATTGTTAGGGTTAGGTTTGAGTTTATGGTAGGATTAAAGTTAGGGTTAAGGTTAGGGTAGGGTTATGGTCAGGGTTAGGATTAGGCTTAGGCTGAGGGTTAGGATCAGAGTTATTGTAAGGGTTAGTTTTAGGGTTACAGGTGGGCCAAGGGTAAGGCTAGGGTTAGGTTTAGGGGTAGGGATAGGTTTAGAGTTAGGGTGAGCTTTAGGTTTGGCATAGGGTGAACTTTAAGATCGGGTGAGTGTTAGGGTTAGGGTTATGACTAAGGTTTGGTTGAGTTTTCAGGTTAGTGTTAAGATTGTGTTTCGTGTTAGGGTTAAGTTGACGGGTTTTGTTTAATTTTAAGGTTAGTTTATAGATTTTAAGTTAGGGTTCAGTTTAGTGTTACGGTTCGGCTTGGGGTCACTGTTTGTGTTAGGCGTTGTGGTTGGGGTGAAGGTTAGGTTTAGGGTTAGGGTTGGGTAGGGTTAGGATTCTGGTTATGGTAAGGTGTTAGGGGTTAGAGTTTTAGTTTAGGGTTAGGGCTTGGGTGAGGGTACTTGTTAGTCATTGTGGTTCTGGTCATGGTTAGGTTTGGTTTAGGGTTAGGGGTAGGGGTAGGTTTATGATTAGGTTTAGGGTTAGTGTTTAGGTTAGGGTGAGAGTTAGGGTTAAGGTTTGGGTTAGGCTTTGGTGTCAGAGTTTAGGGTTTGGGTTAGAGTTATCATTCGGGCTTAGAGGTTCAGGTTAATATTAGGGTTAGGGAGAGCATTAGGGTTAGGGTTTGGCGATACGGTTAGGGGTTAGGGTGAGGGTTATGGTTAGTTTTACAGTTAAGGCGAGGGATTAGGGTAAGTGTTATGTTTAGGGTTAGAGTCAGGATTAGGTATAGGTCTGGGTTAGGTGTAGCGTAAGATTTCGGTTTAGGTTCAGGTTTCGAATTAGAGTTAGTGTTTATTTAGGATCAAGGGTAGAGTTAGGGTTTGGTTAGGGTTAGGTCTACGGTTAGGATCAGGATTAGGTCTAGGCTTAGGTTGAGGGCTAATGTAAGGCTGAGTTTTAGGGATCCAGGTGGAGCAGTGTTATGGTTAGAGTTTGGTTTAAGGTTAGGGTTTGGGTTAGGTTTAGGTTTAGGGTTAAGTTTAGGGTTAGGGTTGGATGAAGTTTAGGATGGGGTGAGGGTTATTCTTATGGTTAGGGCTAGAGTTTGATTTTGTGTTCAGGTTAGTGTTAAGGTTAGGTTTAGGGTTCGGGTAAGGTTTAGGAGGTACGTTCAGCGTTATTGTTAGGTTTAGGTTCATGGTTAGAGTGACATTTAGGTTCAGGGTGAGGGTTAAGATAAGGGTTAGGATTAGGGTGAGGATTATACTTAGAGGTTAGTTTTAGGGTGTTAGGGTTACGTTTATGGTTAGGGTAGGGTTAAGTTTAGGGTTAATGTCAGGGTTAGTGTTAGATTAGGGTTACTGTTTGTGTTTGGGTTAGGGTTAGAGATAAGTTTAGGGATTGCGTTAGGTTTAGGGGTGGGGAGACGGTTAGGGTTTAGGGTGAGGGTTAGTGTTAGGTTTAGAGTTCAGGTGAGGGCTTAGGGTAAGGGTTATGGTAAGGGTTAGAGTTAGAGATAGGGTTAGGCTTAGGGTGAATTTTGAGTTAATAGTGAGTGTTAGGGTAAGGGTTAGGGTTAAGGTTAGAGTTAGGATTCAGTTTAGTGTTAGGGTTAGTTTTAGGTTTAGGGTTAGGGTAGGGGCAAGGTTAGGGTTAAGGCTAGGATTACGCTCAAGGGTAGGGCTAGGTTAGGGTTAGGGCTCGGTTTAGGGTTAGAGTTAGTACTAGGGTTTAGGGTTAGGGTTAGGGTCAGCTTTCGAGTTATTGTTAGGGATAGGGTTAGGGTAGAGTTAAGATTAGGGTTAAGTGTAGGGTTAGGGTTAAGGTTAGGTTTAGGTCAGGTTTAGGGTTAGGATTAGGGATAGGGTTAGATTTAGGGAAAGGTTTAGGGTTCGTGGGAGGGTTAGTGTTAGGTTTACAGTTAAGCTGATGATTCACGGTGTTACGGTTAGGGTCAGGGTTAGAGTTAGTGTTAGTTTTAGGTTTAGGGCTAGAGTGAGGGGAGAGTTTAGGCTTAGGTTTAGTTTTAGGGTTAGTTTTAGGGTGAAGGTGAAGATTAGGGTTAGGGTAAATATTAGAGTTAGGTGTTTGGGGTACGGTTAGGATCAGGTTAGGGTTAGGTTGAGGGTTAGGATTAGGGTTAGGGTGAGAGTTGGGGGAGATTTAGTATTATGTTTAGTTTTAGGGTTAGGCTTGGGGTAAGGCTATGTTATGTGTGAGGGTTAGCGTTAGGGTTAGGGTTAGGGGTTTTGGGTTCAGTTTAGGGTCAGGGTAAGGGTTTGGGTTCGGTTTAGGGTTAGGGTTAGCATTAGAGTTAGGTTTAGGGTTAGCTTTATTTTTGGTTAGGGTTAGGATTGGAATGAAGTTAGGGTAGGTTTAGGGTTATGGGTAGGGTGAAATTTTGGTTGAAGATGTGGGTTGGGTTTAGGGTTAGGGTTCGAGTTATTGTTAGGGTTAGGTTTGAGTTTATGGTAGGATTAAAGTTAGGGTTAAGGTTAGGGTAGGGTTATGGTCAGGGTTAGGATTAGGCTTAGGCTGAGGGTTAGGATCAGAGTTATTGTAAGGGTTAGTTTTAGGGTTACAGGTGGGCCAAGGGTAAGGCTAGGGTTAGGTTTAGGGGTAGGGATAGGTTTAGAGTTAGGGTGAGCTTTAGGTTTGGCATAGGGTGAACTTTAAGATCGGGTGAGTGTTAGGGTTAGGGTTATGACTAAGGTTTGGTTGAGTTTTCAGGTTAGTGTTAAGATTGTGTTTCGTGTTAGGGTTAAGTTGACGGGTTTTGTTTAATTTTAGGGTTAGTTTATAGATTTTAGGTTAGGGTTCAGTTTAGTGTTACGGTTAGGCTTGGGGTCACTGTTTGTGTTAGGCGTTGTGGTTGGGGTGAAGGTTAGGTTTAGGGTTAGGGTTGGGTAGGGTTAGGATTCTGGTTATGGTAAGGTGTTAGGGGTTAGAGTTTTAGTTTAGGGTTAGGGCTTGGGTGAGGGTACTTGTTAGTCATTGTGGTTCTGGTCATGGTTAGGTTTGGTTTAGGGTTAGGGGTAGGTTTATGATTAGGTTTAGGGTTAGTGTTTAGGTTAGGGTGAGAGTTAGGGTTAAGGTTTGGGTTAGGCTTTGGTGTCAGGGTTTAGGGTTTGGGTTAGAGTTATCATTCGGGCTTAGAGGTTCAGGTTAATATTAGGGTTAGGGAGAGCATTAGGGTTAGGGTTTGGGGATACGGTTAGGGGTTAGGGTGAGGGTTATGGTTAGTTTTACAGTTAAGGCGAGGGATTAGGGTAAGTGTTATGTTTAGGGTTAGAGTCAGGATTAGGCGTAGGTCAGGGTTAGGTGTAGCATAAGATTTCGGTTTAGGTTCAGGTTTCGAATTAGAGTTAGTGTTTATTTAGGATCAAGGGTAGAGTTAGGGTTTGGTTAGGGTTAGGTCTACGGTTAGGATCAGGATTAGGTCTAGGCTTAGGTTGAGGGCTAATGTAAGGCTGAGTTTTAGGGATCCAGGTGGAGCAGTGTTATGGTTAGAGTTTGGTTTAAGGTTAGGGTTTGGGTTAGGTTTAGGTTTAGGGTTAAGTTTAGGGTTAGGGTTGGATGAAGTTTAGGATGGGGTGAGGGTTATTCTTATGGTTAGGGCTAGAGTTTGATTTTGTGTTCAGGTTAGTGTTAAGGTTAGGTTTAGGGTTCGGGTAAGGTTTAGGAGGTACGTTTAGCGTTATTGTTAGGTTTAGGTTCATGGTTAGAGTGACATTTAGGTTCAGGGTGAAGGTTAAGATAAGGGTTAGGATTAGGGTGAGGATTATACTTAGAGGTTAGTTTTAGGGTGTTAGGGTTAGGTTTATGGTTAGGGTAGGGTTAAGTTTAGGGTTAATGTCAGGGTTAGTGTTAGATTAGGGTTACTGTTTGTGTTTGGGTTAGGGTTAGGGATAAGTTTAGGGATTGCGTTAGGTTTAGGGGTGGGGATACGGTTAGGGTTTAGGGTGAGGGTTAGGGTTAGGTTTAGAGTTCAGGTGAGGGTTTAGGGTAAGGGTTATGGTAAGGGTTAGAGTTAGAGATAGGGTTAGGCTTAGGGTGAATTTTGAGTTAATAGTGAGTGTAGGGTAAGGGTTAGGGTTAAGGTTAGAGTTAGGATTCAGTTTAGTGTTAGGGTTAGTTTTAGGTTTAGGGTTAGGGTAGGGGCAAGGTTAGGGTTAAGGCTAGGATTACGCTCAAGGGTAGGGCTAGGTTAGGGTTAGGGCTCGGTTTAGGGTTAGAGTTAGTACTAGGGTTTAGGGTTAGGGTTAGGGTCAGCTTTCGAGTTATTGTTAGGGATAGGGTTAGGGTAGAGTTAAGATTAGGGTTAAGTGTAGGGTTAGGGTTAAGGTTAGGTTTAGGTCAGGTTTAGGGTTAGGATTAGGGATAGGGTTAGATTTAGGGAAAGGTTTAGGGTTCGTGGGAGGGTTAGTGTTAGGTTTACAGTTAAGCTGATGATTCACGGTGTTACGGTTAGGGTCAGGGTCAGAGTTAGTGTTAGTTTTAGGTTTAGGGCTAGAGTGAGGGGAGAGTTTAGGCTTAGGTTTAGTTTTAGGGTTAGTTTTAGGGTGAAGGTGAAGATTAGGGTTAGGGTAAATATTAGAGTTAGGTTTTTGGGGTACGGTTAGGATCAGGTTAGGGTTAGGTTGAGGGTTAGGATTAGGGTTAGGGTGAGAGTTGGGAGAGATTTAGTATTATGTTTAGTTTTAGGGTTAGGCTTGGGGTAAGGTTATGTTATGTGTGAGGGTTAGCGTTAGGGTTAGGGTTAGGGGTTTTGGGTTCAGTTTAGGGTCAGGGTAAGGGTTTGGGTTCGGTTTAGGGTTAGGGTTAGCGTTAGAGTTAGGTTTAGGGTTAGCTTTAGTTTTGGTTAGGGTTAGGATTGGAATGAAGTTAGGGTAGGTTTAGGGTTATGGGTAGGGTGAAATTTTGGTTGAAGATGTGGGTTGGGTTTAGGGTTAGGGTTCGAGTTATTGTTAGGGTTAGGTTTGAGTTTATGGTAGGATTAAAGTTAGGGTTAAGGTTAGGGTAGGGTTATGGTCAGGGTTAGGATTAGGCTTAGGCTGAGGGTTAGGATCAGAGTTATTGTAAGGGTTAGTTTTAGGGTTACAGGTGGGCCAAGGGTAAGGCTAGGGTTAGGTTTAGGGGTAGGGATAGGTTTAGAGTTAGGGTGAGCTTTAGGTTTGGCATAGGGTGAACTTTAAGATCGGGTGAGTGTTAGGGTTAGGGTTATGACTAAGGTTTGGTTGAGTTTTCAGGTTAGTGTTAAGATTGTGTTTCGTGTTAGGGTTAAGTTGACGGGTTTTGTTTAATTTTAAGGTTAGTTTATAGATTTTAAGTTAGGGTTCAGTTTAGTGTTACGGTTCGGCTTGGGGTCACTGTTTGTGTTAGGCGTTGTGGTTGGGGTGAAGGTTAGGTTTAGGGTTAGGGTTGGGTAGGGTTAGGATTCTGGTTATGGTAAGGTGTTAGGGGTTAGAGTTTTAGTTTAGGGTTAGGGCTTGGGTGAGGGTACTTGTTAGTCATTGTGGTTCTGGTCATGGTTAGGTTTGGTTTAGGGTTAGGGGTAGGGGTAGGTTTATGATTAGGTTTAGGGTTAGTGTTTAGGTTAGGGTGAGAGTTAGGGTTAAGGTTTGGGTTAGGCTTTGGTGTCAGAGTTTAGGGTTTGGGTTAGAGTTATCATTCGGGCTTAGAGGTTCAGGTTAATATTAGGGTTAGGGAGAGCATTAGGGTTAGGGTTTGGCGATACGGTTAGGGGTTAGGGTGAGGGTTATGGTTAGTTTTACAGTTAAGGCGAGGGATTAGGGTAAGTGTTATGTTTAGGGTTAGAGTCAGGATTAGGTATAGGTCTGGGTTAGGTGTAGCGTAAGATTTCGGTTTAGGTTCAGGTTTCGAATTAGAGTTAGTGTTTATTTAGGATCAAGGGTAGAGTTAGGGTTTGGTTAGGGTTAGGTCTACGGTTAGGATCAGGATTAGGTCTAGGCTTAGGTTGAGGGCTAATGTAAGGCTGAGTTTTAGGGATCCAGGTGGAGCAGTGTTATGGTTAGAGTTTGGTTTAAGGTTAGGGTTTGGGTTAGGTTTAGGTTTAGGGTTAAGTTTAGGGTTAGGGTTGGATGAAGTTTAGGATGGGGTGAGGGTTATTCTTATGGTTAGGGCTAGAGTTTGATTTTGTGTTCAGGTTAGTGTTAAGGTTAGGTTTAGGGTTCGGGTAAGGTTTAGGAGGTACGTTCAGCGTTATTGTTAGGTTTAGGTTCATGGTTAGAGTGACATTTAGGTTCAGGGTGAGGGTTAAGATAAGGGTTAGGATTAGGGTGAGGATTATACTTAGAGGTTAGTTTTAGGGTGTTAGGGTTACGTTTATGGTTAGGGTAGGGTTAAGTTTAGGGTTAATGTCAGGGTTAGTGTTAGATTAGGGTTACTGTTTGTGTTTGGGTTAGGGTTAGGGATAAGTTTAGGGATTGCGTTAGGTTTAGGGGTGGGGAGACGGTTAGGGTTTAGGGTGAGGGTTAGTGTTAGGTTTAGAGTTCAGGTGAGGGCTTAGGGTAAGGGTTATGGTAAGGGTTAGAGTTAGAGATAGGGTTAGGCTTAGGGTGAATTTTGAGTTAATAGTGAGTGTTAGGGTAAGGGTTAGGGTTAAGGTTAGAGTTAGGATTCAGTTTAGTGTTAGGGTTAGTTTTAGGTTTAGGGTTAGGGTAGGGGCAAGGTTAGGGTTAAGGCTAGGATTACGCTCAAGGGTAGGGCTAGGTTAGGGTTAGGGCTCGGTTTAGGGTTAGAGTTAGTACTAGGGTTTAGGGTTAGGGTTAGGGTCAGCTTTCGAGTTATTGTTAGGGATAGGGTTAGGGTAGAGTTAAGATTAGGGTTAAGTGTAGGGTTAGGGTTAAGGTTAGGTTTAGGTCAGGTTTAGGGTTAGGATTAGGGATAGGGTTAGATTTAGGGAAAGGTTTAGGGTTCGTGGGAGGGTTAGTGTTAGGTTTACAGTTAAGCTGATGATTCACGGTGTTACGGTTAGGGTCAGGGTTAGATTTAGTGTTAGTTTTAGGTTTAGGGCTAGAGTGAGGGGAGAGTTTAGGCTTAGGTTTAGTTTTAGGGTTAGTTTTAGGGTGAAGGTGAAGATTAGGGTTAGGGTAAATATTAGAGTTAGGTGTTTGGGGTACGGTTAGGATCAGGTTAGGGTTAGGTTGAGGGTTAGGATTAGGGTTAGGGTGAGAGTTGGGGGAGATTTAGTATTATGTTTAGTTTTAGGGTTAGGCTTGGGGTAAGGCTATGTTATGTGTGAGGGTTAGCGTTAGGGTTAGGGTTAGGGGTTTTGGGTTCAGTTTTGGGTCAGGGTAAGGGTTTGGGTTCGGTTTAGGGTTAGGGTTAGCATTAGAGTTAGGTTTAGGGTTAGCTTTATTTTTGGTTAGGGTTAGGATTGGAATGAAGTTAGGGTAGGTTTAGGGTTATGGGTAGGGTGAAATTTTGGTTGAAGATGTGGGTTGGGTTTAGGGTTAGGGTTCGAGTTATTGTTAGGGTTAGGTTTGAGTTTATGGTAGGATTAAAGTTAGGGTTAAGGTTAGGGTAGGGTTATGGTCAGGGTTAGGATTAGGCTTAGGCTGAGGGTTAGGATCAGAGTTATTGTAAGGGTTAGTTTTAGGGTTACAGGTGGGCCAAGGGTAAGGCTAGGGTTAGGTTTAGGGGTAGGGATAGGTTTAGAGTTAGGGTGAGCTTTAGGTTTGGCATAGGGTGAACTTTAAGATCGGGTGAGTGTTAGGGTTAGGGTTATGACTAAGGTTTGGTTGAGTTTTCAGGTTAGTGTTAAGATTGTGTTTCGTGTTAGGGTTAAGTTGACGGGTTTTGTTTAATTTTAGGGTTAGTTTATAGATTTTAGGTTAGGGTTCAGTTTAGTGTTACGGTTAGGCTTGGGGTCACTGTTTGTGTTAGGCGTTGTGGTTGGGGTGAAGGTTAGGTTTAGGGTTAGGGTTGGGTAGGGTTAGGATTCTGGTTATGGTAAGGTGTTAGGGGTTAGAGTTTTAGTTTAGGGTTAGGGCTTGGGTGAGGGTACTTGTTAGTCATTGTGGTTCTGGTCATGGTTAGGTTTGGTTTAGGGTTAGGGGTAGGTTTATGATTAGGTTTAGGGTTAGTGTTTAGGTTAGGGTGAGAGTTAGGGTTAAGGTTTGGGTTAGGCTTTGGTGTCAGGGTTTAGGGTTTGGGTTAGAGTTATCATTCGGGCTTAGAGGTTCAGGTTAATATTAGGATTAGGGAGAGCATTAGGGTTAGGGTTTGGGGATACGGTTAGGGGTTAGGGTGAGGGTTATGGTTAGTTTTACAGTTAAGGCGAGGGATTAGGGTAAGTGTTATGTTTAGGGTTAGAGTCAGGATTAGGCGTAGGTCAGGGTTAGGTGTAGCATAAGATTGCGGTTTAGGTTCAGGTTTCGAATTAGAGTTAGTGTTTATTTAGGATCAAGGGTAGAGTTAGGGTTTGGTTAGGGTTAGGTCTACGGTTAGGATCAGGATTAGGTCTAGGCTTAGGTTGAGGGCTAATGTAAGGCTGAGTTTTAGGGATCCAGGTGGAGCAGTGTTATGGTTAGAGTTTGGTTTAAGGTTAGGGTTTGGGTTAGGTTTAGGTTTAGGGTTAAGTTTAGGGTTAGGGTTGGATGAAGTTTAGGATGGGGTGAGGGTTATTCTTATGGTTAGGGCTAGAGTTTGATTTTGTGTTCAGGTTAGTGTTAAGGTTAGTTTTAGGGTTCGGGTAAGGTTTAGGAGGTACGTTTAGCGTTATTGTTAGGTTTAGGTTCATGGTTAGAGTGACATTTAGGTTCAGGGTGAAGGTTAAGATAAGGGTTAGGATTAGGGTGAGGATTATACTTAGAGGTTAGTTTTAGGGTGTTAGGGTTAGGTTTATGGTTAGGGTAGGGTTAAGTTTAGGGTTAATGTCAGGGTTAGTGTTAGATTAGGGTTACTGTTTGTGTTTGGGTTAGGGTTAGGGATAAGTTTAGGGATTGCGTTAGGTTTAGGGGTGGGGATACGGTTAGGGTTTAGGGTGAGGGTTAGGGTTAGGTTTAGAGTTCAGGTGAGGGTTTAGGGTAAGGGTTATGGTAAGGGTTAGAGTTAGAGATAGGGTTAGGCTTAGGGTGAATTTTGAGTTAATAGTGAGTGTAGGGTAAGGGTTAGGGTTAAGGTTAGAGTTAGGATTCAGTTTAGTGTTAGGGTTAGTTTTAGGTTTAGGGTTAGGGTAGGGGCAAGGTTAGGGTTAAGGCTAGGATTACGCTCAAGGGTAGGGCTAGGTTAGGGTTAGGGCTCGGTTTAGGGTTAGAGTTAGTACTAGGGTTTAGGGTTAGGGTTAGGGTCAGCTTTCGAGTTATTGTTAGGGATAGGGTTAGGGTAGAGTTAAGATTAGGGTTAAGTGTAGGGTTAGGGTTAAGGTTAGGTTTAGGTCAGGTTTAGGGTTAGGATTAGGGATAGGGTTAGATTTAGGGAAAGGGTTAGGGTTCGTGGGAGGGTTAGTGTTAGGTTTACAGTTAAGCTGATGATTCACGGTGTTACGGTTAGGGTCAGGGTCAGAGTTAGTGTTAGTTTTAGGTTTAGGGCTAGAGTGAGGGGAGAGTTTAGGCTTAGGTTTAGTTTTAGGGTTAGTTTTAGGGTGAAGGTGAAGATTAGGGTTAGGGTAAATATTAGAGTTAGGTGTTTGGGGTACGGTTAGGATCAGGTTAGGGTTAGGTTGAGGGTTAGGATTAGGGTTAGGGTGAGAGTTGGGGGAGATTTAGTATTATGTTTAGTTTTAGGGTTAGGCTTGGGGTAAGGTTATGTTATGTGTGAGGGTTAGCGTTAGGGTTAGGGTTAGGGGTTTTGGGTTCAGTTTAGGGTCAGGGTAAGGGTTTGGGTTCGGTTTAGGGTTAGGGTTAGCGTTAGAGTTAGGTTTAGGGTTAGCTTTAGTTTTGGTTAGGGTTAGGATTGGAATGAAGTTAGGGTAGGTTTAGGGTTATGGGTAGGGTGAAATTTTGGTTGAAGATGTGGATTGGGTTTAGGGTTAGGGTTCGAGTTATTGTTAGGGTTAGGTTTGAGTTTATGGTAGGATTAAAGTTAGGGTTAAGGTTAGGGTAGGGTTATGGTCAGGGTTAGGATTAGGCTTAGGCTGAGGGTTAGGATCAGAGTTATTGTAAGGGTTAGTTTTAGGGTTACAGGTGGGCCAAGGGTAAGGCTAGGGTTAGGTTTAGGGGTAGGGATAGGTTTAGAGTTAGGGTGAGCTTTAGGTTTGGCATAGGGTGAACTTTAAGATCGGGTGAGTGTTAGGGTTAGGGTTATGACTAAGGTTTGGTTGAGTTTTCAGGTTAGTGTTAAGATTGTGTTTCGTGTTAGGGTTAAGTTGACGGGTTTTGTTTAATTTTAAGGTTAGTTTATAGATTTTAAGTTAGGGTTCAGTTTAGTGTTACAGTTCGGCTTGGGGTCACTGTTTGTGTTAGGCGTTGTGGTTGGGGTGAAGGTTAGGTTTAGGGTTAGGGTTGGGTAGGGTTAGGATTCTGGTTATGGTAAGGTGTTAGGGGTTAGAGTTTTAGTTTAGGGTTAGGGCTTGGGTGAGGGTACTTGTTAGTCATTGTGGTTCTGGTCATGGTTAGGTTTGGTTTAGGGTTAGGGGTAGGTTTATGATTAGGTTTAGGGTTAGTGTTTAGGTTAGGGTGAGAGTTAGGGTTAAGGTTTGGGTTAGGCTTTGGTGTCAGGGTTTAGGGTTTGGGTTAGAGTTATCATTCGGGCTTAGAGGTTCAGGTTAATATTAGGATTAGGGAGAGCATTAGGGTTAGGGTTTGGGGATACGGTTAGGGGTTAGGGTGAGGGTTATGGTTAGTTTTAGAGTTAAGGCGAGGGATTAGGGTAAGTGTTATGTTTAGGGTTAGAGTCAGGATTAGGTGTAGGTCAGGGTTAGGTGTAGCGTAAGATTTCGGTTTAGGTTCAGGTTTCGAATTAGAGTTAGTGTTTATTTAGGATCAAGGGTAGAGTTAGGGTTTGGTTAGGGTTAGGTCTACGGTTAGGATCAGGATTAGGTCTAGGCTTAGGTTGAGGGCTAATGTAAGGCTGAGTTTTAGGGATCCAGGTGGAGCAGTGTTATGGTTAGAGTTTGGTTTAAGGTTAGGGTTTGGGTTAGGTTTAGGTTTAGGGTTAAGTTTAGGGTTAGGGTTGGATGAAGTTTAGGATGGGGTGAGGGTTATTCTTATGGTTAGGGCTAGAGTTTGATTTTGTGTTCAGGTTAGTGTTAAGGTTAGGTTTAGGGTTCGGGTAAGGTTTAGGAGGTACGTTTAGCGTTATTGTTAGGTTTAGGTTCATGGTTAGAGTGACATTTAGGTTCAGGGTGAGGGTTAAGATAAGGGTTAGGATTACGGTGAGGATTATACTTAGAGGTTAGTTTTAGGGTGTTAGGGTTAGGTTTATGGTTAGGGTAGGGTTAAGTTTAGGGTTAATGTCAGGGTTAGTGTTAGATTAGGGTTACTGTTTGTGTTTGGGTTAGGGTTAGGGATAAGTTTAGGGATTGCGTTAGGTTTAGGGGTGGGGATACGGTTAGGGTTTAGGGTGAGGGTTAGGGTTAGGTTTAGAGTTAAGGTGAGGGTTTAGGGTAAGGGTTATGGTAAGGGTTAGAGTTAGAGATAGGGTTAGGCTTAGGGTGAATTTTGAGTTAATAGTGAGTGTTAGGGTAAGGGTTAGGGTTAAGGTTAGAGTTAGGATTCAGTTTAGTGTTAGGGTTAGTTTTAGGTTTAGGGTTAGGGTAGGGGCAAGGTTAGGGTTAAGGCTAGGATTACGCTCAAGGGTAGGGCTAGGTTAGGGTTAGGGCTCGGTTTAGGGTTAGAGTTAGTACTAGGGTTTAGGGTTAGGGTTAGGGTCAGCTTTCGAGTTATTGTTAGGGATAGGGTTAGGGTAGAGTTAAGATTAGGGTTAAGTGTAGGGTTAGGGTTAAGGTTAGGTTTAGGTAAGGTTTAGGGTTAGGATTAGGGATAGGGTTAGATTTAGGGAAAGGGTTAGGGTTCGTGGGAGGGTTAGTGTTAGGTTTACAGTTAAGCTGATGATTCACGGTGTTACGGTTAGGGTCAGGGTTAGAGTTAGTGTTAGTTTTAGGTTTAGGGCTAGAGTGAGGGGAGAGTTTAGGCTAAGGTTTTGTTTTAGGGTTAGTTTTAGGGTGAAGGTGAAGATTAGGGTTAGGGTAAATATTAGAGTTAGGTGTTTGGGGTACGGTTAGGATCAGGTTAGGGTTAGGTTGAGGGTTAGGATTAGGGTTAGGGTGAGAGTTGGGGGAGATTTAGTATTATGTTTAGTTTTAGGGTTAGGCTTGGGGTAAGGTTATGTTATGTGTGAGGGTTAGCGTTAGGGTTAGGGTTAGGGGTTTTGGGTTCAGTTTAGGGTCAGGGTAAGGGTTTGGGTTCGGTTTAGGGTTAGGGTTAGCGTTAGAGTTAGGTTTAGGGTTAGCTTTAGTTTTGGTTAGGGTTAGGATTGGAATGAAGTTAGGGTAGGTTTAGGGTTATGGGTAGGGTGAAATTTTGGTTGAAGATGTGGGTTGGGTTTAGGGTTAGGGTTCGAGTTATTGTTAGGGTTAGGTTTGAGTTTATGGTAGGATTAAAGTTAGGGTTAAGGTTAGGGTAGGGTTATGGTCAGGGTTAGGATTAGGCTTAGGCTGAGGGTTAGGATCAGAGTTATTGTAAGGGTTAGTTTTAGGGTTACAGGTGGGCCAAGGGTAAGGCTAGGGTTAGGTTTAGGGGTAGGGATAGGTTTAGAGTTAGGGTGAGCTTTAGGTTTGGCATAGGGTGAACTTTAAGATCGGGTGAGTGTTAGGGTTAGGGTTATGACTAAGGTTTGGTTGAGTTTTCAGGTTAGTGTTAAGATTGTGTTTCGTGTTAGGGTTAAGTTGACGGGTTTTGTTTAATTTTAGGGTTAGTTTATAGATTTTAGGTTAGGGTTCAGTTTAGTGTTACGGTTCGGCTTGGGGTCACTGTTTGTGTTAGGCGTTGTGGTTGGGGTGAAGGTTAGGTTTAGGGTTAGGGTTGGGTAGGGTTAGGATTCTGGTTATGGTAAGGTGTTAGGGGTTAGAGTTTTAGTTTAGGGTTAGGGCTTGGGTGAGGGTACTTGTTAGTCATTGTGGTTCTGGTCATGGTTAGGTTTGGTTTAGGGTTAGGGGTAGGTTTATGATTAGGTTTAGGGTTAGTGTTTAGGTTAGGGTGAGAGTTAGGGTTAAGGTTTGGGTTAGGCTTTGGTGTCAGGGTTTAGGGTTTGGGTTAGAGTTATCATGCGGGCTTAGAGGTTCAGGTTAATATTAGGGTTAGGGAGAGCATTAGGGTTAGGGTTTGGGGATACGGTTAGGGGTTAGGGTGAGGGTTATGGTTAGTTTTACAGTTAAGGCGAGGGATTAGGGTAAGTGTTATGTTTAGGGTTAGAGTCAGGATTAGGTGTAGGTCTGGGTTAGGTGTAGCGTAAGATTTCGGTTTAGGTTCAGGTTTCGAATTAGAGTTAGTGTTTATTTAGGATCAAGGGTAGAGTTAGGGTTTGGTTAGGGTTAGGTCTACGGTTAGGATCAGGATTAGGTCTAGGCTTAGGTTGAGGGCTAATGTAAGGCTGAGTTTTAGGGATCCAGGTGGAGCAGTGTTATGGTTAGAGTTTGGTTTAAGGTTAGGGTTTGGGTTAGGTTTAGGTTTAGGGTTAAGTTTAGGGTTAGGGTTGGATGAAGTTTAGGATGGGGTGAGGGTTATTCTTATGGTTAGGGCTAGAGTTTGATTTTGTGTTCAGGTTAGTGTTAAGGTTAGGTTTAGGGTTCGGGTAAGGTTTAGGAGGTACGTTTAGCGTTATTGTTAGGTTTAGGTTCATGGTTAGAGTGACATTTAGGTTCAGGGTGAGGGTTAAGATAAGGGTTAGGATTACGGTGAGGATTATACTTAGAGGTTAGTTTTAGGGTGTTAGGGTTAGGTTTATGGTTAGGGTAGGGTTAAGTTTAGGGTTAATGTCAGGGTTAGTGTTAGATTAGGGTTACTGTTTGTGTTTGGGTTAGGGTTAGGGATAAGTTTAGGGATTGCGTTAGGTTTAGGGGTGGGGATACGGTTAGGGTTTAGGGTGAGGGTTAGGGTTAGGTTTAGAGTTAAGGTGAGGGTTTAGGGTAAGGGTTATGGTAAGGGTTAGAGTTAGAGATAGGGTTAGGCTTAGGGTGAATTTTGAGTTAATAGTGAGGGTTAGGGTAAGGGTTAGGGTTAAGGTTAGAGTTAGGATTCAGTTTAGTGTTAGGGTTAGTTTTAGGTTTAGGGTTAGGGTAGGGGCAAGGTTAGGGTTAAGGCTAGGATTACGCTCAAGGGTAGGGCTAGGTTAGGGTTAGGGCTCGGTTTAGGGTTAGAGTTAGTACTAGGGTTTAGGGTTAGGGTTAGGGTCAGCTTTCGAGTTATTGTTAGGGATAGGGTTAGGGTAGAGTTAAGATTAGGGTTAAGTGTAGGGTTAGGGTTAAGGTTAGGTTTAGGTCAGGTTTAGGGTTAGGATTAGGGATAGGGTTAGATTTAGGGAAAGGGTTAGGGTTCGTGGGAGGGTTAGTGTTAGGTTTACAGTTAAGCTGATGATTCACGGTGTTACGGTTAGGGTCAGGGTTAGAGTTAGTGTTAGTTTTAGGTTTAGGGCTAGAGTGAGGGGAGAGTTTAGGCTTAGGTTTAGTTTTAGGGTTAGTTTTAGGGTGAAGGTGAAGATTAGGGTTAGGGTAAATATTAGAGTTAGGTGTTTGGGGTACGGTTAGGATCAGGTTAGGGTTAGGTTGAGGGTTAGGATTAGGGTTAGGGTGAGAGTTGGGGGAGATTTAGTATTATGTTTAGTTTTAGGGTTAGGCTTGGGGTAAGGTTATGTTATGTGTGAGGGTTAGCGTTAGGGTTAGGGTTAGGGGTTTTGGGTTCAGTTTAGGGTCAGGGTAAGGGTTTGGGTTCGGTTTAGGGTTAGGGTTAGCGTTAGAGTTAGGTTTAGGGTTAGCTTTAGTTTTGGTTAGGGTTAGGATTGGAATGAAGTTAGGGTAGGTTTAGGGTTATGGGTAGGGTGAAATTTTGGTTGAAGATGTGGGTTGGGTTTAGGGTTAGGGTTCGAGTTATTGTTAGGGTTAGGTTTGAGTTTATGGTAGGATTAAAGTTAGGGTTAAGGTTAGGGTAGGGTTATGGTCAGGGTTAGGATTAGGCTTAGGCTGAGGGTTAGGATCAGAGTTATTGTAAGGGTTAGTTTTAGGGTTACAGGTGGGCCAAGGGTAAGGCTAGGGTTAGGTTTAGGGGTAGGGATAGGTTTAGAGTTAGGGTGAGCTTTAGGTTTGGCATAGGGTGAACTTTAAGATCGGGTGAGTGTTAGGGTTAGGGTTATGACTAAGGTTTGGTTGAGTTTTCAGGTTAGTGTTAAGATTGTGTTTCGTGTTAGGGTTAAGTTGACGGGTTTTGTTTAATTTTAAGGTTAGTTTATAGATTTTAAGTTAGGGTTCAGTTTAGTGTTACGGTTCGGCTTGGGGTCACTGTTTGTGTTAGGCGTTGTGGTTGGGGTGAAGGTTAGGTTTAGGGTTAGGGTTGGGTAGGGTTAGGATTCTGGTTATGGTAAGGTGTTAGGGGTTAGAGTTTTAGTTTAGGGTTAGGGCTTGGGTGAGGGTACTTGTTAGTCATTGTGGTTCTGGTCATGGTTAGGTTTGGTTTAGGGTTAGGGGTAGGTTTATGATTAGGTTTAGGGTTAGTGTTTAGGTTAGGGTGAGAGTTAGGGTTAAGGTTTGGGTTAGGCTTTGGTGTCAGGGTTTAGGGTTTGGGTTAGAGTTATCATTCGGGCTTAGAGGTTCAGGTTAATATTAGGGTTAGGGAGAGCAATAGGGTTAGGGTTTGGGGATACGGTTAGGGGTTAGGGTGAGGGTTATGGTTAGTTTTACAGTTAAGGCGAGGGATTAGGGTAAGTGTTATGTTTAGGGTTAGAGTCAGGATTAGGTGTAGGTCTGGGTTAGGTGTAGCGTAAGATTTCGGTTTAGGTTCAGGTTTCGAATTAGAGTTAGTGTTTATTTAGGATCAAGGGTAGAGTTAGGGTTTGGTTAGGGTTAGGTCTACGGTTAGGATCAGGATTAGGTCTAGGCTTAGGTTGAGGGCTAATGTAAGGCTGAGTTTTAGGGATCCAGGTGGAGCAGTGTTATGGTTAGAGTTTGGTTTAAGGTTAGGGTTTGGGTTAGGTTTAGGTTTAGGGTTAAGTTTAGGGTTAGGGTTGGATGAAGTTTAGGATGGGGTGAGGGTTATTCTTATGGTTAGGGCTAGAGTTTGATTTTGTGTTCAGGTTAGTGTTAAGGTTAGGTTTAGGGTTCGGGTAAGGTTTAGGAGGTACGTTTAGCGTTATTGTTAGGTTTAGGTTCATGGTTAGAGTGACATTTAGGTTCAGGGTGAAGGTTAAGATAAGGGTTAGGATTAGGGTGAGGATTATACTTAGAGGTTAGTTTTAGGGTGTTAGGGTTAGGTTTATGGTTAGGGTAGGGTTAAGTTTAGGGTTAATGTCAGGGTTAGTGTTAGATTAGGGTTACTGTTTGTGTTTGGGTTAGGGTTAGGGATAAGTTTAGGGATTGCGTTAGGTTTAGGGGTGGGGATACGGTTAGGGTTTAGGGTGAGGGTTAGGGTTAGGTTTAGAGTTCAGGTGAGGGTTTAGGGTAAGGGTTATGGTAAGGGTTAGAGTTAGAGATAGGGTTAGGCTTAGGGTGAATTTTGAGTTAATAGTGAGGGTTAGGGTAAGGGTTAGGGTTAAGGTTAGAGTTAGGATTCAGTTTAGTGTTAGGGTTAGTTTTAGGTTTAGGGTTAGGGTAGGGGCAAGGTTAGGGTTAAGGCTAGGATTACGCTCAAGGGTAGGGCTAGGTTAGGGTTAGGGCTCGGTTTAGGGTTAGAGTTAGTACTAGGGTTTAGGGTTAGGGTTAGGGTCAGCTTTCGAGTTATTGTTAGGGATAGGGTTAGGGTAGAGTTAAGATTAGGGTTAAGTGTAGGGTTAGGGTTAAGGTTAGGTTTAGGTCAGGTTTAGGGTTAGGATTAGGGATAGGGTTAGATTTAGGGAAAGGGTTAGGGTTCGTGGGAGGGTTAGTGTTAGGTTCACAGTTAAGCTGATGATTCATGGTGTTACGGTTAGGGTCAGGGTTAGAGTTAGTGTTAGTTTTAGGTTTAGGGCTAGAGTGAGGGGAGAGTTTAGGCTTAGGTTTAGTTTTAGGGTTAGTTTTAGGGTGAAGGTGAAGATTAGGGTTAGGGTAAATATTAGAGTTAGGTGTTTGGGGTATGGTTAGGATCAGGTTAGGGTTAGGTTGAGGGTTAGGATTAGGGTTAGGGTGAGAGTTGAGGGAGATTTAGTATTATGTTTAGTTTTAGGGTTAGGCTTGGGGTAAGGTTATGTTATGTGTGAGGGTTAGCGTTAGGGTTAGGGTTAGGGGTTTTGGGTTCAGTTTAGGGTCAGGGTAAGGGTTTGGGTTCGGTTTAGGGTTAGGGTTAGCGTTAGAGTTAGGTTTAGGGTTAGCTTTAGTTTTGGTTAGGGTTAGGATTGGAATGAAGTTAGGGTAGGTTTAGGGTTATGGGTAGGGTGAAATTTTGGTTGAAGATGTGGGTTGGGTTTAGGGTTAGGGTTAGAGTTATTGTTAGGGTTAGGTTTGAGATTATGGTAGGATTAAAGTTAGGGTTAAGGTTAGGGTAGGGTTATGGTCAGGGTTAGGATTAGGCTTAGGCTGAGGGTTAGGATCAGAGTTATTGTAAGGGTTAGTTTTAGGGTTACAGGTGGGCCAAGGGTAAGGCTAGGGTTAGGTTTAGGGGTAGGGATAGGTTTAGAGTTAGGGTGAGCTTTAGGTTTGGCATAGGGTGAACTTTAAGATGGGGTGAGTGTTAGGGTTAGGGTTATGACTAAGGTTTGGTTGAGTTTTCAGGTTAGTGTTAAGATTGTGTTTCGTGTTAGGGTTAAGTTGACGGGTTTTGTTTAATTTTAAGGTTAGTTTATAGATTTTAAGTTAGGGTTCAGTTTAGTGTTACGGTTCGGCTTGGGGTCACTGTTTGTGTTAGGCGTTGTGGTTGGGGTGAAGGTTAGGTTTAGGGTTAGGGTTGGGTAGGGTTAGGATTCTGGTTATGGTAAGGTGTTAGGGGTTAGAGTTTTAGTTTAGGGTTAGGGCTTGGGTGAGGGTACTTGTTAGTCATTGTGGTTCTGGTCATGGTTAGGTTTGGTTTAGGGTTAGGGGTAGGTTTATGATTAGGTTTAGGGTTAGTGTTTAGGTTAGGGTGAGAGTTAGGGTTAAGGTTTGGGTTAGGCTTTGGTGTCAGGGTTTAGGGTTTGGGTTAGAGTTATCATTCGGGCTTAGAGGTTCAGGTTAATATTAGGGTTAGGGAGAGCAATAGGGTTAGGGTTTGGGGATACGGTTAGGGGTTAGGGTGAGGGTTATGGTTAGTTTTACAGTTAAGGCGAGGGATTAGGGTAAGTGTTATGTTTAGGGTTAGAGTTAGGATTAGGTGTAGGTCAGGGTTAGGTGTAGCGTAAGATTTCGGTTTAGGTTCAGGTTTCGAATTAGAGTTAGTGTTTATTTAGGATCAAGGGTAGAGTTAGGGTTTGGTTAGGGTTAGGTCTACGGTTAGGATCAGGATTAGGTCTAGGCTTAGGTTGAGGGCTAATGTAAGGCTGAGTTTTAGGGATCCAGGTGGAGCAGTGTTATGGTTAGAGTTTGGTTTAAGGTTAGGGTTTGGGTTAGGTTTAGGTTTAGGGTTAAGTTTAGGGTTAGGGTTGGATGAAGTTTAGGATGGGGTGAGGGTTATTCTTATGGTTAGGGCTAGAGTTTGATTTTGTGTTCAGGTTAGTGTTAAGGTTAGGTTTAGGGTTCGGGTAAGGTTTAGAAGGTACGTTTAGCGTTATTGTTAGGTTTAGGTTCATGGTTAGAGTGACATTTAGGTTCAGGGTGAGGGTTAAGATAAGGGTTAGGATTAGGGTGAGGATTATACTTAGAGGTTAGTTTTAGGGTGTTAGGGTTACGTTTATGGTTAGGGTAGGGTTAAGTTTAGGGTTAATGT
Source organism: Loxodonta africana (assembly GCF_030014295.1). Taxonomy (NCBI): domain Eukaryota; kingdom Metazoa; phylum Chordata; class Mammalia; order Proboscidea; family Elephantidae; genus Loxodonta; species Loxodonta africana. The sequence continues at coordinate 64,124 of NW_026974858.1, read as the reverse complement.
CAGGGTTAGTGTTAGATTAGGGTTACTGTTTGTGTTTGGGTTAGGGTTAGGGATAAGTTTAGGGATTGCGTTAGGTTTAGGGGTGGGGATACGGTTAGGGTTTAGGGTGAGGGTTAGGGTTAGGTTTAGAGTTAAGGTGAGGGTTTAGGGTAAGGGTTATGGTAAGGGTTAGAGTTAGAGATAGGGTTAGGCTTAGGGTGAATTTTGAGTTAACAGTGAGGGTTAGGGTAAGGGTTAGGGTTAAGGTTAGAGTTAGGATTCAGTTTAGTGTTAGGGTTAGTTTTAGGTTTAGGGTTAGGGTAGGGGCAAGGTTAGGGTTAAGGCTAGGATTACGCTCAAGGGTAGGGCTCGGTTAGGGTTAGGGCTCGGTTTAGGGTTAGAGTTAGTACTAGGGTTTAGGGTTAGGGTTAGGGTCAGCTTTCGAGTTATTGTTAGGGATAGGGTTAGGGTAGAGTTAAGATTAGGGTTAAGTGTAGGGTTAGGGTTAAGGTTAGGTTTAGGTCAGGTTTAGGGTTAGGATTAGGGATAGGGTTAGATTTAGGGAAAGGGTTAGGGTTCGTGGGAGGGTTAGTGTTAGGTTTACAGTTAAGCTGATGATTCACGGTGTTACGGTTAGGGTCAGGGTTAGAGTTAGTGTTAGTTTTAGGTTTAGGGCTAGAGTGAGGGGAGAGTTTAGGCTTAGGTTTAGTTTTAGGGTTAGGTTTAGGGTGAAGGTGAAGATTAGGGTTAGGGTAAATATTAGAGTTAGGTGTTTGGGGTATGGTTAGGATAAGGTTAGGGTTAGGTTGAGGGTTAGGATTAGGGTTAGGGTGAGAGTTGGGGGAGATTTAGTATTATGTTTAGTTTTAGGGATAGGCTTGGGGTAAGGTTATGTTATGTGTGAGGGTTAGCGTTAGGGTTAGGGTTAGGGATTTTGGGTTCAGTTTAGGGTCAGGGTAAGGGTTTGGGTTAGGTTTAGGGTTAGGGTTAGCGTTAGAGTTAGGTTTAGGGTTAGCTTTAGTTTTGGTTAGGGTTAGGATTGGAATGAAGTTAGGGTAGGTTTAGGGTTATGGGTAGGGTGAAATTTTGGTTGAAGATGTGGGTTGGGTTTAGGGTTAGGGTTCGAGTTATTGTTAGGGTTAGGTTTGAGTTTATGGTAGGATTAAAGTTAGGGTTAAGGTTAGGGTAGGGTTATGGTCAGGGTTAGGATTAGGCTTAGGCTGAGGGTTAGGATCAGAGTTATTGTAAGGGTTAGTTTTAGGGTTACAGGTGGGCCAAGGGTAAGGCTAGGGTTAGGTTTAGGGGTAGGGATAGGTTTAGAGTTAGGGTGAGCTTTAGGTTTGGCATAGGGTGAACTTTAAGATCGGGTGAGTGTTAGGGTTAGGGTTATGACTAAGGTTTGGTTGAGTTTTCAGGTTAGTGTTAAGATTGTGTTTCGTGTTAGGGTTAAGTTGACGGGTTTTGTTTAATTTTAGGGTTAGTTTATAGATTTTAGGTTAGGGTTCAGTTTAGTGTTACGGTTAGGCTTGGGGTCACTGTTTGTGTTAGGCGTTGTGGTTGGGGTGAAGGTTAGGTTTAGGGTTAGGGTTGGGTAGGGTTAGGATTCTGGTTATGGTAAGGTGTTAGGGGTTAGAGTTTTAGTTTAGGGTTAGGGTTTGGGTGAGGGTACTTGTTAGTCATTGTGGTTCTGGTCATGGTTAGGTTTGGTTTAGGGTTAGGGGTAGGTTTATGATTAGGTTTAGGGTTAGTGTTTAGGTTAGGGTGAGAGTTAGGGTTAAGGTTTGGGTTAGGCTTTGGTGTCAGGGTTTAGGGTTTGGGTTAGAGTTATCATTCGGGCTTAGAGGTTCAGGTTAATATTAGGATTAGGGAGAGCATTAGGGTTAGAGTTTGGGGATACGGTTAGGGGTTAGGGTGAGGGTTATGGTTAGTTTTACAGTTAAGGCTAGGGATTAGGGTAAGTGTTATGTTTAAGGTTAGAGTCAGGATTAGGTGTAGGTGAGGGTTAGGTGTAGCGTAAGATTTCGGTTTAGGTTCAGGTTTCGAATTAGAGTTAGTGTTTATTTAGGATCAAGGGTAGAGTTAGGGTTTGGTTAGGGTTAGGTCTACGGTTAGGATCAGGATTAGGTCTAGGCTTAGGTTGAGGGCTAATGTAAGGCTGAGTTTTAGGGATCCAGGTGGAGCAGTGTTATGGTTAGAGTTTGGTTTAAGGTTAGGGTTTGGGTTAGGTTTAGGTTTAGGGTTAAGTTTAGGGTTAGGGTTGGATGAAGTTTAGGATGGGGTGAGGGTTATTCTTATGGTTAGGGCTAGAGTTTGATTTTGTGTTCAGGTTAGTGTTAAGGTTAGGTTTAGGGTTCGGGTAAGGTTTAGGAGGTACGTTTAGCGTTATTGTTAGGTTTAGGTTCAGGGTTAGAGTGACATTTAGGTTCAGGGTGAGGGTTAAGATAAGGGTTAGGATTAGGGTGAGGATTATACTTAGAGGTTAGTTTTAGGGTGTTAGGGTTAGGTTTATGGTTAGGGTAGGGTTAAGTTTAGGGTTAATGTCAGGGTTAGTGTTAGATTAGGGTTACTGTTTGTGTTTGGGTTAGGGTTAGGGATAAGTTCAGGGATTGCGTTAGGTTTAGGGGTGGGGAGACGGTTAGGGGTTAGGGTGAGGGTTAGGGTTAGGTTTCGAGTTAAGCTGAGGGTTTAGGATAAGGGTTATGGTAAGGGTTAGAGTTAGAGATAGGGTTAGGCTTAGGGTGAATTTTGAGTTAATAGTGAGGGTTAGGGTAAGGGTTAGGGTTAAGGTTAGAGTTAGGATTCAGGTTAGTGTTAGGGTTAGTTTTAGGTTTAGGGTTAGGGTAGGGGCAAGGTTAGGGTTAAGGCTAGGATTACGCTCAAGGGTAGGGCTAGGTTAGGGTTAGGGCTCGGTTTAGGGTTAGAGTTAGTACTAGGGTTTAGGGTTAGGGTTAGGGTCAGCTTTCGAGTTATTGTTAGGGATAGGGTTAGGGTAGAGTTAAGATTAGGTTTAAGTGTAGGGTTAGGGTAAAGGTTAGGTTTAGGTCAGGTTTAGGGTTAGGATTAGGGATAGGGTTAGATTTAGGGAAAGGGTTAGGGTTCGTGGGAGGGTTAGTGTTAGGTTTACAGTTAAGCTGATGATTTACGGTGTTACGGTTAGGGTCTCGGTTAGAATTAGTGTTAGTGTTAGGTTTAGTGCTAGAGTGAGGGGAGAGTTTAGGGTTAGGTTTAGTTTTAGGGTTAGGTTTAGGGTAAAGGTGAAGATTAGGGTTAGGGTAAATATTAGAGTTAGGTGTTTGGGGTATTGTTAGGATCAGGTTAGGGTTAGGTTGAGGGTTAGGGTGAGAGTTGGGGGAGATTTAGTATTATGTTTAGTTTTAGGGTTAGGCTTGGGGTAAGGTTATGTTATGTGTGAGGGTTAGCGTTAGGGTTAGGGTTAGGGGTTTTGGGTTCAGTTTAGGGTCAGGGTAAGGGTTTGGGTTCGGTTTAGGGTTAGGGTTAGAGTTAGAATTAGGTTTAGGGTTAGCTTTAGTTTTGGTTAGGGTTAGGATTGGAATGAAGTTAGGGTAGGTTTAGGGTTATGGGTAGGGTGAAATTTTGGTTGAAGATGTGGGTTGGGTTTAGGGTTAGGGTTAGAGTTATTGTTAGGGTTAGGTTTGAGTTTATGGTAGGATTAAAGTTAGGGTTAAGGTTAGGTTAGGGTTATGGTCAGGGTTAGGATTAGGCTTAGGCTGAGGGTTAGGATCAGAGTTATTGTAAGGGTTAGTTTTAGGTTTACAGGTGGGCCAAGGGTAAGGCTAGGGTTAGGTTTAGGGGTAGGGATAGGTTTAGAGTTAGGGTGAGCTTTAGGTTTGGCATAGGGTGAACTTTAAGATCGGGTGAGTGTTAAGGTTAGAGTTATGACTAAGGTTTGGTTGAGTTTTCAGGTTAGTGTTAAGATTGTGTTTCGTGTTAGGGTTAAGTTGACGGGTTTTGTTTAATTTTAGGGTTAGTTTATAGATTTTAGGTTAGGGTTCAGTTTAGTGTTACGGTTCGGCTTGGGGTCACTGTGTTAGGCGTTGTGGTTGGGGTGAAGGTTAGGTTTAGGGTTAGGGTTGGGTAGGGTTAGGATTCTGGTTATGGTAAGGTGTTAGGGGTTAGAGTTTTAGTTTAGGGTTAGGGCTTGGGTGAGGGTACTTGTTAGTCATTGTGGTTCTGGTCATGGTTAGGTTTGGTTTAGGGTTAGGGGTAGGTTTATGATTAGGTTTAGGGTTAGTGTTTAGGTTAGGGTGAGAGTTAGGGTTAAGGTTTGGGTTAGGCTTTGGTGTCAGGGTTTAGGGTTTGGGTTAGAGTTATCATTCGGGCTTAGAGGTTCAGGTTAATATTAGGATTAGGGAGAGCATTAGGGTTAGGGTTTGGGGATACGGTTAGGGGTTAGGGTGAGGGTTATGGTTAGTTTTAGAGTTAAGGCGAGGGATTACGGTAAGTGTTATGTTTAGGGTTAGAGTTAGGATTAGGTGTAGGTCAGGGTTAGGTGTAGCGTAAGATTTCGGTTTAGGTTCAGGTTTCGAATTAGAGTTAGTGTTTATTTAGGATCAAGGGTAGAGTTAGGGTTTGGTTAGGGTTAGGTCTACGGTTAGGATTAGGATTAGGTCTAGGCTTAGGTTGAGGGCTAATGTAAGGCTGAGTTTTAGGGATCCAGGTGGAGCAGTGTTATGGTTAGAGTTTGGTTTAAGGTTAGGGTTTGGGTTAGGTTTAGGTTTAGGGTTAAGTTTAGGGTTAGGGTTGGATGAAGTTTAGGATGGGGTGAGGGTTATTCTTATGGTTAGGGCTAGAGTTTGATTTTGTGTTCAGGTTAGTGTTAAGGTTAGGTTTAGGGTTCGGGTAAGGTTTAGGAAGTACGTTTAGCGTTATTGTTAGGTTTAGGTTCAGGGTTAGAGTGACATTTAGGTTCAGGGTGAAGGTTAAGATAAGGGTTAGGATTAGGGTGAGGATTATACTTAGAGGTTAGTTTTAGGGTGTTAGGGTTAGGTTTATGGTTAGGGTAGGGTTAAGTTTAGGGTTAATGTCAGGGTTAGTGTTAGATTAGGGTTACTGTTTGTGTTTGGGTTAGGGTTAGGGATAAGTTTAGGGATTGCGTTAGGTTTAGGGGTGGGGATACGGTTGGGGTTAGGGTGACGGTTAGGGTTAGGTTAAGAGTTAAGGTGAGTGTTTAGGGTAAGGGTTATGGTAAGGGTTAGAGTTAGAGATAGGGTTAGGCTTAGGGTGAATTTTGAGTAAATAGTGAGGGTTAGGGTAAGGGTTAGAGTTAAGGTTAGAGTTAGGATTCAGTTTAGTGTTAGGGTTAGTTTTAGGTTTAGGGTTAGGGTAGGGGCAAGGTTAGGGTTAAGGCTAGGATTACGCTCAAGGGTAGGGCTAGGTGAGGGTTAGGGCTCGGTTTAGGGTTAGAGTTAGTACTAGGGTTTAGGGTTAGGGTTAGGGTCAGCTTTCGAGTTATTGTTAGGGATAGGGTTAGGGTAGAGTTAAGATTAGGGTTAAGTGTAGGGTTAGGGTAAAGGTTAGGTTTAGGTCAGGTTTAGGGTCAGGATTAGGGATAGGGTTAGATTTAGGGAAAGGGTTAGTGTTCGTTGGAGGGTTAGTGTTAGGTTTACAGTTAAGCTGATGATTTACGGTGTTACGGTTAGGGTCAGGGTTAGAGTTAGTGTTAGTTTTAGTTTTAGGGCTAGAGTGAGGGGAGAGTTTAGGCTTAGGTTTAGTTTTAGGGTTAGGTTTAGGGTGAAGGTGAAGATTAGGGTTAGGGTAAATATTAGAGTTAGGTGTTTGGGGTATGGTTAGGATCAGGTTAGGGTTAGGTTGAGGGTTAGGATTAGGGTTAGGGTGAGAGTTGGGGGAGATTTAGTATTATGTTTAGTTTTAGGGTTAGGCTTGGGGTAAGGTTATGTTATGTGTGAGGGTTAGCGTTAGGGTTAGGGTTAGGTGTTTTGGGTTCAGTTTAGGGTCAGGGTAAGGGTTTGGGTTAGGTTTAGGGTTAGGGTTAGCATTAGAGTTAGGTTTAGGGTTAGCTTTAGTTTTGGTTAGGGTTAGGATTGGAATGAAGTTAGGGTAGGTTTAGGGTTATGGGTAGGGTGAAATTTTGGTTGAAGATGTGGGTTGGGTTTAGGGTTAGGGTTCGAGTTATTGTTAGGGTTAGGTTTGAGTTTATGGTAGGATTAAAGTTAGGGTTAAGGTTAGGGTAGGGTTATGGTCAGGGTTAGGATTAGGCTTAGGCTGAGGGTTAGGATCAGAGTTATTGTAAGAGTTAGTTTTAGGGTTACAGGTGGGCCAAGGGTAAGGCTAGGGTTAGGTTTAGGGGTAGGGATAGGTTTAGAGTTAGGGTGAGCTTTAGGTTTGGCATAGGGTGAACTTTAAGATCGGGTGAGTGTTAGGGTTAGGGTATGACTAAGGTTTGGTTGAGTTTTCAGGTTAGTGTTAAGATTGTGTTTCGTGTTAGGGTTAAGTTGACGGGTTTTGTTTAATTTTAGGGTTAGTTTATAGATTTTAGGTTAGGGTTCAGTTTAGTGTTACGGTTAGGCTTGGGGTCACTGTTTGTGTTAGGCGTTGTGGTTGGGGTGAAGGTTAGGTTTAGGGTTAGGGTTGGGTAGGGTTAGGATTCTGGTTATGGTAAGGTGTTAGGGGTTAGAGTTTTAGTTTAGGGTTAGGGTTTGGGTGAGGGTACTTGTTAGTCATTGTGGTTCTGGTCATGGTTAGGTTTGGTTTAGGGTTAGGGGTAGGTTTATGATTAGGTTTAGGGTTAGTGTTTAGGTTAGGGTGAGAGTTAGGGTTAAGGTTTGGGTTAGGCTTTGGTGTCAGGGTTTAGGGTTTGGGTTAGAGTTATCATTCGGGCTTAGAGGTTCAGGTTAATATTAGGATTAGGGAGAGCATTAGGGTTAGAGTTTCGGGATACGGTTAGGGGTTAGGGTGAGGGTTATGGTTAGTTTCACAGTTAAGGCGAGGGATTAGGGTAAGTGTTATGTTTAGGGTTAGAGTTAGGATTAGGTGTAGGTCAGGGTTAGGTGTAGCGTAAGATTTCGGTTTAGGTTCAGGTTTCGAATTAGAGTTACTGTTTATTTAGGATCAAGGGTAGAGTTAGGGTTTGGTTAGGGTTAGGTCTACGGTTAGGATTAGGATTAGGTCTAGGCTTAGGTTGAGGGCTAATGTAAGGCTGAGTTTTAGGGATCCAGGTGGAGCAGTGTTATGGTTAGAGTTTGGTTTAAGGTTAGGGTTTGGGTTAGGTTTAGGTTTAGGGTTAAGTTTAGGGTTAGGGTTGGATGAAGTTTAGGATGGGGTGAGGGTTATTCTTATGGTTAGGGCTAGAGTCGGATTTTGTGTTCAGGTTAGTGTTAAGGTTAGGTTTAGGGTTCGGGTAAGGTTTAGGAAGTACGTTTAGCGTTATTGTTAGGTTTAGGTTCAGGGTTAGAGTGACATTTAGGTTCAGGGTGAAGGTTAAGATAAGGGTTTGGATTAGGGTGAGGATTATACTTAGAGGTTAGTTTTAGGGTGTTAGGGTTAGGTTTATGGTTAGGGTAGGGTTAAGTTTAGGGTTAATGTCAGGGTTAGTGTTAGATTAGGGTTACTGTTTGTGTTTGGGTTAGGGTTAGGGATAAGTTTAGGGATTGCGTTAGGTTTAGGGGTGGGGATACGGTTGGGGTTAGGGTGACGGTTAGGGTTAGGTTAAGAGTTAAGGTGAGTGTTTAGGGTAAGGGTTATGGTAAGGGTTAGAGTTAGAGATAGGGTTAGGCTTAGGGTGAATTTTGAGTAAATAGTGAGGGTTAGGGTAAGGGTTAGAGTTAAGGTTAGAGTTAGGATTCAGTTTAGTGTTAGGGTTAGTTTTAGGTTTAGGGTTAGGGTAGGGGCAAGGTTAGGGTTAAGGCTAGGATTACGCTCAAGGGTAGGGCTAGGTGAGGGTTAGGGCTCGGTTTAGGGTTAGAGTTAGTACTAGGGTTTAGGGTTAGGGTTAGGGTCAGCTTTCGAGTTATTGTTAGGGATAGGGTTAGGGTAGAGTTAAGATTAGGGTTAAGTGTAGGGTTAGGGTAAAGGTTAGGTTTAGGTCAGGTTTAGGGTCAGGTTTAGGGATAGGGTTAGATTTAGGGAAAGGGTTAGTGTTCGTTGGAGGGTTAGTGTTAGGTTTACAGTTAAGCTGATGATTTACGGTGTTACGGTTAGGGTCAGGGTTAGAGTTAGTGTTAGTTTTAGTTTTAGGGCTAGAGTGAGGGGAGAGTTTAGGCTTAGGTTTAGTTTTAGGGTTAGGTTTAGGGTGAAGGTGAAGATTAGGGTTAGGGTAAATATTAGAGTTAGGTGTTTGGGGTATGGTTAGGATCAGGTTAGGGTTAGGTTGAGGGTTAGGATTAGGGTTAGGGTGAGAGTTGGGGGAGATTTAGTATTATGTTTAGTTTTAGGGTTAGGCTTGGGGTAAGGTTATGTTATGTGTGAGGGTTAGCGTTAGGGTTAGGGTTAGGTGTTTTGGGTTCAGTTTAGGGTCAGGGTAAGGGTTTGGGTTAGGTTTAGGGTTAGGGTTAGCGTTAGAGTTAGGTTTAGGGTTAGCTTTAGTTTTGGTTAGGGTTAGGATTGGAATGAAGTTAGGGTAGGTTTAGGGTTATGGGTAGGGTGAAATTTTGGTTGAAGATGTGGGTTGGGTTTAGGGTTAGGGTTCGAGTTATTGTTAGGGTTAGGTTTGAGTTTATGGTAGGATTAAAGTTAGGGTTAAGGTTAGGGTAGGGTTATGGTCAGGGTTAGGATTAGGCTTAGGCTGAGGGTTAGGATCAGAGTTATTGTAAGAGTTAGTTTTAGGGTTACAGGTGGGCCAAGGGTAAGGCTAGGGTTAGGTTTAGGGGTAGGGATAGGTTTAGAGTTAGGGTGAGCTTTAGGTTTGGCATAGGGTGAACTTTAAGATCGGGTGAGTGTTAGGGTTAGGGTATGACTAAGGTTTGGTTGAGTTTTCAGGTTAGTGTTAAGATTGTGTTTCGTGTTAGGGTTAAGTTGACGGGTTTTGTTTAATTTTAGGGTTAGTTTATAGATTTTAGGTTAGGGTTCAGTTTAGTGTTACGGTTAGGCTTGGGGTCACTGTTTGTGTTAGGCGTTGTGGTTGGGGTGAAGGTTAGGTTTAGGGTTAGGGTTGGGTAGGGTTAGGATTCTGGTTATGGTAAGGTGTTAGGGGTTAGAGTTTTAGTTTAGGGTTAGGGCTTGGGTGAGGGTACTTGTTAGTCATTGTGGTTCTGGTCATGGTTAGGTTTGGTTTAGGGTTAGGGGTAGGTTTATGATTAGGTTTAGGGTTAGTGTTTAGGTTAGGGTGAGAGTTAGGGTTAAGGTTTGGGTTAGGCTTTGGTGTCAGGGTTTAGGGTTTGGGTTAGAGTTATCATTCGGGCTTAGAGGTTCAGGTTAATATTAGGATTAGGGAGAGCATTAGGGTTAGAGTTTCGGGATACGGTTAGGGGTTAGGGTGAGGGTTATGGTTAGTTTCACAGTTAAGGCGAGGGATTAGGGTAAGTGTTATGTTTAGGGTTAGAGTTAGGATTAGGTGTAGGTCAGGGTTAGGTGTAGCGTAAGATTTCGGTTTAGGTTCAGGTTTCGAATTAGAGTTAGTGTTTATTTAGGATCAAGGGTAGAGTTAGGGTTTGGTTAGGGTTAGGTCTACGGTTAGGATTAGGATTAGGTCTAGGCTTAGGTTGAGGGCTAATGTAAGGCTGAGTTTTAGGGATACAGGTGGAGCAGTGTTATGGTTAGAGTTTGGTTTAAGGTTAGGGTTTGGGTTAGGTTTAGGTTTAGGGTTAAGTTTAGGGTTAGGGTTGGATGAAGTTTAGGATGGGGTGAGGGTTATTCTTATGGTTAGGGCTAGAGTCTGATTTTGTGTTCAGGTTAGTGTTAAGGTTAGGTTTAGGGTTCGGGTAAGGTTTAGGAGGTACGTTTAGCGTTATTGTTAGGTTTAGGTTCAGGGTTAGAGTGACATTTAGGTTCAGGGTGAGGGTTAAGGGTTAGGATTAGGGTGAGGATTATACTTAGAGGTTAGTTTTAGGGTGTTAGGGTTAGGTTTATGGTTAGGGTAGGGTTAAGTTTAGGGTTAATGTCAGGGTTAGTGTTAGATTAGGGTTACTGTTTGTGTTTGGGTTAGGGTTAGGGATAAGTTTAGGGATTGCGTTAGGTTTAGGGGTGGGGATACGGTTAGGGGTTAGGGTGAGGGTTAGGGTTAGGTTTAGAGTTCAGGTGAGGGTTTAGGGTAAGGGTTATGGTAAGGGTTAGAGTTAGAGATAGAGTTAGGCTTAGGGTGAATTTTGAGTTAATAGTGAGGGTTAGGGTAAGGGTTAGGGTTAAGGTTAGAGTTAGGATTCAGTTTAGTGTTAGGGTTAGTTTTAGGTTTAGGGTTAGGGTAGGGGCAAGGTTAGGGTTAAGGCTAGGATTACGCTCAAGGGTAGGGCTAGGTTAGGGTTAGGGCTCGGTTTAGGGTTAGAGTTAGTACTAGGGTTTAGGGTTAGGGTTAGGGTCAGCTTTCGAGTTATTGTTAGGGATAGGGTTAGGGTAGAGTTAAGATTAGGGTTAAGTGTAGGGTTAGGGTAAAGGTTAGGTTTAGGTCAGGTTTAGGGTTAGGATTAGGGATAGGGTTAGATTTAGGGAAAGGGTTAGGGTTCGTGGGAGGGTTAGTGTTAGGTTTACAGTTAAGCTGATGATTTACGGTGTTACGGTTAGGGTCAGGGTTAGAGTTAGTGTTAGTTTTAGGTTTAGGGCTAGAGTGAGGGGAGAGTTTAGGCTTAGGTTTAGTTTTAGGGTTAGGTTTAGGGTGAAGGTGAAGATTAGGGTTAGGGTAAATATTAGAGTTAGGTGTTTGGGGTATGGTTAGGATCAGGTTAGGGTTAGGTTGAGGGTTAGGATTAGGGTTAGGGTGAGAGTTGGGGAGATTTAGTATTATGTTTAGTTTTAGGGTTAGGCTTGGGGTAAGGTTATGTTATGTGTGAGGGTTAGCGTTAGGGTTAGGGTTAGGGGTTTTGGGTTCAGTTTAGGGTCAGGGTAAGGGTTTGGGTTCGGTTTAGGGTTAGGGTTAGCGTTAGAGTTAGGTTTAGGGTTAGCTTTAGTTTTGGTTAGGGTTAGGATTGGAATGAAGTTAGGGTAGGTTTAGGGTTATGGGTAGGGTGAAATTTTGGTTGAAGATGTGGGTTGGGTTTAGGGTTAGGGTTCGAGTTATTGTTAGGGTTAGGTTTGAGTTTATGGTAGGATTAAAGTTAGGGTTAAGGTTAGGGTAGGGTTATGGTCAGGGTTAGGATTAGGCTTAGCCTGAGGGTTAGGATCAGAGTTATTGTAAGGGTTAGTTTTAGGTTTACAGGTGGGCCAAGGGTAAGGCTAGGGTTAGGTTTAGGGGTAGGGATAGGTTTAGAGTTAGGGTGAGCTTTAGGTTTGGCATAGGGTGAACTTTAAGATCGGGTGAGTGTTAGGGTTAGGGTTATGACTAAGGTTTGGTTGAGTTTTCAGGTTAGTGTTAAGATTGTGTTTCGTGTTAGGGTTAAGTTGACGGGTTTTGTTTAGTTTCAGGGTTAGTTTATAGATTTTAGGTTAGGGTTCAGTTTAGTGTTACGGTTCGGCTTGGGGTCACTGTTTGTGTTAGGCGTTGTGGTTGGGTGAAGGTTAGGTTTAGGGTTAGGGTTGGGTAGGGTTAGGATTCTGGTTATGGTAAGGTGTTAGGGGTTAGAGTTTTAGTTTAGGGTTAGGGCTTGGGTGAGGGTACTTGTTAGTCATTGTGGTTCTGGTCATGGTTAGGTTTGGTTTAGGGTTAGGGGTAGGTTTATGATTAGGTTTAGGGTTAGTGTTTAGGTTAGGGTGAGAGTTAGGGTTAAGGTTTGGGTTAGGCTTTGGTGTCAGGGTTTAGGGTTTGGGTTAGAGTTATCATTCGGGCTTAGAGGTTCAGGTTAATATTAGGATTAGGGAGAGCATTAGGGTTAGAGTTTCGGGATACGGTTAGGGGTTAGGGTGAGGGTTATGGTTAGTTTCACAGTTAAGGCGAGGGATTAGGGTAAGTGTTATGTTTAGGGTTAGAGTTAGGATTAGGTGTAGGTCAGGGTTAGGTGTAGCGTAAGATTTCGGTTTAGGTTCAGGTTTCGAATTAGAGTTACTGTTTATTTAGGATCAAGGGTAGAGTTAGGGTTTGGTTAGGGTTAGGTCTACGGTTAGGATTAGGATTAGGTCTAGGCTTAGGTTGAGGGCTAATGTAAGGCTGAGTTTTAGGGATACAGGTGGAGCAGTGTTATGGTTAGAGTTTGGTTTAAGGTTAGGGTTTGGGTTAGGTTTAGGTTTAGGGTTAAGTTTAGGGTTAGGGTTGGATGAAGTTTAGGATGGGGTGAGGGTTATTCTTATGGTTAGGGCTAGAGTTTGATTTTGTGTTCAGGTTAGTGTTAAGGTTAGGTTTAGGGTTCGGGTAAGGTTTAGGAGGTACGTTTCGCGTTATTGTTAGGTTTAGGTTCAGGGTTAGAGTGACATTTAGGTTCAGGGTGAGGGTTAAGATAAGGGTTAGGATTACGGTGAGGATTATACTTAGAGGTTAGTTTTAGGGTGTTAGGGTTAGGTTTATGGTTAGGGTAGGGTTAAGTTTAGGGTTAATGTCAGGGTTAGTGTTAGATTAGGGTTACTGTTTGTGTTTGGGTTAGGGTTAGGGATAAGTTTAGGGATTGCGTTAGGTTTAGGGGTGGGGATACGGTTAGGGGTTAGGGTGAGGGTTAGGGTTAGGTTTAGAGTTCAGGTGAGGGTTTAGGGTAAGGGTTATGGTAAGGGTTAGAGTTAGAGATAGGGTTAGGCTTAGGGTGAATTTTGAGTTAATAGTGAGGGTTAGGGTAAGGGTTAGGGTTAAGGTTAGAGTTAGGATTCAGTTTAGTGTTAGGGTTAGTTTTAGGTTTAGGGTTAGGGTAGGGGCAAGGTTAGGGTTAAGGCTAGGATTACGCTCAAGGGTAGGGCTAGGTTAGGGTTAGGGCTCGGTTTAGGGTTAGAGTTAGTACTAGGGTTTAGGGTTAGGGTTAGGGTCAGCTTTCGAGTTATTGTTAGGGATAGGGTTAGGGTAGAGTTAAGATTAGGGTTAAGTGTAGGGTTAGGGTAAAGGTTAGGTTTAGGTCAGGTTTAGGGTTAGGATTAGGGATAGGGTTAGATTTAGGGAAAGGGTTAGGGTTCGTGGGAGGGTTAGTGTTAGGTTTACAGTTAAGCTGATGATTCACGGTGTTACGGTTAGGGTCAGGGTTAGAGTTAGTGTTAGTTTTAGGTTTAGGGCTAGAGTGAGGGGAGAGTTTAGGCTTAGGTTTAGTTTTAGGGTTAGGTTTAGGGTGAAGGTGAAGATTAGGGTTAGGGTAAATATTAGAGTTAGGTGTTTGGGGTATGGTTAGGATCAGGTTAGGGTTAGGTTGAGGGTTAGGATTAGGGTTAGGGTGAGAGTTGGGGGAGATTTAGTATTATGTTTAGTTTTAGGGTTAGGCTTGGGGTAAGGTTATGTTATGTGTGAGGGTTAGCGTTAGGGTTAGGGTTAGGGGTTTTGGGTTCAGTTTAGGGTCAGGGTAAGGGTTTGGGTTCGGTTTAGGGTTAGGGTTAGCGTTAGAGTTAGGTTTAGGGTTAGCTTTAGTTTTGGTTAGGGTTAGGATTGGAATGAAGTTAGGGTAGGTTTAGGGTTATGGGTAGGGTGAAATTTTGGTTGAAGATGTGGGTTGGGTTTAGGGTTAGGGTTCGAGTTATTGTTAGAGTTAGGTTTGAGTTTATGGTAGGATTAAAGTTAGGGTTAAGGTTAGGTTAGGGTTATGGTCAGGGTTAGGATGAGGCTTAGGGTGAGGGTTAGGATCAGAGTTATTGTAAGGGTTAGTTTTAGGGTTACAGGTGGGCCAAGGGTAAGGCTAGGGTTAGGTTTAGGGGTAGGGATAGGTTTAGAGTTAGGGTGAGCTTTAGGTTTGGCATAGGGTGAACTTTAAGATCGGGTGAGTGTTAGGGTTAGGGTTATGACTAAGGTTTGGTTGAGTTTTCAGGTTAGTGTTAAGATTGTGTTTCGTGTTAGGGTTAAGTTGACGGGTTTTGTTTAATTTTAGGGTTAGTTTATAGATTTTAGGTTAGGGTTCAGTTTAGTGTTACGGTTCGGCTTGGGGTCACTGTTTGTGTTAGGCGTTGTGGTTGGGGTGAAGGTTAGGTTTAGGGTTAGGGTTGGGTAGTGTTAGGATTCTGGTTATGGTAAGGTGTTAGGGGTTAGAGTTTTAGTTTAGGGTTAGGGCTTGGGTGAGGGTACTTGTTAGTCATTGTGGTTCTGGTCATGGTTAGGTTTGGTTTAGGGTTAGGGGTAGGTTTATGATTAGGTTTAGGGTTAGTGTTTAGGTTAGGGTGAGAGTTAGGGTTAAGGTTTGGGTTAGGCTTTGGTGTCAGAGTTTAGGGTTTGGGTTAGAGTTATCATTCGGGCTTAGAGGTTCAGGTTAATATTAGGATTAGGGAGAGCATTAGGGTTAGGGTTTGGGGATACGGTTAGGGGTTAGGGTGAGGGTTATGGTTAGTTTTACAGTTAAGGCGAGGGTTTAGGGTAAGTGTTATGTTTAGGGTTAGAGTTAGGATTAGGTGTAGGTAGGGTTAGGTGTAGCGTAAGATTTCGGTTTAGGTTCAGGTTTCGAATTAGAGTTAGTGTTTATTTAGGATCAAGGGTAGAGTTAGGGTTTGGTTAGGGTTAGGTCTACGGTTAGGATTAGGATTAGGTCTAGGCTTAGGTTGAGGGCTAATGTAAGGCTGAGTTTTAGGGATACAGGTGGAGCAGTGTTATGGTTAGAGTTTGGTTTAAGGTTAGGGTTTGGGTTAGGTTTAGGTTTAGGGTTAAGTTTAGGGTTAGGGTTGGATGAAGTTTAGGATGGGGTGAGGGTTATTTTTATGGTTAGGGTTAGAGTTTGATTTTGTGTTCAGGTTAGTGTTAAGGTTAGCTTTAGGGTTCGGGTAAGGTTTAGGAGGTACGTTTAGCGTTATTGTTAGGTTTAGGTTCATGGTTAGAGTGACATTTAGGTTCAGGGTGAGGGTTAAGATAAGGGTTAGGATTACGGTGAGGATTATACTTAGAGGTTAGTTTTAGGATGTTAGGGTTAGGTTTATGGTTAGGGTAGGGTTAAGTTTAGGGTTAATGTCAGGGTTAGTGTTAGATTAGGGTTACTGTTTGTGTTTGGGTTAGGGTTAGGGATAAGTTTAGGGATTGCGTTAGGTTTAGGGGTGGGGAGACGGTTAGGGGTTAGGGTGAGGGTTAGGGTTAGGTTTAGAGTTCAGGTGAGGGTTTAGGGTAAGGGTTATGGTAAGGGCTAGAGTTAGAGATAGGGTTAGGCTTAGGGTGAATTTTGAGTTAATAGTGAGGGTTAGGGTAAGGGTTAGGGTTAAGGTTAGAGTTAGGATTCAGATTAGTGTTAGGGTTAGTTTTAGGTTTAGGGTTAGAGTAGGGGCAAGGTTAGGGTTAAGGCTAGGATTACGCTCAAGGGTAGGGCTCGGTTAGGGTTAGGGCTCGGTTTAGGGTTAGAGTTAGTACTAGGGTTTAGGGTTAGGGTTAGGGTCAGCTTTCGAGTTATTGTTAGGGATAGAGTTAGGGTAGAGTTAAGATTAGGGTTAAGTGTAAGGTTAGGGTAAAGGTTAGGTTTAGGTCAGGTTTAGGGTTAGGATTAGGGATAGGGTTAGATTTAGGGAAAGGGTTAGGGTTCGTGGAAGGGTTAGTGTTAGGTTTACAGTTAAGCTGATGATTTACGGTGTTACGGTTAGGGTCAGGGTTAGAGTTAGTGTTAGTTTTAGGTTTAGGGCTAGAGTGAGGGGAGAGTTTAGGCTTAGGTTTAGTTTTAGGGTTAGGTTTAGGGTGAAGGTGAAGATTAGGGTTAGGGTAAATATTAGAGTTAGGTGTTTGGGGTATGGTTAGGATCAGGTTAGGGTTAGGTTGAGGGTTAGGATTAGGGTTAGGGTGAGAGTTGGGGGAGATTTAGTATTATGTTTAGTTTTAGGGTTAGGCTTGGGGTAAGGTTATGTTATGTGTGAGGGTTAGCGTTAGGGTTAGGGTTAGGGGTTTTGGGTTCAGTTTAGGGTCAGGGTAAGGGTTTGGGTTCGGATTAGGGTTAGGGTTAGCGTTAGAGTTAGGTTTAGGGTTAGCTTTAGTTTTGGTTAGGGTTAGGATTGGAATGAAGTTAGGGTAGGTTTAGGGTTATGGGTAGGGTGAAATTTTGGTTGAAGATGTGGGTTGGGTTTAGGGTTAGGGTTCGAGTTATTGTTAGGGTTAGGTTTGAGTTTATGGTAGGATTAAAGTTAGGGTTAAGGTTAGGTTAGGGTTATGGTCAGGGTTAGGATGAGGCTTAGGGTGAGGGTTAGGATCAGAGTTATTGTAAGGGTTAGTTTTAGGGTTACAGGTGGGCCAAGGGTAAGGCTAGGGTTAGGTTTAGGGGTAGGGATAGGTTTAGAGTTAGGGTGAGCTTTAGGTTTGGCATAGGGTGAACTTTAAGATCGGGTGAGTGTTAGGGTTAGGGTTATGACTAAGGTTTGGTTGAGTTTTCAGGTTAGTGTTAAGATTGTGTTTCGTGTTAGGGTTAAGTTGACGGGTTTTGTTTAATTTTAGGGTTAGTTTATAGATTTTAGGTTAGGGTTCAGTTTAGTGTTACGGTTCGGCTTGGGGTCACTGTTTGTGTTAGGCGTTGTGGTTGGGGTGAAGGTTAGGTTTAGGGTTAGGGTTGGGTAGTGTTAGGATTCTGGTTATGGTAAGGTGTTAGGGGTTAGAGTTTTAGTTTAGGGTTAGGGCTTGGGTGAGGGTACTTGTTAGTCATTGTGGTTCTGGTCATGGTTAGGTTTGGTTTAGGGTTAGGGGTAGGTTTATGATTAGGTTTAGGGTTAGTGTTTAGGTTAGGGTGAGAGTTAGGGTTAAGGTTTGGGTTAGGCTTTGGTGTCAGAGTTTAGGGTTTGGGTTAGAGTTATCATTCGGGCTTAGAGGTTCAGGTTAATATTAGGATTAGGGAGAGCATTAGGGTTAGGGTTTGGGGATACGGTTAGGGGTTAGGGTGAGGGTTATGGTTAGTTTTACAGTTAAGGCGAGGGTTTAGGGTAAGTGTTATGTTTAGGGTTAGAGTTAGGATTAGGTGTAGGTAGGGTTAGGTGTAGCGTAAGATTTCGGTTTAGGTTCAGGTTTCGAATTAGAGTTAGTGTTTATTTAGGATCAAGGGTAGAGTTAGGGTTTGGTTAGGGTTAGGTCTACGGTTAGGATTAGGATTAGGTCTAGGCTTAGGTTGAGGGCTAATGTAAGGCTGAGTTTTAGGGATAGAGGTGGAGCAGTGTTATGGTTAGAGTTTGGTTTAAGGTTAGGGTTTGGGTTAGGTTTAGGTTTAGGGTTAAGTTTAGGGTTAGGGTTGGATGAAGTTTAGGATGGGGTGAGGGTTATTTTTATGGTTAGGGTTAGAGTTTGATTTTGTGTTCAGGTTAGTGTTAAGGTTAGCTTTAGGGTTCGGGTAAGGTTTAGGAGGTACGTTTAGCGTTATTGTTAGGTTTAGGTTCAGGGTTAGAGTGACATTTAGGTTCAGGGTGAGGGTTAAGATAAGGGTTAGGATTACGGTGAGGATTATACTTAGAGGTTAGTTTTAGGATGTTAGGGTTAGGTTTATGGTTAGGGTAGGGTTAAGTTTAGGGTTAATGTCAGGGTTAGTGTTAGATTAGGGTTACTGTTTGTGTTTGGGTTAGGGTTAGGGATAAGTTTAGGGATTGCGTTAGGTTTAGAGGTGGGGAGACGGTTAGGGGTTAGGGTGAGGGTTAGGGTTAGGTTTAGAGTTCAGGTGAGGGTTTAGGGTAAGGGTTATGGTAAGGGCTAGAGTTAGAGATAGGGTTAGGCTTAGGGTGAATTTTGAGTTAATAGTGAGGGTTAGGGTAAGGGTTAGGGTTAAGGTTAGAGTTAGGATTCAGATTAGTGTTAGGGTTAGTTTTAGGTTTAGGGTTAGAGTAGGGGCAAGGTTAGGGTTAAGGCTAGGATTACGCTCAAGGGTAGGGCTCGGTTAGGGTTAGGGCTCGGTTTAGGGTTAGAGTTAGTACTAGGGTTTAGGGTTAGGGTTAGGGTCAGCTTTCGAGTTATTGTTAGGGATAGAGTTAGGGTAGAGTTAAGATTAGGGTTAAGTGTAAGGTTAGGGTAAAGGTTAGGTTTAGGTCAGGTTTAGGGTTAGGATTAGGGATAGGGTTAGATTTAGGGAAAGGGTTAGGGTTCGTGGGAGGGTTAGTGTTAGGTTTACAGTTAAGCTGATGATTTACGGTGTTACGGTTAGGGTCAGGGTTAGAGTTAGTGTTAGTTTTAGGTTTAGGGCTAGAGTGAGGGGAGAGTTTAGGCTTAGGTTTAGTTTTAGGGTTAGGTTTAGGGTGAAGGTGAAGATTAGGGTTAGGGTAAATATTAGAGTTAGGTGTTTGGGGTATGGTTAGGATCAGGTTAGGGTTAGGTTGAGGGTTAGGATTAGGGTTAGGGTGAGAGTTGGGGGAGATTTAGTATTATGTTTAGTTTTAGGGTTAGGCTTGGGGTAAGGTTATGTTATGTGTGAGGGTTAGCGTTAGGGTTAGGGTTAGGGGTTTTGGGTTCAGTTTAGGGTCAGGGTAAGGGTTTGGGTTCGGTTTAGGGTTAGGGTTAGCGTTAGAGTTAGGTTTAGGGTTAGCTTTAGTTTTGCTTAGGGTTAGGATTGGAATGAAGTTAGGGTAGGTTTAGGGTTATGGGTAGGGTGAAATTTTGGTTGAAGATGTGGGTTGGGTTTAGGGTTAGGGTTAGAGTTATTGTTAGGGTTAGGTTTGAGTTTATGGTAGGATTAAAGTTAGGGTTAAGGTTAGGTTAGGGTTATGGTCAGGGTTAGGATGAGGCTTAGGGTGAGGGTTAGGATCAGAGTTATTGTAAGGGTTAGTTTTAGGGTTACAGGTGGGCCAAGGGTAAGGCTAGGGTTAGGTTTAGGGGTAGGGATAGGTTTAGAGTTAGGGTGAGATTTAGGTTTGGCATAGAGTGAACTTTAAGATCGGGTGAGTGTTAGGGTTAGGGTTATGACTAAGGTTTGGTTGAGTTTTCAGGTTAGTGTTAAGATTGTGTTTCGTGTTAGGGTTAAGTTGACGGGTTTTGTTTAATTTTAGGGTTAGTTTATAGATTTTAGGTTAGGGTTCAGTTTAGTGTTACGGTTCGGCTTGGGGTCACTGTTTGTGTTAGGCGTTGTGGTTGGGGTGAAGGTTAGGTTTAGGGTTAGGGTTGGGTAGGGTTAGGATTCTGGTTATGGTAAGGTGTTAGGGGTTAGAATTTTAGTCTAGGGTTAGGGCTTGGGTGAGGGTACTTGTTAGTCATTGTGGTTCTGGTCATGGTTAGGTTTGGTTTAGGGTTAGGGGTAGGTTTATGATCAGGTTTAGGGTTAGTGTTTAGGTTAGGGTGAGAGTTAGGGTTAAGCTTTGGGTTAGGCTTTGGTGTCAGGGTTTAGGGTTTGGGTTAGAGTTATCATTCGGGCTTAGGGGTTCAGGTTAATATTAGGATTAGGGAGAGCATTAGGGTTAGGGTTTGGGGATACGGTTAGGGGTTAGGGTGAGGGTTATGGTTAGTTTTACAGTTAAGGCGAGGGATTAGGGTAAGTGTTATGTTTAGGGTTAGAGTTAGGATTAGGTGTAGGTCAGGGTTAGGTGTAGCGTAAGATTTCGGTTTAGGTTCAGGTTTCGAATTAGAGTTAGTGTTTATTTAGGATCAAGGGTAGAGTTAGGGTTTGGTTAGGGTTAGGTCTACGGTTAGGATTAGGATTAGGTCTAGGCTTAGGTTGAGGGCTAATGTAAGGCTGAGTTTTAGGGATACAGGTGGAGCAGTGTTATGGTTAGAGTTTGGTTTAAGGTTAGGGTTTGGGTTAGGTTTAGGTTTAGGGTTAGGGTTGGATGAAGTTTAGGATGGGGTGAGGGTTATTTTTATGGTTAGGGTTAGAGTTTGATTTTGTGTTCAGGTTAGTGTTAAGGTTAGCTTTAGGGTTCGGGTAAGGTTTAGGAGGTACGTTTAGCGTTATTGTTAGGTTTAGGTTCAGGGTTAGAGTGACATTTAGGTTCAGGGTGAGGGTTAAGATAAGGGTTAGGATTACGGTGAGGATTATACTTAGAGGTTAGTTTTAGGGTGTTAGGGTTAGGTTTATGGTTAGGGTAGGGTTAAGTTTAGGGTTAATGTCAGGGTTAGTGTTAGATTAGGGTTACTGTTTGTTTTTGGGTTAGGGTTAGGGATAAGTTTAGGGATTGCGTTAGGTTTAGGGGTGGGGATACGGTTAGGGGTTAGGGTGAGGGTTAGGGATAGGTTTAGAGTTCAGGTGAGGGTTTAGGGTAAGGGTTATGGTAAGGGTTAGAGTTAGAGATAGGGTTAGGCTTAGGGTGAATTTTGAGTTAATAGTGAGGGTTAGGGTAAGGGTTAGGGTTAAGGTTAGAGTTAGGATTCAGATTAGTGTTAGGGTTAGTTTTAGGTTTAGGGTTAGGGTAGGGGCAAGGTTAGGGTTAAGGCTAGGATTACGCACAAGGGTAGGGCTCGGTTAGGGTTAGGGCTCGGTTTAGGGTTAGAGTTAGTACTAGGGTTTAGGGTTAGGGTTAGGGTCAGCTTTCGAGTTATTGTTAGGGATAGGGTTAGGGTAGAGTTAAGATTAGGGTTAAGTGTAAGGTTAGGGTAAAGGTTAGGTTTAGGTCAGGTTTAGGGTTAGGATTAGGGATAGGGTTAGATTTAGGGAAAGGGTTAGGGTTCGTGGGAGGGTTAGTGTTAGGTTTACAGTTAAGCTGATGATTTACGGTGTTACGGTTAGGGTCAGGGTTAGAGTTAGTGTTAGTTTTAGGTTTAGGGCTAGAGTGAGGGGAGAGTTTAGGCTTAGGTTTAGTTTTAGGGTTAGGTTTAGGGTGAAGGTGAAGATTAGGGTTAGGGTAAATATTAGAGTTAGGTGTTTGGGGTATGGTTAGGATCAGGTTAGGGTTAGGTTGAGGGTTAGGATTAGGGTTAGGGTGAGAGTTGGGGGAGATTTAGTATTATGTTTAGTTTTAGGGTTAGGCTTGGGGTAAGGTTATGTTATGTGTGAGGGTTAGCGTTAGGGTTAGGGTTAGGGGTTTTGGGTTCAGTTTAGGGTCAGGGTAAGGGTTTGGGTTCGGTTTAGGGTTAGGGTTAGCGTTAGAGTTAGGTTTAGGGTTAGCTTTAGTTTTGGTTAGGGTTAGGATTGGAATGAAGTTAGGGTAGGTTTAGGGTTATGGGTAGGGTGAAATTTTGGTTGAAGATGTGGGTTGGGTTTAGGGTTAGGGTTCGAGTTATTGTTAGGGTTAGGTTTGAGTTTATGGTAGGATTAAAGTTAGGGTTAAGGTTAGGGTAGGGTTATGGTCAGGGTTAGGATTAGGCTTAGGCTAAGGGTTAGGATCAGAGTTATTGTAAGGGTTAGTTTTAGGGTTACAGGTGGGCCAAGGGTAAGGCTAGGGTTAGGTTTAGGGGTAGGGATAGGTTTAGAGTTAGGGTGAGCTTTAGGTTTGGCATAGGGTGAACTTTAAGATCGGGTGAGTGTTAGGGTTAGGGTTATGACTAAGGTTTGGTTGAGTTTTCAGGTTAGTGTTAAGATT
The DNA here is from genome assembly GCF_030014295.1 of Loxodonta africana. NCBI lineage: Eukaryota > Metazoa > Chordata > Mammalia > Proboscidea > Elephantidae > Loxodonta > Loxodonta africana. The sequence goes on along the minus strand of NW_026974858.1, from coordinate 42,596 downwards.
GTGTTTCGTGTTAGGGTTAAGTTGACGGGTTTTGTTTAGTTTTAGGGTTAGTTTATAGATTTTAGGTTAGGGTTCAGTTTAGTGTTACGGTTAGGCTTGGGGTCACTGTTTGTGTTAGGCGTTGTGGTTGGGGTGAAGATTAGGTTTAGGGTTAGGGTTGGGTACGGTTAGGATTCTGGTTATGGTAAGGTGTTAGGGGTTAGAGTTTTAGTTTAGGGTTAGGGCTTGGGTGAGGGTACTTGTTAGTCATTGTGGTTCTGGTCATGGTTAGGTTTGGTTTAGGGTTAGGGGTAGGTTTATGATTAGGTTTAGGGTTAGTGTTTAGGTTAGGGTGAGAGTTAGGGTTAAGGTTTGGGTTAGGCTTTGGTGTCAGAGTTTAGGGTTTGGGTTAGAGTTATCATTCGGGCTTAGAGGTTCAGGTTAATATTAGGATTAGGGAGAGCATTAGGGTTAGGGTTTGGGGATACGGTTAGGGGTTAGGGTGAGGGTTATGGTTAGTTTTACAGTTAAGGCGAGGGATTAGGGTAAGTGTTATGTTTAGGGTTAGAGTTAGGATTAGGTGTAGGTAGGGTTAGGTGTAGCGTAAGATTTCGGTTTAGGTTCAGGTTTTGAATTAGAGTTAGTGTTTATTTAGGATCAAGGGTAGAGTTAGGGTTTGGTTAGGGTTAGGTCTACGGTTAGGATTAGGATTAGGTCTAGGCTTAGGTTGAGGGCTAATGTAAGGCTGAGTTTTAAGGATACAGGTGGAGCAGTGTTATGGTTAGAGTTTGGTTTAAGGTTAGGGTTTGGGTTAGGTTTAGGTTTAGGGTTAAGTTTAGGGTTAGGGTTGGATGAAGTTTAGGATGGGGTGAGGGTTATTTTTATGGTTAGGGTTAGAGTTTGATTTTGTGTTCAGGTTAGTGTTAAGGTTAGGTTTAGGGTTCGGGTAAGGTTTAGGAGGTACGTTTAGCGTTATTGTTAGGTTTAGGTTCAGGGTTAGAGTGACATTTAGGTTCAGGGTGAGGGTTAAGATAAGGGTTAGGATTAGGGTGAGGATTATACTTAGAGGTTAGTTTTAGGGTGTTAGGGTTAGGTTTATGGTTAGGGTAGGGTTAAGTTTAGGGTTAATGTCAGGGTTAGTGTTAGATTAGGGTTACTGTTTGTTTTTGGGTTAGGGTTAGGGATAAGTTTAGGGATTGCGTTAGGTTTAGGGGTGGGGATACGGTTAGGGGTTAGGGTGAGGGTTAGGGATAGGTTTAGAGTTCAGGTGAGGGTTTAGGGTAAGGGTTATGGTAAGGGTTAGAGTTAGAGATAGGGTTAGGCTTAGGGTGAATTTTGAGTTAATAGTGAGGGTTAGGGTAAGGGTTAGGGTTAAGGTTAGAGTTAGGATTCAGATTAGTGTTAGGGTTAGTTTTAGGTTTAGGGTTAGGGTAGGGGCAAGGTTAGGGTTAAGGCTAGGATTACGCACAAGGGTAGGGCTCGGTTAGGGTTAGGGCTCGGTTTAGGGTTAGAGTTAGTACAAGGGTTTAGGGTTAGGGTTAGGGTCAGCGTTCGAGTTATTGTTAGGGATATGGTTAGGGTAGAGTTAAGATTAGGGTTAAGTGTAAGGTTAGGGTAAAGGTTAGGTTTAGGTCAGGTTTAGGGTTAGGATTAGGGATAGGGTTAGATTTAGGGAAAGGGTTAGGGTTCGTGGGAGGGTTAGTGTTAGGTTTACAGTTAAGCTGATGATTTACGGTGTTACGGTTAGGGTCAGGGTTAGAGTTAGTGTTAGTTTTAGGTTTAGGGCTAGAGTGAGGGGAGAGTTTAGGCTTAGGTTTAGTTTTAGGGTTAGGTTTAGGGTGAAGGTGAAGATTAGGGTTAGGGTAAATATTAGAGTTAGGTGTTTGGGGTATGGTTAGGATCAGGTTAGGGTTAGGTTGAGGGTTAGGATTAGGGTTAGGGTGAGAGTTGGGGGAGATTTAGTATTATGTTTAGTTTTAGGGTTAGGCTTGGGGTAAGGTTATGTTATGTGTGAGGGTTAGCGTTAGGGTTAGGGTTAGGGGTTTTGGGTTCAGTTTAGGGTCAGGGTAAGGGTTTGGGTTCGGTTTAGGGTTAAGGTTAGCGTTAGAGTTAGGTTTAGGGTTAGCTTTAGTTTTGGTTAGGGTTAGGATTGGAATGAAGTTAGGGTAGGTTTAGGGTTATGGGTAGGGTGAAATTTTGGTTGAAGATGTGTGTTGGGTTTAGGGTTAGGGTTAGAGTTATTGTTAGGGTTAGGTTTGAGTTTATGGTAGGATTAAAGTTAGGGTTAAGGTTAGGGTAGGGTTATGGTCAGGGTTAGGATTAGGCTTAGGCTGAGGGTTAGGATCAGAGTTATTGTAAGGGTTAGTTTTAGGGTTACAGGTGGGCCAAGGGTAAGGCTAGGGTTAGGTTTAGGGGTAGGGATAGGTTTAGAGTTAGGGTGAGCTTTAGGTTTGGCATAGGGTGAATTTTAAGATCGGGTGAGTGTTAGGGTTAGGGTTATGACTAAGGTTTGGTTGAGTTTTCAGGTTAGTGTTAAGATTGTGTTTCGTGTTAGGGTTAAGTTGACGGGTTTTGTTTAGTTTTAGGGTTAGTTTATAGATTTTAGGTTAGGGTTCAGTTTAGTGTTACGGTTAGGCTTGGGGTCACTGTTTGTGTTAGGCGTGGTTGGGGTGAAGATTAGGTTTAGGGTTAGGGTTGGGTAGGGTTAGGATTCTGGTTATGGTAAGGTGTTAGGGGTTAGAGTTTTAGTTTAAGGTTAGGGCTTGGGTGAGGGTACTTGTTAGTCATTGTGGTTCTGGTCATGGTTAGGTTTGGTTTAGGGTTAGGGGTAGGTTTATGATTAGGTTTAGGGTTAGTGTTTAGGTTAGGGTGAGAGTTAGGGTTAAGGTTTGGGTTAGGCTTTGGTGTCAGAGTTTAGGGTTTGGGTTAGAGTTATCATTCGGGCTTAGAGGTTCAGGTTAATATTAGGATTAGGGAGAGCATTAGGGTTAGGGTTTGGGGATACGGTTAGGGGTTAGGGTGAGGGTTATGGTTAGTTTTACAGTTAAGGCGAGGGATTAGGGTAAGTGTTATGTTTAGGGTTAGAGTTAGGATTAGGTGTAGGTAGGGTTAGGTGTAGCGTAAGATTTCGGTTTAGGTTCAGGTTTCGAATTAGAGTTAGTGTTTATTTAGGATCAAGGGTAGAGTTAGGGTTTGGTTAGGGTTAGGTCTACGGTTAGGATTAGGATTAGGTCTAGGCTTAGGTTGAGGGCTAATGTAAGGCTGAGTTTTAGGGATACAGGTGGAGCAGTGTTATGGTTAGAGTTTGGTTTAAGGTTAGGGTTTGGGTTAGGTTTAGGTTTAGGGTTAAGTTTAGGGTTAGGGTTGGATGAAGTTTAGGATGGGGTGAGGGTTATTCTTATGGTTAGGGCTAGAGTTTGATTTTGTGTTCAGGTTAGTGTTAAGGTTAGGTTTAGGGTTCGGGTAAGGTTTAGGAGGTACGTTTAGCGTTATTGTTAGGTTTAGGTTCAGGGTTAGAGTGACATTTAGGTTCAGGGTGAGGGTTAAGATAAGGGTTAGGATTACGGTGAGGATTATACTTAGAGGTTAGTTTTAGGGTGTTAGGGTTAGGTTTATGGTTAGGGTAGGGTTAAGTTTAGGGTTAATGTCAGGGTTAGTGTTAGATTAGGGTTACTGTTTGTGTTTGGGTTAGGGTTAGGGATAAGTTTAGGGATTGCTTTAGGTTTAGGGGTGGGGATACGGTTAGGGGTTAGGGTGAGGGTTAGGGTTAGGTTTAGAGTTCAGGTGAGGGTTTAGGGTAAGGGTTATGGTAAGGGTTAGAGTTAGAGACAGGGTTAGGCTTAGGGTGAATTTTGAGTTAATAGTGAGGGTTAGGGTAAGGGTTAGGGTTAAGGTTAGAGTTAGGATTCAGATTAGTGTTAGGGTTAGTTTTAGGTTTAGGGTTAGGGTAGGGGCAAGGTTAGGGTTAAGGGTAGGATTACGCTCAAGGGTAGGGCTAGGTGAGGGTTAGGGCTCGGTTTAGGGTTAGAGTTAGTACTAGGGTTTAGGGTTAGGGTTAGGGCCAGCTTTCGAGTTATTGTTAGGGATAGGGTTAGGGTAGAGTTAAGATTAGGGTTAAGTGTAGGGTTAGGGTAAAGTTTAGGTTTAGGTCAGGTTTAGGGTTAGGATTAGGGATAGGGTTAGATTTAGGGAAAGGGTTATGGTTCGTGGGAGGGTTAGTGTTAGGTTTACAGTTAAGCTGATGATTTACGGTGTTACGGTTAGGGTCAGGGTTAGAGTTAGTGTTAGTTTTAGGTTTAGGGCTAGAGTGAGGGGAGAGTTTAGGCTTAGGTTTAGTTTTAGGGTTAGGTTTAGGGTGAAGGTGAAGATTAGGGTTAGGGTAAATATTAGAGTTAGGTGTTTGGGGTATGGTTAGGATCAGGTTAGGGTTAGGTTGAGGGTTAGGATTAGGGTTAGGGTGAGAGTTGGGGGAGATTTAGTATTATGTTTAGTTTTAGGGTTAGGCTTGTGGTAAGGTTATGTTATGTGTGAGGGTTAGCGTTAGGGTTAGGGTTAGGGGTTTTGGGTTCAGTTTAGGGTCAGGGTAAGGGTTTGGGTTCGGTTTAGGGTTAGGGTTAGCGTTAGAGTTAGGTTTAGGGTTAGCTTTAGTTTTGGTTAGGGTTAGGATTGGAATGAAGTTAGGGTAGGTTTAGGGTTATGGGTAGGGTGAAATTTTGGTTGAAGATGTGGGTTGGGTTTAGGGTTAGGGTTAGAGTTATTGTTAGGGTTAGGTTTGAGTTTATGGTAGGATTAAAGTTAGGGTTAAGGTTAGGGTAGGGTTATGGTCAGGGTTAGGGTTAGGCTTAGGCTGAGGGTTAGGATCAGAGTTATTGTAAGGGTTAGTTTTAGGGTTACAGGTGGGCCAAGGGTAAGGCTAGGGTTAGGTTTAGGGGTAGGGATAGGTTTAGAGTTAGGGTGAGCTTTAGGTTTGGCATAGGGTGAACTTTAAGATCGGGTGAGTGTTAGGGTTAGGGTTATGACTAAGGTTTGGTTGAGTTTTCAGGTTAGTGTTAAGATTGTGTTTCGTGTTAGGGTTAAGTTGACGGGTTTTGTTTAATTTTAGGGTTAGTTTATAGATTTTAGGTTAGGGTTAAGTTTAGTGTTACGGTTAGGCTTGGGGTCACTGTCTGTGTTAGGCGTTGTGGTTGGGGTGAAGGTTAGGTTTAGGGTTAGGGTTGGGTAGGGTTAGGATTCTGGTTATGGTAAGGTGTTAGGGGTTAGAGTTTTAGTTTAGGGTTAGGGCTTGGGTGAGGGTACTTGTTAGTCATTGTGGTTCTGGTCATGGTTAGGTTTGGTTTAGGGTTAGGGGTAGGTTTATGATCAGGTTTAGTGTTAGTGTTTAGGTTAGGGTGAGAGTTAGGGTTAAGGTTTGGGTTAGGCTTTGGTGTCAGGGTTTAGGGTTTGTGTTAGAGTTATCATTCGGGCTTACGGGTTCAGGTTAATATTAGGATTAGGGAGAGCATTAGGGTTAGGGTTTGGGGATACGGTTAGGGGTTAGGGTGAGGGTTATGGTTAGTTTTACAGTTAAGGCGAGGGATTAGGGTAAGTGTTATGTTTAGGGTTAGAGTTAGGATTAGGTGTAGGTCAGGGTTAGGTGTAGCGTAAGATTTCGGTTTAGGTTCAGGTTTCGAATTAGAGTTAGTGTTTATTTAGGATCAAGGGTAGAGTTAGGGTTTGGTTAGGGTTAGGTCTACGGTTAGGATTAGGATTAGGTCTAGGCTTAGGTTGAGGGCTAATGTAAGGCTGAGTTTTAGGGATACAGGTGGAGCAGTGTTATGGTTAGAGTTTGGTTTAAGGTTTGGGTTTGGGTTAGGTTTAGGTTTAGGGTTAAGTTTAGGGTTAGGGTTGGATGAAGTTTAGGATGGGGTGAGGGTTATTCTTATGGTTAGGGCTAGAGTTTGATTTTGTGTTCAGGTTAGTGTTAAGGTTAGGTTTAGGGTTCGGGTAAGGTTTAGGAGGTACGTTTAGCGTTATTGTTAGGTTTAGGTTCAGGGTTAGAGTGACATTTAGGTTCAGGGTGAGGGTTAAGATAAGGGTTAGGATTAGGGTGAGGATTATACTTAGAGGTTAGCTTTAGGGTGTTAGGGTTAGGTTTATGGTTAGGGTAGGGTTAAGTTTAGGGTTAATGTCAGGGTTAGTGTTAGATTAGGGTTACTGTTTGTGTTTGGGCTAGAGTTAGGGATAAGTTTAGGGATTGCGTTAGGTTTAGGGGTGGGGATACGGTTAGGGGTTAGGGTGAGGGTTAGGGTTAGGTTTAGAGTTAAGGTGAGGGCTTGGGTAAGGGTTATGGTAAGGGTTAGAGTTAGAGATAGAGTTAGGCTTAGGGTGAATTTTGAGTTAATAGTGAGTGTTAGGGTAAGGGTTAGGGTTAAGGTTAGAGTTAGGATTCAGTTTAGTGTTAGGGTTAGTTTTAGGTTTAGGGTTAGGGTAGGGGCAAGGTTAGGGTTAAGGCTAGGATTATGCTCAAGGGTAGGGCTAGGTTAGGGTTAGGGCTCGGTTTAGGGCTAGAGTTAGTACTAGGGTTTAGGGTTAGGGTTAGGGTCAGCTTTCGAGTTATTGTTAGGGATAGGGTTAGGGTAGAGTTAAGATTAGGGTTAAGTGTAGGGTTAGGGTAAAGGTTAGGTTTAGGTCAGGTTTAGGGTTAGGATTAGGGATAGGGTTAGATTTAGGGAAAGGGTTAGGGTTCGTGGGAGTGTTAGTGTTAGGTTTACAGTTAAGCTGATGATTCACGGTGTTACGGTTAGGGTCAGGGTTAGAGTTAGTGTTAGTTTTAGGTTTAGGGCTAGAGTGAGGGGAGAGTTTAGGCTTAGATTTAGTTTTAGGGTTACGTTTAGGGTGAAGGTGAAAACTAGGGTTAGGGTAAATATTAGAGTTAGGTGTTTGGGGTATGGTTAGGATCAGGTTAGGGTTAGGTTGAGGGTTAGGATTAGGGTTAGGGTGAGAGTTGGGGGAGATTTAGTATTATGTTTAGTTTTAGGGTTAGGCTTGGGGTAAGGTTATGTTATGTGTGAGGGTTAGCGTTAGGGTTAGGGTTAGGGGTTTTGGGTTCAGTTTAGGGTCAGGGTAAGGGTTTGGGTTCGGTTTAGGGTTAGGGTTAGCGTTAGAGTTAGGTTTAGGGTTAGCTTTAGTTTTGGTTAGGGTTAGGATTGGAATGAAGTTAGGGTAGGTTTAGGGTTATGGGTAGGGTGAAATTTTGGTTGAAGATGTGGGTTGGGTTTAGGGTTAGGGTTAGAGTTATTGTTAGGGTTAGGTTTGAGTTTATGGTAGGATTAAAGTTAGGGTTAAGGTTAGGGTAGGGTTATGGTCAGGGTTAGGATTAGGCTTAGGGTGAGCGTTAGAATCAGAGTTATTGTAAGGGTTCGTTTTAGGGTTACAGGTGGGCCAAGGGTAAGGCTAGGGTTAGGTTTAGGGGTTTGGGATAGGTTTAGAGTTAGGGTGAGCTTTAGGTTTGGCATAGGGTGAACTTTAAGATCGGGTGAGTGTTAGGGTTAGGGTTATGACTAAGGTTTGGTTAAGTTTTCAGGTTAGTGTTAAGATTGTGTTTCATGTTAGGGTTAAGTTGACGGGTTTTGTTTAATTTTAGGGTTAGTTTATAGATTTTAGGTTAGGGTTCAGTTTAGTGTTACGGTTCGGCTTGGGGTCACTGTTTGTGTTAGGCGTTGTGGTTGGGGTGAAGGTTAGGTTTAGGGTTAGGGTTGGGTAGGTTTAGGATTCTGGTTATGGTAAGGTGTTAGGGGTTAGAGTTTTATTTTAGGGTTAGGGCTTGGGTGAGGGTACTTGTTAGTCATTGTGGTTCTGGTCATGGTTAGGTTTGGTTTAGGGTTAGGGGTAGGTTTATGATTAGGTTTAGGGTTAGTGTTTAGGTTAGGGTGAGAGTTAGGGTTAAGGTTTGGGTTAGGCTTTGGTGTCAGGGTTTAGGGTTTGGGTTAGAGTTATCATTCGGGCTTAGAGGTTCAGGTTAATATTAGGATTAGGGAGAGCATTAGGGTTAGAGTTTGGGGATACGGTTAGGGGTTAGGGTGAGGGTTATGGTTAGTTTTACAGTTAAGGCGAGGGATTAGGGTAAGTGTTATGTTTAGGGTTAGAGTTAGGATTAGGTGTAGGTCAGGGTTAGGTGTAGCGTAAGATTTCGGTTTAGGTTCAGGTTTCGAATTAGAGTTAGTGTTTATTTAGGATCAAGGGTAGAGTTAGGGTTTGGTTAGAGTTAGGTCTACGGTTAGGATTAGGATTAGGTCTAGGCTTAGGTTGAGGGCTAATGTAAGGCTGAGTTTCAGGGATACAGGTGGAGCAGTGTTATGGTTAGAGTTTGGTTTAAGGATAGGGTTTGGGTTAGGTTTAGGTTTAGGGTTAAGTTTAGGGTTAGGGTTGGATGAAGTTTAGGATGGGGTGAGGGTTATTCTTATGGTTAGGGCTAGAGTTTGATTTTGTGTTCAGGTTAGTGTTAAGGTTAGGTTTAGGGTTCGGGTAAGGTTTAGGAGGTACGTTTAGCGTTATTGTTAGGTTTAGGTTCAGGGTTAGAGTGACATTTAGGTTCAGGGTGAGGGTTAAGATAAGGGTTAGGATTAGGGTGAGGATTATACTTAGAGGTTAGTTTTAGGGTGTTAGGGTTAGGTTTATGGTTAGGGTAGGGTTAAGTTTAGGGTTAATGTCAGGGTTAGTGTTAGATTAGGTTTACTGTTTGTGTTTGGGTTAGAGTTAGGGATAAGTTTAGGGATTGCGTTCGGTTTAGGGGTGGGGATACGGTTAGGGGTTAGGGTGAGGGTTAGGGTTAGGTTTAGAGTGAAGGTGAGGGCTTGGGTAAGGGTTATGGTAAGGGTTAGAGTTAGAGATAGAGTTAGGCTTAGGGTGAATTTTGAGTTAATAGTGAGTGTTAGGGTAAGGGTTAGGGTTAAGGTTAGAGTTAGGATTAAGTTTAGTGTTAGGGTTAGTTTTAGGTTAAGGGTTAGGGTAGGGACAAGGTTAGGGTTAAGGCTAGGATTACGCTCAAGGGTAGGGCTCGGTTAGGGTTAGGGCTCGGTTTAGGGTTAGAGTTAGTACTAGGGTTTAGGGTTAGGGTTAGGGTCAGCTTTCGAGTTATTGTTAGGGATAGGGTTAGGGTAGAGTTAAGATTAGGGTTAAGTGTAGGTTTAGGGTAAAGGTTAGGTTTAGGTCATGTTTAGGGTTAGGATTAGGGATAGGGTTAGATTTAGGGAAAGGGTTAGGGTTCGTGGGAGGGTTAGTGTTAGGTTTACAGTTAAGCTGATGATTTACGGTGTTACGGTTAGGGTCAGGGTTAGAGTTAGTGTTAGTTTTAGGTTTAGGGCTAGAGTGAGGGGAGAGTTTAGGCTTAGATTTAGTTTTAGGGTTAGGTTTAGGGTGAAGGTGAAGATTAGGGTTAGGGTAAATATTAGAGTTAGGTGTTTGGGGTATGGTTAGGATCAGGTTAGGGTTAGGTTGAGGGTTAGGATTAGGGTTAGGGTGAGAGTTGGGGGAGATTTAGTATTATGTTTAGTTTTAGGGTTAGGCTTGGGCTAAGGTTATGTTATGTGTGAGGGTTAGCGTTAGGGTTAGGGTTAGGGGTTTTGGGTTCAGTTTAGGGTCAGGGTAAGGGTTTGGGTTCGGTTTAGGGTTAGGGTTAGCGTTAGAGTTAGGTTTAGGGTTAGCTTTAGTTTTGGTTAGGGTTAGGATTGGAATGAAGTTAGGGTAGGTTTAGGGTTATGGGTAGGGTGAAATTTTGGTTGAAGATGTGGGTTGGGTTTAGGGTTAGAGCTATTGTTAGGGTTAGGTTTGAGTTTATGGTAGGATTAAAGTTAGGGTTAAGGTAAGGTTAGGGTTATGGTCAGGGTTAGGATTAGGCTTAGGGTGAGGGTTAGAATCAGAGTTATTGTAAGGGTTAGTTTTAGGGTTACAGGTGGGCCAAGGGTAAGGCTAGGGTTAGGTTTAGGGGTAGGGATAGGTTTAGAGTTAGGGTGAGCTTTAGGTTTGGCATAGGGTGAACTTTAAGATCGGGTGAGAGTTAGGGTTAGGGTTATGACTAAGGTTTGGTTGAGTTTTCAGGTTAGTGTTAAGATTGTGTTTCGTGTTAGGGTTAAGTTGACGGGTTTTGTTTAATTTTAGGGTTAGTTTATAGATTTTAGGTTAGGGTTCAGTTTAGTGTTACGGTTCGGCTTGGGGTCACTGTTTGTGTTAGGCGTTGTGGTTGGGGTGAAGGTTAGGTTTAGGGTTAGGGTTGGGTAGGTTTAGGATTCTGGTTATGGTAAGGTGTTAGGGGCTAGAGTTTTAGTTTAGGGTTAGGGCTTGGGTGAGGGTACTTGTTAGTCATTGTGGTTCTGGTCATGGTTAGGTTTGGTTTAGGGTTAGGGGTAGGTTTATGATTAGGTTTAGGGTTAGTGTTTAGGTTAGGGTGAGAGTTAGGGTTAAGCTTTGGGTTAGGCTTTGGTGTCAGGGTTTAGGGTTTGGGTTAGAGTTATCATTCGGGCTTAGAGGTTCAGGTTAATATTAGGATTAGGGAGAGCATTAGGGTTAGGGTTTGGGGATACGGTTAGGGGTTAGGGTGAGGGTTATGGTTAGTTTTACAGTTAAGGCGAGGGATTAGGGTAAGTGTTATGTTTAGGGTTAGAGTTAGGATTAGGTGTAGGTCAGGGTTAGGTGTAGCGTAAGATTTCGGTTTAGGTTCAGGTTTCGAATTAGAGTTAGTGTTTATTTAGGATCAAGGGTAGAGTTAGGGTTTGGTTAGGGTTAGGTCTACGGTTAGGATTAGGATTAGGTCTAGGCTTAGGTTGAGGGCTAATGTAAGGCTGAGTTTTAAGGATACAGGTGGAGCAGTGTTATGGTTAGAGTTTGGTTTAAGGTTAGGGTTTGGGTTAGGTTTAGGTTTAGGGTTAAGTTTAGGGTTAGGGTTGGATGAAGTTTAGGATGGGGTGAGGGTTATTCTTATGGTTAGGGCTAGAGTTTGATTTTGTGTTCAGGTTAGTGTTAAGGTTAGGTTTAGGGTTCGGGTAAGGTTTAGGAGGTACGTTTAGCGTTATTGTTAGGTTTAGGTTCAGGGTTAGAGTGACATTTAGGTTCAGGGTGAGGGTTAAGATAAGGGTTAGGATTAGGGTGAGGATTATACTTAGAGGTTAGTTTTAGGGTGTTAGGGTTAGGTTTATGGTTAGGGTAGGGTTAAGTTTAGGGTTAATGTCAGGGTTAGTGTTAGATTAGGGTTACTGTTTGTGTTTGGGTTAGGGTTAGGGATAAGTTTAGGGATTGCGTTAGGTTTAGCGGTGGGGATACGGTTAAGGGTTAGGGTGAGGGTTAGGGTTAGGTTTAGAGTTAAGGTGAGGGCTTAGGGTAAGGGTTATGGTAAGGGTTAGAGTTAGAGATAGGGTTAGGCTTAGGGTGAATTTTGAGTTAATAGTGAGTGTTAGGGTAAGGGTTAGGGTTAAGGTTAGAGTTAGGATTCAGTTTAGTGTTAGGGTTAGTTTTAGGTTTAGGGTTAGGGTAGGGGCAAGGTTAGGTTTAAGGCTAGGATTACGCTCAAGGGTAGGGCTAGGTTAGGGTTAGGGCTCGGTTTAGGGTTAGAGTTAGTACTAGGGTTTAGGGTTAGGGTTAGGGTCAGCTTTCGAGTTATTGTTAGGGATAGGCTTAGGGTAGAGTTAAGATTAGGGTTAAGTGTAGGGTTAGGGTAAAGGTTAGGTTTAGGTAAGGTTTAGGGTTAGGATTAGGGATAGGGTTAGATTTAGGGAAAGGGTTAGGGTTCGTGGGAGGGTTAGTGTTATGTTTACAGTTAAGCTGATGATTCACGGTGTTACGGTTAGGGTCAGGGTTAGAGTTAGTGTTAGTTTTAGGTTTAGGGCTAGAGTGAGGGGAGAGTTTAGGCTTAGGTTTAGTTTCAGGGTTAGGTTTAGGGTGAAGGTGAAGATTAGGGTTAGGGTAAATATTAGAGTTAGGTGTTTGGGGTATGGTTAGGATCAGGTTAGGGTTAGGTTGAGGGTTAGGATTAGGGTTAGGGTGAGAGTTGGGGGAGATTTAGTATTATGTTTAGTTTTAGGGTTAGGCTTGGGCTAAGGTTATGTTATGTGTGAGGGTTAGCGTTAGGGTTAGGGTTAGGGGTTTTGGGTTCAGTTTAGGGTCAGGGTAAGGGTTTGGGTTCAGTTTAGGGTCAGGGTAAGGGTTTGGGTTCGGTTTAGGGTTAGGGTTAGCGTTAGAGTTAGGTTTAGGGTTAGCTTTAGTTTTGGTTAGGGTTAGGATTGGAATGAAGTTAGGGTAGGTTTAGGGTTATGGGTAGGGTGAAATTTTGGTTGAAGATGTGGGTTGGGTTTAGGGTTAGGGTTCGAGTTATTGTTAGGGTTAGGTTTGAGTTTATGGTAGGATTAAAGTTAGGGTTAAGGTTAGGTTAGGGTTATGGTCAGGGTTAGGATTAGGCTTAGGGTGAGGGTTAGAATCAGAGTTATTGTAAGGGTTAGTTTTAGGGTTACAGGTGGGCCAAGGGTAAGGCTAGGGTTAGGTTTAGGGGTAGGGATAAGTTTAGAGGTAGGGTGAGCTTTAGGTTTGGCATAGGGTGAACTTTAAGATCGGGTGAGAGTTAGGGTTAGGGTTATGACTAAGGTTTGGTTGAGTTTTCAGGTTAGTGTTAAGATTGTGTTTCGTGTTAGGGTTAAGTTGACGGGTTTTGTTTAATTTTAGGGTTAGTTTATAGATTTTAGGTTAGGGTTCAGTTTAGTGTTACGGTTCGGCTTGGGGTCACTGTTTTAGGCGTTGTGGTTGGGGTGAAGGTTAGGTGTAGGGTTAGGGTTGGGTAGGGTTAGGATTCTGGTTATGGTAAGGTGTTAGGGGTTAGAGTTTTAGTTTAGGGTTAGGGCTTGGGTGAGGGTACTTGTTAGTCATTGTGGTTCTGGTCATGGTTAGGTTTGGTTTAGGGTTAGGGGTAGGTTTATGATTAGGTTTAGGGTTAGTGTTTAGGTTAGGGTGAGAGTTAGGGTTAAGGTTTGGGTTAGACTTTGGTGTCAGGGTTTAGGGTTTGGGTTAGAGTTATCATTCGGGCTTAGAGGTTCAGGTTAATATTAGGATTAGGGAGAGCATTAGGGTTAGAGTTTGGGGATACGGTTAGGGGTTAGGGTGAGGGTTATGGTTAGTTTTACAGTTAAGGCGAGGGATTAGGGTAAGTGTTATGTTTAGGGTTAGAGTTAGGATTAGGTGTAGGTCAGGGTTAGGTGTAGCGTAAGATTTCGGTTTAGGTTCAGGTTTCGAATTAGAGTTAGTGTTTATTTAGGATCAAGGGTAGAGTTAGGGTTTGGTTAGGGTTAGGTCTACGGTTAGGATTAGGATTAGGTCTAGGCTTAGGTTGAGGGCTAATGTAAGGCTGAGTTTTAAGGATACAGGTGGAGCAGTGTTATGGTTAGAGTTTGGTTTAAGGTTAGGGTTTGGGTTAGGTTTAGGTTTAGGGTTAAGTTTAGGGTTAGGGTTGGATGAAGTTTAGGATGGGGTGAGGGTTATTCTTATGGTTAGGGCTAGAGTTTGATTTTGTGTTCAGGTTAGTGTTAAGGTTAGGTTTAGGGTTCGGGTAAGGTTTAGGAGGTACGTTTAGCGTTATTGTTAGGTTTAGGTTCAGGGTTAGAGTGACATTTAGGTTCAGGGTGAGGGTTAAGATAAGGGTTAGGATTAGGGTGAGGATTATACTTAGAGGTTAGTTTTAGGGTGTTAGGGTTAGGTTTATGGTTAGGGTAGGGTTAAGTTTAGGGTTAATGTCAGGGTTAGTGTTAGATTAGGGTTACTGTTTGTGTTTGGGTTAGGGTTAGGGATAAGTTTAGGGATTGCGTTAGGTTTAGCGGTGGGGATACGGTTAAGGGTTAGGGTGAGGGTTAGGGTTAGGTTTAGAGTTAAGGTGAGGGCTTAGGGTAAGGGTTATGGTAAGGGTTAGAGTTAGAGATAGGGTTAGGCTTAGGGTGAATTTTGAGTTAATAGTGAGTGTTAGGGTAAGGGTTAGGGTTAAGGTTAGAGTTAGGATTCAGTTTACTGTTAGGGTTAGTTTTAGGTTTAGGGTTAGGGTAGGGGCAAGGTTAGGGTTAAGGCTAGGATTACGCTCAAGGGTAGGGCTAGGTTAGGGTTAGGGCTCGGTTTAGGGTTAGAGTTAGTACTAGGGTTTAGGGTTAGGGTTAGGGTCAGCTTTCGAGTTATTGTTAGGCTAATGTAAGGCTGAGTTTTAGGGATACAGGTGGAGCAGTGTTATGGTTAGAGTTTGGGATAGGGTTAGGGTAGAGTTAAGATTAGGGTTAAGTGTAGGGTTAGGGTAAAGGTTAGGTTTAGGTCAGGTTTAGGGTTAGGATTAGGGATAGGGTTAGATTTAGGAAAAGGGTTAGGGTTCGTGGGAGGGTTAGTGTTAGGTTTACAGTTAAGCTGATGATCCACGGTGTTACGGTTAGGGTCAGGGTTAGAGTTAGTGTTAGTTTTAGTTTTAGGGCTAGAGTGAGGGGAGAGTTTAGGCTTAGGTTTAGTTTTAGGGTTAGGTTTAGGGTGAAGGTGAAGATTAGGGTTAGGGTAAATATTAGAGTTAGGTGTTTGGGGTATGGTTAGGATCAGGTTAGGGTTAGGTTGAGGGTTAGGATTAGGGTTAGGGTGAGAGTTGGGGGAGATTTAGTATTATGTTTAGTTTTAGGGTTAGGCTTGGGGTAAGGTTATGTTATGTGTGAGGGTTAGCGTTAGGGTTAGGGTTAGGGGTTTTGGGTTCAGTTTAGGGTCAGGGTAAGGGTTTGGGTTAGGTTTAGGGTTAGGGTTAGCGTTAGAGTTAGGTTTAGGGTTAGCTTTAGTTTTGGTTAGGGTTAGGATTGGAATGAAGTTAGGGTAGCTTTAGGGTTATGGGTAGGGTGAAATTTTGGTTGAAGATGTGGGTTGGGTTTAGGGTTAGGGTTCGAGTTATTGTTAGGGTTAGGTTTGAGTTTATGGTAGGATTAAAGTTAGGGTTAAGGTTAGGTTAGGGTTGTGGTCAGGGTTAGGATTAGGCTTAGGCTGAGGGTTAGAATCAGAGTTATTGTAAGGGTTAGTTTTAGGGTTACAGGTGGGCCAAGGGTAAGGCTAGGGTTAGGTTTAGGGGTAGGAATAGGTTTAGAGTTAGGGTGAGCTTTAGGTTTGGCATAGGGTGAACTTTAAGATCGGGTGAGTGTTAGGGTTAGGGTTATGACTAAGGTTTGGTTGAGTTTTCAGGTTAGTGTTAAGATTGTGTTTCGTGTTAGGGTTAAGCTGACGGGTTTTGTTTAATTTTAGGGTTAGTTTATAGATTTTAGGTTAGGGTTCAGTTTAGTGTTACGGTTAGGCTTGGGGTCACTGTTTGTGTTAGGCGTTGTGGTTGGGGTGAAGGTTAGGTTTAGGGTTAGGGTTGGGTAGGGTTAGGATTCTGGTTATGGTAAGGTGTTAGGGGTTAGAGTTTTAGTTTAGGGTTAGGGCTTGGGTGAGAGTACTTGTTAGTCATTGTGGTTCTGGTCATGGTTAGGTTTGCTTTAGGGTTAGGGGTAGGTTTATGATTAGGTTTAGAGTTAGTGTTTAGGTTAGGGTGAGAGTTAGGGTTAAGGTTTGGGTTAGGCTTTGGTGTCAGGGTTTAGGGTTTGGGTTAGAGTTATCATTCGGGCTTAGAGGTTCAGGTTAATATTAGGATTAGGGAGAGCATTAGGGTTAGAGATTGGGGATACGGTTAGGGGTTAGGGTGAGGGTTATGGTTAGTTTTACAGTTAAGGCGAGGGATTAGGGTAAGTGTTATGTTTAGGGTTAGAGTTAGGATTAGGTGTAGGTCAGGGTTAGGTGTAGCGTAAGATTTCGGTTTAGGTTCAGGTTTCGAATTAGAGTTAGTGTTTATTTAGGATCAAGGGTAGAGTTAGGGTTTGGTTAGGGTTAGGTCTACGGTTAGGATTAGGATTAGGTCTAGGCTTAGGTTGAGGGCTAATGTAAGGCTGAGTTTCAGGGATACAGGTGGAGCAGTGTTATGGTTAGAGTTTGGTTTAAGGTTAGGGTTTGGGTTAGGTTTAGGTTTAGGGTTAAGTTTAGGGTTAGGGTTGGATGAAGTTTAGGATGGGGTGAGGGTTATTCTTATGGTTAGGGTTAGAGTTTGATTTTGTGTTCAGGTTAGTGTTAAGGTTAGGTTTAGGGTTCGGGTAAGGTTTAGGAGGTACGTTTAGCGTTATTGTTAGGTTTAGGTTCAGGGTTAGAGTGACATTTAGGTTCAGGGTGAGGGTTAAGATAAGGGTTAGGATTACGGTGAGAATTATACTTAGAGGTTAGTTTTAGGGTGTTAGGGTTAGGTTTATGGTTAGGGTAGGGTTAAGTTTAGGGTTAATGTCAGGGTTAGTGTTAGATTAGGGTTACTGTTTGTGTTTGGGTTAGGGTTAGGGATAAGTTTAGGGATTGCGTTAGGTTTAGGGGTGGGGAGACGGTTAGGGGTTAGGGTGAGGGTTAGGGTTAGGTTTCGAGTTAAGGTGAGGGTTTAGGGTAAGGATTATGGTAAGGGTTAGAGTTAGAGATAGTGTTAGGGTTAGGGTGAATTTTGAGTTAATAGTGAGCGTTAGGGTAAGGGTTAGGGTTAAGGTTAGAGTTAGGATTCAGATTAGTGTTAGGGTTAGTTTTAGGTTTAGGGTTAGGGTAGGGGCAAGGTTAGGGTTAAGGCTAGGATTACGCTCAAGGGTAGGGCTAGGTTAGGTTTAGGGCTCGGTTTAGGGTTAGAGTTAGTACTAGGGTTTAGGGTTAGGGTTAGGGTCAGCTTTCGAGTTATTGTTAGGGATAGGCTTAGGGTAGAGTTAAGATTAGGGTTAAGTGTAGGGTTAGGGTAAAGGTTAGGTTTAGGTCAGGTTTAGGGTTAGGATTAGGGATACGGTTAGATTTAGGGAAAGGGTTAGGGTTCGTGGGAGGGTTAGTGTTAGGTTTACAGTTAAGCTGATGATTCACGGTGTTACGGTTAGGGTCAGGGTTAGAGTTAGTGTTAGTTTTAGGTTTAGGGCTAGAGTGAGGGGAGAGTTTAGGCTTAGGTTTAGTTTTAGGGTTACGTTTAGGGTGAAGGTGAAGATTAGGGTTAGGGTAAATATTAGAGTTAGGTGTTTGGGGTATGGTTAGGATCAGGTTAGGGTTAGGTTTAGGGTTAGGATTAGGGTTAGGGTGAGAGTTGGGGGAGATTTAGTATTATGTTTAGTTTTAGGGTTAGGCTTGGGGTAAGGTTATGTTATGTGTGAGGGTTAGCGTTAGGGTTAGGGTTAGGGGTTTTGGGTTCAGTTTAGGGTCAGGGTAAGGGTTTGGGTTAGGTTTAGGGTTAGGGTTAGCGTTAGAGTTAGGTTTAGGGTTAGCTTTAGTTTTGCTTAGGGTTAGGATTGGAATGAAGTTAGGGTAGGTTTAGGGTTATGGGTAGGGTGAAATTTTGGTTGAAGATGTGGGTTGGGTTTAGGGTTAGGGTTCGAGTTATTGTTAGGGTTAGGTTTGAGTTTATGGTAGGATTAAAGTTAGGGTTAAGGTTAGGGTAGGGTTATGGTCAGGGTTAGGATTAGGCTTAGGCTGAGGGTTAGGATCAGAGTTATTGTAAGGGTTAGTTTTAGGGTTACAGGTGGGCCAAGGGTAAGGCTAGGGTTAGGTTTAGGGGTAGGGATAGGTTTAGAGTTAGGGTGAGCTTTAGGTTTGGCATAGGGTGAACTTTAAGAAAGGGTGAGTGTTAGGGTTAGGGTTATGACTAAGGTTTGGTTGAGTTTTCAGGTTAGTGTTAAGATTGTGTTTCGTGTTAGGGTTAAGTTTACGGGTTTTGTTTAATTTTAGGGTTAGTTTATAGATTTTAGGTTAGGGTTCAGTTTAGTGTTACGGTTAGGCTTGGGGTCACTGTTTGTGTTAGGCGTTGTGGTTGGGGTGAAGGTTAGGTTTAGGGTTAGGGTTGGGTAGGGTTAGGATTCTGGTTATGGTAAGGTGTTAGGGGTTAGAGTTTTAGTTTAGGGTTAGGGCTTGGGTTAGGGTACTTGTTAGTCACTGTGGTTCTGGTCATGGTTAGGTTTGGTTTAGGGTTAGGGGTAGGTTTATGATTAGGTTTAGGGTTAGTGTTTAGGTTAGGGTGAGAGTTAGGGTTAAGGTTTGGGTTAGGGTTTGGTGTCAGGGTTTAGGGTTTGAGTTAGAGTTATCATTCTGGCTTAGGGGTTCAGGTTAATATTAGGATTAGGGAGAGCATTAGGGTTAGGGTTTGGGGATACGGTTAGGGGTTAGGGTGAGGGTTATGTTTAGTTTTACAGTTAAGGCGAGGGATTAGGGTAAGTGTTATGTTTAGGGTTAGAGTTAGGGTTAGGTTTAGGGTCAGGGTTAGGTTAGGGGTAAGGTTAGGGTTAAAGGTATGTTTACGGTCAGGGGTAGGGCTAGGTTAGGGTTAGGGTTCGGTTTAGAGTTAGAGTTAGTGCTAGGGTTTAGGGTTAGGTTTAAGGTCAGCTTTAGAGTTATTGTTAGGGTTAGTGTTAGGGTAGAGTTAAGGTTAGGGTTAACTTTAAAGATAAGTAAGGGTTACGTTTAGGTCAGTGTTAGGGTTATTATTAGAGATAGGGTTAGGTTTAGGGAAAGGGTTAGGGTTCGTGTGAGGGTTAGTGTTAGGTTTACAGTTAAGCTGATGTTTTACGGTGTTAACGGTTAGGGTCAGGGTTAGAGTTAGGGTTAGGGTTAGGTTTAGGTGTAGGGCTAGAGTGAGGGGATAGTTTAGGGTTAGGTTTAGAGTGAAGGTTAAGTTAACATTAGTGTTAGGGTAAATATTAGAGTTAGGTGTGTGTCTTAAGGTTAGGATCAGGTTAGGGTTAGGTATAGGGTTAATGTTAGGGTTAGGTTTTGGTTTTTGTGTTAAGGTTAGGGTCAGGTTTAGGGTAGCTTTAGGGTTAGGGTTTGGTTTAGGGTTGTGGTTAGGGTGAAGTTGAAGTTAAGGGTGAGGTTTGAGCTTAGCCTTAGCCTTAGGGGTTAGGGTTAGGTTTAAGGTTCGGATTAGGTTTAGGGTTAAGATCACTTTTAGGGTTCGGGTAAGTGTTAGGGTTAAGTGTTGGTTAGGTTTAGGGCTATGTTAAGGTCAGAGACAAGATTCGGTTAAGGGTAGGTTTAGGTTTCGATGTTAGTGTGAGGGTTAGTGTTAGGTTTCCATTTAAGCTGAGCGTGTAGGGTAAGTTTTAGGGTTAGAGATAGAGTTAGGGTCAGGGTTAGGTTTCAGTTTAGAGTTAGGGTTAGGTTCATGCTTAGGATTAGGGTTAGGGCCAGAGTTGGGGGATATTTCGTATTATGTTTAGTTTTAGGGTTAGGGTGAAGTTTATGTTAAGTGTGAGGGTTAGAGTTAGGGTTAGGTTTAGGTTTAGGGCTAGAGTGAAGGGATAGTTTAGGGTTAGGTTTAGTTTTAGAGTTAGGCTTAGGTTTAGGGTGAAGGTTAAGATTAAGGTTAGGGCAAATATTAGAGTTAGGTGTTTGGGTTAAGGTTAGGATCAGGTTAGGGTTAGGTTTAGGGTTAGTGTTAGGTTTTGCTGTTTAGATTAATGTTAGGGTCAGGTTTAGGGTTAGCTTTAGGGTTAGGGTTCGGTTTAGGGTTAGGGTTAGGGTGAAGTTTAAGTCGAGTGAGGGTTGAGCTTAGCCTTAACGTTAGGGTTTAGGGTTAAGGTTAGGATGAGGTTTAGGGTTAAGATTAGTTTTAGGGTTAGGGTAAGTTTTAGGGTTAAGTCTTGGTTAGGTTTAGGGCTAGTTTAAAGTTAGAGATAAGGTTAGCTTAAGGGTAGGGTTTAGGTTTAGATGTTATTGTGAGGGTTAGTGTTAGGTTTCCATTTAAGCTGAGTGTGTAGGGTAAGTTTTAAGGTTAGGATTAGGGTTAGAGATAGAGTTAGGGTCGGGGTTCGGTTTAAGTTTAGAGTTAGGGTGAGGCTTATGGTTAGGATTAGGGTTAGGGTCAGAGTTGGGGGAGATTTCGTATTATGTTTAGTTGTAGGGTTAGGGTTGGAGTGAAGTTTATGTTAAGTGTGAGGGTTAGGGTTAGGGTTTGGGTTAGGTTTAGGGTTAGGGTTAGGGTCAGAGTTAGGTTTAGGGTTAGCTTTAGTTTTGGTTAGGGTTAGGATTTGAATGAAGTTAGGGTAGGTTGAGGGTTATGGGTAGGGTGAAATTTTGGTTAAAGGTGAGGATTCGGTTTAGGGTTAGGGTTCGAGTTATTGTTAGGGTTAGGTTTGAGTTTATGGTAGGTTTCAAGTTAGGGTTAAGGTTAGGTTAGGGTTATGGTCAGGGTTAAGATTAGGATTAGGTTTAGGGTGAGGGTTAAGATCAGAATTATTGTAAGGGTTAGTTTTAGTTTCACAGGTGCGCCAAGGTTAAGGTTATGGTTTGGTATATGGGTAGGGATAGCTTTAGAGTTAGGGTGAGCTTTAGGTTAGGGATAGCGTGGAGTTTAAGATCGGGTGAGGGTTAGTGTTAGGATTATGGCTAAGGTTTAGTTTAGCTTTCAGGTTAGTGTTAAGGTTGTGTTTCGTGTTAGGGTTAAGTTTACGGGTTCTGTTTACTTTTAGGATGAGGGTAAGATTTTAGGTTAGGCTTAAGTTTAGTGTTACGGTTCGGGTTAGGGTCACGGTTTGTGTTAGGCTTTGTGGTTGGGGTGAGGGTTAGGTTGAGGGTTAGGGTTGGGTAAGTATAGGATTACGGTTATGGTAAGGTGTTAGGGGTTAGAGTTTTACTTTAGGGTGAGTGTTTGGGCCAGGGTCCCAGTTAGTCACTGTGGTTCTGGTCATGCTTAGTTTTGGTTTATGGTTAGGGTTAGGTTTATGATCAGGTTTAGGGTTCGTGTTAGAGTTAGGGTTCAGGATTGGGTTAGGCTTTGGTGTTAGGGGTTAGGCTTTGGGTTAGAGTTACCGTTACGGCTTAGGGTTTCTCTTCAGTGTTAGGGTTAGGGTTAGGGAGAGCATTAGGGTTAGGGTTGGGGGATATGGTTAGGGGTTAGGGTGAGGGTTATGGTTAGTTTTACAGTTAAGGTGAGGGTTTAGAGTAAGTGTTATGTTTAGGCTTGGAGTTAGCGTTAGGTTTAGGCTTAGGGTTAGGTGTAGCGTAAATTTTCGTTTTAGGTTTAGGTTTCGAATTAGAACTAGCGTTCTATTTAAGATCAAGGTTAGAGTTAGGGTTAGTGTTCGGATTAGGTCTACGGTTAGGATTAGGTGTAGGCTTAGGTTCAGGGCTAATGTAAGGCAGAGTTTTAGGGTTACAGGTGGAGTAACGTTATGGTTAGAGTTTGGTTTAAGGTTAGGGTTTGGGTTAGGTTTAGGTTTAAGGTTAAGGTTAGGGTTAGGGTTGGATGAAGTTTAGGATGGCGTGAGGGTTATTCTTAGGGTTAGGGCTAGAGTTTGATTTTGTGTTCAGGTTAGTGTTAAGGTTAGGTTTAAAGTTCGGGTTAGGGTTAGGAGTTATCTTTAGGGTTAGTGTTAGGTTTAGGTTCAGGGTTAGAGTTACATTTAGGTTCAGGGTGAGGGTTAAGGTAAGGGTTAGGATTACGGTGAGGATTCTACTTAGTGTTAGAGGTTAGGTTTATGGTTAGGATAGGCTTAAGTTTAGGGTTAATGTTCGGGTTAGTGTTAGATTAGGGTTACTGTTCGTGTTTGGGTTAGGGTTAGGGATAAGTTTCGGGATAGTGTTAGGTTTAGGGTTGGGGATACGGTTCTGGGTTAGGGTGAGGGTTAGCATTAGGTTTAGAGTTAAGGTGAGGGTTTAGGGTAAGTGTTATGGTTAGGGTTAGAGTTAGAGTTAGGGTTAGGGTGAATTTTCAGTTAACAGTGAGGGTTAGGGTAAGGGTTAGGGTCAAGGTTAGAGTTAGGATTAAGTTTAGTGTTAGGGTTAGGTTTAGGGTCAGGGTTAGGTTAGGGGTAAGGTTAGGGTTAAGGCTATGTTTACGGTCAGGGGTAGGGCTAGGTTAGGGTTAGGGTTCGGTTTAGAGTTAGAGTTAGTGCTAGGGTTTAGGGTTAGGTTTAGGGTCAGCTTTAGAGTTATGGTTAGGGTTAGGGTTAGGGTAGAGTTAAGGTTAGGTTTAACTTTAAAGTTAAGTAAGGGTTACGTTTAGGTCAGTGTTAGGGTTATTATTAGAGATAGGGTTAGGTTTAGGGAAAGGGTTAGGGTTCGTGTGAGGGTTAGTGTTAGGTTTACAGTTAAGCTGATGTTTTACGGTGTTAACGGTTAGGGTCAGGGTTAGAGTTAGGGTTAGGTTTAGGTTTAGGTGTAGGGCTAGAGTGAGGGGATAGTTTAGGGTTAGGTTTAGAGTGAAGGTTAAGTTAACATTAGTGTTAGGGTAAATATTAGAGTTAGGTGTGTGTCTTAAGGTTAGGATCAGGTTAGGGTTAGGTATAGGGTTAATGTTAGGGTTAGGTTTTGGTTTTTGTGTTAAGGTTAGGGTCAGGTTTAGGGTAGCTTTAGGGTTAGGGTTTGGTTTAGGGTTGTGGTTAGGGTGAAGTTGAAGTTAAGGGTGAGGTTTGAGCTTAGCCTTAGCCTTAGGGGTTAGGGTTAGGTTTAAGGTTCGGATTAGGTTTAGGGTTAAGATCACTTTTAGGGTTCGGGTAAGTGTTAGGGTTAAGTGTTGGTTAGGTTTAGGGCTATGTTAAGGTCAGAGACAAGATTCGGTTAAGGGTAGGTTTAGGTTTCGATGTTAGTGTGAGGGTTAGTGTTAGGTTTCCATTTAAGCTGAGCGTGTAGGGTAAGTTTTAGGGTTAGAGATAGAGTTAGGGTCAGGGTTAGGTTTCAGTTTAGAGTTAGGGTTAGGTTCATGCTTAGGATTAGGGTTAGGGCCAGAGTTGGGGGATATTTCGTATTATGTTTAGTTTTAGGGTTAGGGTGAAGTTTATGTTAAGTGTGAGGGTTAGAGTTAGGGTTAGGTTTAGGTTTAGGGCTAGAGTGAAGGGATAGTTTAGGGTTAGGTTTAGTTTTAGAGTTAGGCTTAGGTTTAGGGTGAAGGTTAAGATTAAGGTTAGGGCAAATATTAGAGTTAGGTGTTTGGGTTAAGGTTAGGATCAGGTTAGGGTTAGGTTTAGGGTTAGTGTTAGGTTTTGCTGTTTAGATTAATGTTAGGGTCAGGTTTAGGGTTAGCTTTAGGGTTAGGGTTCGGTTTAGGGTTAGGGTTAGGGTGAAGTTTAAGTCGAGTGAGGGTTGAGCTTAGCCTTAACGTTAGGGTTTAGGGTTAAGGTTAGGATGAGGTTTAGGGTTAAGATTAGTTTTAGGGTTAGGGTAAGTTTTAGGGTTAAGTCTTGGTTAGGTTTAGGGCTAGTTTAAAGTTAGAGATAAGGTTAGCTTAAGGGTAGGGTTTAGGTTTAGATGTTATTGTGAGGGTTAGTGTTAGGTTTCCATTTAAGCTGAGTGTGTAGGGTAAGTTTTAAGGTTAGGATTAGGGTTAGAGATAGAGTTAGGGTCGGGGTTCGGTTTAAGTTTAGAGTTAGGGTGAGGCTTATGGTTAGGATTAGGGTTAGGGTCAGAGTTGGGGGAGATTTCGTATTATGTTTAGTTGTAGGGTTAGGGTTGGAGTGAAGTTTATGTTAAGTGTGAGGGTTAGGGTTAGGGTTTGGGTTAGGTTTAGGGTTAGGGTTAGGGTCAGAGTTAGGTTTAGGGTTAGCTTTAGTTTTGGTTAGGGTTAGGATTTGAATGAAGTTAGGGTAGGTTGAGGGTTATGGGTAGGGTGAAATTTTGGTTAAAGGTGAGGATTCGGTTTAGGGTTAGGGTTCGAGTTATTGTTAGGGTTAGGTTTGAGTTTATGGTAGGTTTCAAGTTAGGGTTAAGGTTAGGTTAGGGTTATGGTCAGGGTTAAGATTAGGATTAGGTTTAGGGTGAGGGTTAAGATCAGAATTATTGTAAGGGTTAGTTTTAGTTTCACAGGTGCGCCAAGGTTAAGGTTATGGTTTGGTATATGGGTAGGGATAGCTTTAGAGTTAGGGTGAGCTTTAGGTTAGGGATAGCGTGGAGTTTAAGATCGGGTGAGGGTTAGTGTTAGGATTATGGCTAAGGTTTAGTTTAGCTTTCAGGTTAGTGTTAAGGTTGTGTTTCGTGTTAGGGTTAAGTTTACGGGTTCTGTTTACTTTTAGGATGAGGGTAAGATTTTAGGTTAGGCTTAAGTTTAGTGTTACGGTTCGGGTTAGGGTCACGGTTTGTGTTAGGCTTTGTGGTTGGGGTGAGGGTTAGGTTGAGGGTTAGGGTTGGGTAAGTATAGGATTACGGTTATGGTAAGGCGTTAGGGGTTAGAGTTTTACTTTAGGGTGAGTGTTTGGGCCAGGGTCCCAGTTAGTCACTGTGGTTCTGGTCATGCTTAGTTTTGGTTTATGGTTAGGGTTAGGTTTATGATCAGGTTTAGGGTTCGTGTTAGAGTTAGGGTTCAGGATTGGGTTAGGCTTTGGTGTTAGGGGTTAGGCTTTGGGTTAGAGTTACCGTTACGGCTTAGGGTTTCTCTTCAGTGTTAGGGTTAGGGTTAGGGAGAGCATTAGGGTTAGGGTTGGGGGATATGGTTAGGGGTTAGGGTGAGGGTTATGGTTAGTTTTACAGTTAAGGTGAGGGTTTAGAGTAAGTGTTATGTTTAGGCTTGGAGTTAGCGTTAGGTTTAGGCTTAGGGTTAGGTGTAGCGTAAATTTTCGTTTTAGGTTTAGGTTTCGAATTAGAACTAGCGTTCTATTTAAGATCAAGGTTAGAGTTAGGGTTAGTGTTCGGATTAGGTCTACGGTTAGGATTAGGTGTAGGCTTAGGTTCAGGGCTAATGTAAGGCAGAGTTTTAGGGTTACAGGTGGAGTAGCGTTATGGTTAGAGTTTGGTTTAAGGTTAGGGTTTGGGTTAGGTTTAGGTTTAAGGTTAAGGTTAGGGTTAGGGTTGGATGAAGTTTAGGATGGCGTGAGGGTTATTCTTAGGGTTAGGGCTAGAGTTTGATTTTGTGTTCAGGTTAGTGTTAAGGTTAGGTTTAAAGTTCGGGTTAGGGTTAGGAGTTATCTTTAGGGTTAGTGTTAGGTTTAGGTTCAGGGTTAGAGTTACATTTAGGTTCAGGGTGAGGGTTAAGGTAAGGGTTAGGATTACGGTGAGGATTCTACTTAGTGTTAGAGGTTAGGTTTATGGTTAGGATAGGCTTAAGTTTAGGGTTAATGTTCGGGTTAGTGTTAGATTAGGGTTACTGTTCGTGTTTGGGTTAGGGTTAGGGATAAGTTTCGGGATAGTGTTAGGTTTAGGGTTGGGGATACGGTTCTGGGTTAGGGTGAGGGTTAGCATTAGGTTTAGAGTTAAGGTGAGGGTTTAGGGTAAGTGTTATGGTTAGGGTTAGAGTTAGAGTTAGGGTTAGGGTGAATTTTCAGTTAACAGTGAGGGTTAGGGTAAGGGTTAGGGTCAAGGTTAGAGTTAGGATTAAGTTTAGTGTTAGGGTTAGGTTTAGGGTCAGGGTTAGGTTAGGGGTAAGGTTAGGGTTAAGGCTATGTTTACGGTCAGGGGTAGGGCTAGGTTAGGGTTAGGGTTCGGTTTAGAGTTAGAGTTAGTGCTAGGGTTTAGGGTTAGGTTTAGGGTCAGCTTTAGAGTTATGGTTAGGGTTAGGGTTAGGGTAGAGTTAAGGTTAGGTTTAACTTTAAAGTTAAGTAAGGGTTACGTTTAGGTCAGTGTTAGGGTTATTATTAGAGATAGGGTTAGGTTTAGGGAAAGGGTTAGGGTTCGTGTGAGGGTTAGTGTTAGGTTTACAGTTAAGCTGATGTTTTACGGTGTTAACGGTTAGGGTCAGGGTTAGAGTTAGGGTTAGGTTTAGGTTTAGGTGTAGGGCTAGAGTGAGGGGATAGTTTAGGGTTAGGTTTAGAGTGAAGGTTAAGTTAACATTAGTGTTAGGGTAAATATTAGAGTTAGGTGTGTGTCTTAAGGTTAGGATCAGGTTAGGGTTAGGTATAGGGTTAATGTTAGGGTTAGGTTTTGGTTTTTGTGTTAAGGTTAGGGTCAGGTTTAGGGTAGCTTTAGGGTTAGGGTTTGGTTTAGGGTTGTGGTTAGGGTGAAGTTGAAGTTAAGGGTGAGGGTTGAGCTTAGCCTTAGCCTTAGGGGTTAGGGTTAGGTTTAAGGTTCAGATTAGGTTTAGGGTTAAGATCACTTTTAGGGTTCGGGTAAGTGTTAGGGTTAAGTGTTGGTTAGGTTTAGGGCTATGTTAAGGTCAGAGACAAGATTCGGTTAAGGGTAGGTTTAGGTTTCGATGTTAGTGTGAGGGTTAGTGTTAGGTTTCCATTTAAGCTGAGCGTGTAGGGTAAGTTTTAGGGTTAGAGATAGAGTTAGGGTCAGGGTTAGGTTTCAGTTTAGAGTTAGGGTTAGGTTCATGCTTAGGATTAGGGTTAGGGCCAGAGTTGGGGGATATTTCGTATTATGTTTAGTTTTAGGGTTAGGGTGAAGTTTATGTTAAGTGTGAGGGTTAGAGTTAGGGTTAGGTTTAGGTTTAGGGCTAGAGTGAAGGGATAGTTTAGGGTTAGGTTTAGTTTTAGAGTTAGGCTTAGGTTTAGGGTGAAGGTTAAGATTAAGGTTAGGGCAAATATTAGAGTTAGGTGTTTGGGTTAAGGTTAGGATCAGGTTAGGGTTAGGTTTAGGGTTAGTGTTAGGTTTTGCTGTTTAGATTAATGTTAGGGTCAGGTTTGGGGTTAGCTTTAGGGTTAGGGTTCGGTTTAGGGTTAGGGTTAGGGTGAAGTTTAAGTCGAGTGAGGGTTGAGCTTAGCCTTAACGTTAGGGTTTAGGGTTAAGGTTAGGATGAGATTTAGGGTTAAGATTAGTTTTAGGGTTAGGGTAAGTTTTAGGGTTAAGTCTTGGTTAGGTTTAGGGCTAGTTTAAGGTTAGAGATAAGGTTAGCTTAAGGGTAGGGTTTAGGTTTAGATGTTATTGTGAGGGTTAGTGCTAGGTTTCCATTTAAGCTGAGTGTGTAGGGTAAGTTTTAAGGTTAGGATTAGGGTTAGAGATAGAGTTAGGGTCGGGGTTCGGTTTAAGTTCAGAGTTAGGGTGAGGCTTATGGTTAGGATTAGGGTTAGGGTCAGAGTTGGGGGAGATTTCGTATTATGTTTTGTTGTAGGGTTAGGGTTGGAGTGAAGTTTATGTTAAGTGTGAGGGTTAGGGTTAGGGTTTGGGTTAGGTTTAGGGTTAGGGTTAGGGTCAGAGTTAGGTTTAGGGTTAGCTTTAGTTTTGGTTAGGGTTAGGATTTGAATGAAGTTAGGGTAGGTTGAGGGTTATGGGTAGGGTGAAATTTTGGTTAAAGGTGAGGATTCGGTTTAGGGTTAGGGTTCGAGTTATTGTTAGGGTTAGGTTTGAGTTTATGGTAGGTTTCAAGTTAGGGTTAAGGTTAGGTTAGGGTTATGGTCAGGGTTAAGATTAGGATTAGGTTTAGGGTGAGGGTTAAGATCAGAATTATTGTAAGGGTTAGTTTTAGTTTCACAGGTGTGCCAAGGTTAAGGTTATGGTTTGGTATATGGGTAGGGATAGCTTTAGAGTTAGGGTGAGCTTTAGGTTAGGGATAGCGTGGAGTTTAAGATCGGGTGAGGGTTAGTGTTAGGATTATGGCTAAGGTTTAGTTTAGCTTTCAGGTTAGTGTTAAGGTTGTGTTTCGTGTTAGGGTTAAGTTTACGGGTTCTGTTTACTTTTAGGATGAGGGTAAGATTTTAGGTTAGGCTTAAGTTTAGTGTTACGGTTCGGGTTAGGGTCACGGTTTGTGTTAGGCTTTGTGGTTGGGGTGAGGGTTAGGTTGAGGGTTAGGGTTGGGTAAGTATAGGATTACGGTTATGGTAAGGCGTTAGGGGGTAGAGTTTTACTTTAGGGTGAGTGTTTGGGCGAGGGTCCCAGTTAGTCACTGTGGTTCTGGTCATGCTTAGTTTTGGTTTATGGTTAGGGTTAGGTTTATGATCAGGTTTAGGGTTCGTGTTAGAGTTAGGGTTCAGGATTGGGTTAGGCTTTGGTGTTAGGGGTTAGGCTTTGGGTTAGAGTTACCGTTACGGCTTAGGGTTTCTCTTCAGTGTTAGGGTTAGGGTTAGGGAGAGCATTAGGGTTAGGGTTGGGGGATATGGTTAGGGCTTAGGGTGAGGGTTATGGTTAGTTTTACAGTTAAGGTGAGGGTTTAGAGTAAGTGTTATGTTTAGGCTTGGAGTTAGCGTTAGGTTTAGGCTTAGGGTTAGGTGTAGCGTAAGTTTTCGTTTTAGGTTTAGGTTTCGAATTAGAACTAGCGTTCTATTTAAGATCAAGGTTAGAGTTAGGGTTAGTGCTCGGATTAGGTCTACGGTTAGGATTAGGATTAGGTGTAGGCTTAGGTTCAGGGCTAGTGTAAGGCAGAGTTTTAGGGTTACAGGTGGAGTAGCGTTATGGTTAGAGTTTGGTTTAAGGTTAGGGTTTGGGTTAGGTTTAGGTTTAAGGTTAAGGTTAGGGTTAGGGTTGGATGAAGTTTAGGATGGCGTGAGGGTTATTCTTAGGGTTAGGGCTAGAGTTTGATTTTGTGTTCAGGTTAGTGTTAAGGTTAGGTTTAAAGTTCGGGTTAGGGTTAGGAGTTATCTTTAGGGTTAGTGTTAGGTTTAGGTTCAGGGTTAGAGTTACATTTAGGTTCAGGGTGAGGGTTAAGGTAAGGGTTAGGATTACGGTGAGGATTCTACTTAGTGTTAGAGGTTAGGTTTATGGTTAGGATAGGCTTAAGTTTAGGGTTAATGTTAGGGTTAGTGTTAGATTAGGGTTACTGTTCGTGTTTGGGTTAGGGTTAGGGATAAGTTTCGGGATAGTGTTAGGTTTAGGGTTGGGGATACGGTTCGGGGTTAGGGTGAGGGTTAGCATTAGGTTTAGAGTTAAGGTGAGGGTTTAGGGTAAGTGTTATGGTTAGGGTTAGAGTTAGGGTTAGGGTGAATTTTCAGTTAACAGTGAGGGTTAGGGTAAGGGTTAGGGTCAAGGTTAGAGTTAGGATTAAGATTAGTGTTAGGGTTAGGTTTAGGGTCAGGGTTAGGTTAGGGGTAAGGTTAGGGTTAAGGTATGTTTACGGTCAGGGGTAGGGCTAGGTTAGGGTTAGGGTTCGGTTTAGAGTTAGAGTTAGTGCTAGGGTTTAGGGTTAGGTTTAGGGTCAGCTTTAGAGTTATTGTTAGGGTTAGGTTTAGGGTAGAGTTAAGGTTAGGGTTAACTTTAAAGTTAAGTAAAGGTTACGTTTAGGTCAGTGTTAGGGTTATTATTAGAGATAGGGTTAGGTTTAGGGAAAGGGTTAGGGTTCGTGTGAGGGTTAGTGTTAGGTTTACAGTTAAGCTGATGTTTTACGGTGTTAACGGTTAGGGTCAGGGTTAGAGTTAGGGTTAGGGTTAGGTTTAGGTGTAGGGCTAGAGAGAATAGTTTAGGGTTAGGTTTAGAGTGAAGGTTAAGTTAACATTAGTGTTAGGGTAAATATTAGAGTTAGGTGTGTGTCTTAAGGTTAGGATCAGGTTAGGGTTAGGTATAGGGTTAATGTTAGGGTTAGGTTTTGGTTTTTGTGTTAAGGTTAGGGTCAGGTTTAGGGTAGCTTTAGGGTTAGGGTTTGGTTTAGGGTTGTGGTTAGGGTGAAGTTGAAGTTAAGGGTGAGGGTTGAGCTTAGCCTTAGCCTTAGGGGTTAGGGTTAGGTTTAAGGTTCAGATTAGGTTTAGGGTTAAGATCACTTTTAGGGTTCGGGTAAGTGTTAGGGTTAAGTGTTGGTTAGGTTTAGGGCTATGTTAAGGTCAGAGACAAGATTCGGTTAAGGGTAGGTTTAGGTTTCGATGTTAGTGTGAGGGTTAGTGTTAGGTTTCCATTTAAGCTGAGCGTGTAGGGTAAGTTTTAGGGTTAGAGATAGAGTTAGGGTCAGGGTTAGGTTTCAGTTTAGAGTTAGGGTTAGGTTCATGCTTAGGATTAGGGTTAGGGCCAGAGTTGGGGGATATTTCGTATTATGTTTAGTTTTAGGGTTAGGGTGAAGTTTATGTTAAGTGTGAGGGTTAGAGTTAGGGTTAGGTTTAGGTTTAGGGCTAGAGTGAAGGGATAGTTTAGGGTTAGGTTTAGTTTTAGAGTTAGGCTTAGGTTTAGGGTGAAGGTTAAGATTAAGGTTAGGGTAAATATTAGAGTTAGGTGTTTGGGTTAAGGTTAGGGTTAGGTTTAGGGTTAGTGTTAGGTTTTGCTGTTTAGATTAATGTGAGGGTCAGGTTTGGGGTTAGCTTTAGGGTTAGGGTTCGGTTTAGGGTGAAGTTTAAGTCGAGTGAGGGTTGAGCTTAGCCTTAACGTTAGGGTTTAGGGTTAAGGTTAGGATGAGGTTTAGGGTTAAGATTAGTTTTAGGGTTAGGGTAAGTTTTAGGGTTAAGTCTTGGTTAGGTTTAGGGCTAGTTTAAGGTTAGAGATAAGGTTAGCTTAAGGGTAGGGTTTAGGTTTAGATGTTATTGTGAGGGTTAGTGCTAGGTTTCCATTTAAGCTGAGTGTGTAGGGTAAGTTTTAAGGTTAGGATTAGGGTTAGAGATAGAGTTAGGGTCGGGGTTCGGTTTAAGTTTAGAGTTAGGGTGAGGCTTATGGTTAGGATTAGGGTTAGGGTCAGAGTTGGGGGAGATTTCGTATTATGTTTAGTTGTAGGGTTAGGGTTGGAGTGAAGTTTATGTTAAGTGTGAGGGTTAGGGTTAGGGTTTGGGTTAGGTTTAGGGTTAGGGTTAGGGTCAGAGTTAGGTTTAGGGTTAGCTTTAGTTTTGGTTAGGGTTAGGATTTGAATGAAGTTAGGGTAGGTTGAGGGTTATGGGTAGGGTGAAATTTTGGTTAAAGGTGAGGATTCGGTTTAGGGTTAGGGTTCGAGTTATTGTTAGGGTTAGGTTTGAGTTTATGGTAGGTTTCAAGTTAGGGTTAAGGTTAGGTTAGGGTTATGGTCAGGGTTAAGATTAGGATTAGGTTTAGGGTGAGGGTTAAGATCAGAATTATTGTAAGGGTTAGTTTTAGTTTCACAGGTGCGCCAAGGTTAAGGTTATGGTTTGGTATATGGGTAGGGATAGCTTTAGAGTTAGGGTGAGCTTTAGGTTAGGGATAGCGTGGAGTTTAAGATCGGGTGAGGGTTAGTGTTAGGATTATGGCTAAGGTTTAGTTTAGCTTTCAGGTTAGTGTTAAGGTTGTGTTTCGTGTTAGGGTTAAGTTTACGGGTTCTGTTTACTTTTAGAATGAGGGTAAGATTTTAGGTTAGGCTTAAGTTTAGTGTTACGGTTCGGGTTAGGGTCACGGTTTGTATTAGGCTTTGTGGTTGGGGTGAGGGTTAGGTTGAGGGTTAGGGTTGGGTAAGTATAGGATTACGGTTATGGTAAGGCGTTAGGTGTTAGAGTTTTACTTTAGGGTGAGTGTTTGGGCCAGGGTCCCAGTTAGTCACTGTGGTTCTGGTCATGCTTAGTTTTGGTTTATGGTTAGGGTTAGGTTTATGATCAGGTTTAGGGTTCGTGTTAGAGTTAGGGTTCAGGATTGGGTTAGGCTTTGGTGTTAGGGGTTAGGCTTTGGGTTAGAGTTACCGTTACGGCTTAGGGTTTCTCTTCAGTGTTAGGGTTAGGGTTAGGGAGAGCATTAGGGTTAGGGTTGGGGGATATGGTTAGGGCTTAGGGTGAGGGTTATGGTTAGTTTTACAGTTAAGGTGAGGGTTTAGAGTAAGTGTTATGTTTAGGCTTGGAGTTAGCGTTAGGTTTAGGCTTAGGGTTAGGTGTAGCGTAAGTTTTCGTTTTAGGTTTAGGTTTCGAATTAGAACTAGCGTTCTATTTAAGATCAAGGTTAGAGTTAGGGTTAGTGTTCGGATTAGGTCTACGGTTAGGATTAGGATTAGGTGTAGGCTTAGGTTCAGGGCTAATGTAAGGCAGAGTTTTAGGGTTACAGGTGGAGTAGCGTTATGGTTAGAGTTTGGTTTAAGGTTAGGGTTTGGGTTAGGTTTAGGTTTAAGGTTAAGGTTAGGGTTAGGGTTGGATGAAGTTTAGGATGGCGTGAGGGTTATTCTTAGGGTTAGGGCTAGAGTTTGATTTTGTGTTCAGGTTAGTGTTAAGGTTAGGTTTAAAGTTCGGGTTAGGGTTAGGAGTTATCTTTAGGGTTAGTGTTAGGTTTAGGTTCAGGGTTAGAGTTACATTTAGGTTCAGGGTGAGGGTTAAGGTAAGGGTTAGGATTACGGTGAGGATTCTACTTAGTGTTAGAGGTTATGTTTATGGTTAGGATAGGCTTAAGTTTAGGGTTAATGTTAGGGTTAGTGTTAGATTAGGGTTACTGTTCGTGTTTGGGTTAGGGTTAGGGATAAGTTTAGGGATAGTGTTAGGTTTAGGGTTGGGGATACGGTTCGGGGTTAGGGTGAGGGTTAGCATTAGGTTTAGAGTTAAGGTGAGGGTTTAGGGTAAGTGTTATGGTTAAGGTTAGAGTTAGAGTTAGGGTTAGGGTGAATTTTCAGTTAACAGTGAGGGTTAGGGTAAGGGTTAGGGTCAAGGTTAGAGTTAGGATTAAGATTAGTGTTAGGGTTAGGTTTAGGGTCAGGGTTAGGTTAGGGGTAAGGTTAGGGTTAAGGCTATGTTTACGGTCAGGGGTAGGGCTAGGTTAGGGTTAGGGTTCGGTTTAGAGTTAGAGTTAGTGCTAGGGTTTAGGGTTAGGTTTAGGGTCAGCTTTAGAGTTATTGTTAGGGTTAGGTTTAGGGTAGAGTTAAGGTTAGGGTTAACTTTAAAGTTAAGTAAGGGTTACGTTTAGGTCAGTGTTAGGGTTATTATTAGAGATAGGGTTAGGTTTAGGGAAAGGGTTAGGGTTCGTGTGAGGGTTAGTGTTAGGTTTACAGTTAAGCTGATGTTTTACGGTGTTAACGGTTAGGGTCAGGGTTAGAGTTAGGGTTAGGTTTAGGTTTAGGTGTAGGGCTAGAGTGAGAGAATAGTTTAGGGTTAGGTTTAGAGTGAAGGTTAAGTTAACATTAGTGTTAGGGTAAATATTAGAGTTAGGTGTGTGTCTTAAGGTTAGGATCAGGTTAGGGTTAGGCATAGGGTTAATGTTAGGGTTAGGTTTTGGTTTTTGTGTTAAGGTTAGGGTCAGGTTTAGGGTAGCTTTAGGGTTAGGGTTTGGTTTAGGGTTGTGGTTAGGGTGAAGTTGAAGTTAAGGGTGAGGGTTGAGCTTAGCCTTAGCCTTAGGGGTTAGGGTTAGGTTCAAGGTTCGGATTAGGTTTAGGGTTAAGATCACTTTTAGGGTTCGGGTAAGTGTTAGGGTTAAGTGTTGGTTAGGTTTAGGGCTATGTTAAGGTCAGAGACAAGATTCGGTTAAGGGTAGGTTTAGGTTTCGATGTTAGTGTGAGGGTTAGTGTTAGGTTTCCATTTAAGCTGAGCGTGTAGGGTAAGTTTTAGGGTTAGAGATAGAGTTAGGGTCAGGGTTAGGTTTCAGTTTAGAGTTAGGGTTAGGTTCATGCTTAGGATTAGGGTTAGGGCCAGAGTTGGGGGATATTTCGTATTATGTTTAGTTTTAGGGTTAGGGTGAAGTTTATGTTAAGTGTGAGGGTTAGAGTTAGGGTTAGGTTTAGGTTTAGGGCTAGAGTGAAGGGATAGTTTAGGGTTAGGTTTAGTTTTAGAGTTAGGCTTAGGTATAGGGTGAAGGTTAAGATTAAGGTTAGGGTAAATATTAGAGTTAGGTGTTTGGGTTAAGGTTAGGATCAGGTTAGGGTTAGGTTTAGGGTTAGTGTTAGGGTTAGTGTTAGGTTTTGCTGTTTAGATTAATTTAGGGTCAGGTTTAGGGTTAGCTTTAGGTTTAGGGTTCGGTTTAGGGTTAGGGTTAGGGTGAAGTTTAAGTCGAGTGAGGGCTGAGTTTAGCCTTAACGTTAGGGTTTAGGGTTAAGGTTAGGATGAGGTTTAGGGTTAAGATTCGTTTTAGGGTTAGGGTAAGTTTTAGGGTTAAGTCATGGTTGGGTTTAGGGCTAGTTTAAGGTTAGAGATAAGGTTAGCTTAAGGGTAGGGTTTAGGTTTAGATGTTATTGTGAGGGTTAGTGTTAGGTTTCCATTTAAGCTGAGTGTGTAGGGTAAGTTTTAAGGTTAGGATTAGGGTTAGAGATAGAGTTAGGGTCGGGGTTCGGTTTAAGTTTAGAGTTAGGGTGAGGCTTATGGTTAGGATTAGGGTTAGGGTCAGAGTTGGGGGAGATTTCGTATTATGTTTAGTTGTAGGGTTAGGGTTGGAGTGAAGTTTATGTTAAGTGTGAGGGTTAGGGTTAGTTTTAGGGGTTGGGTTCAGGTTAGGGTCAGGGTTAGAGTTTGGGTTAGGTTTAGGGTTAGGGTTAGGGTTAGAGTTAGGTTTAGGGTTAGCTTTAGTTTTGGTTAGGGTTAGGATTTGAATGAAGTTAGGGTACGTTTAGGCTTATAGGTAGGGTGAAATTTTGGTTAAAGGTGAGGATTCGGTTTAGGGTTAGGGTTCGAGTTATTGTTAGGGTTAGGTTTGAGTTTATGGTAGTTTTCAAGTTAGGGTTAAGGTTAGGTTAAGGTTATGGTCAGGGTTAAGATTAGGATTAGGTTTAGGGTGAGGGTTAAGATCAGAATTATTGTAAGGGTTAGTTTTAGTTTCACAGGTGCGCCAAGGTTAAGGTTATGGTTTGGTATATGGGTAGGGATAGCTTTAGAGTTAGGGTGAGCTTTAGGTTAGGGATAGGGTGGAGTTTAAGATCGGGTGAGGGTTAGTGTTAGGATTATGGCTAAGGTTTGGTTTAGCTTTCAGGTTAGTGTTAAGGTTGTGTTTCGTGTTAGGGTTAAGTTTACGGGTTCCGTTTACTTTTAGGATGAGGGTAAGATTTTAGGTTAGGCTTAAGTTTAGTGTTACGGTTCGGGTTAGGGTCACGGTTTGTGTTAGGCTTTGTGGTTGGGGTGAGGGTTAGGTTGAGGGTTAGGGTTGGGTAAGTATAGGATTACGGTTATGGTAAGGTGTTAGGGGTTAGAGTTTTACTTTAGGGTGAGTGTTTGGGCGAGGGTCCCAGTTAGTCATTGTGGTTCTGGTCATGCTTAGTTTTGGTTTATGGTTAGGGTTAGGTTTATAATCAGGTTTAGGGTTAGTGTTAGAGTTAGGGTTCAGGTTTGTGTTAGGCTTTGGTGTTAGGGGTTAGACTTTGGGTTAGAGTTACCGTTACGGCTTAGGGTTTCTCTTCAGTGTTAGGGTTAGGGTTAGGGAGAGCATTAGGGTTAGGGTTGGGGGATATGGTTAGGGGTTAGGGTGAGGGTTATGGTTAGTTTTACAGTTAAGGTGAGGGTTTAGAGTAAGTGTTATGTTTAGGCTTGGAGTTAGCGTTAGGTTTAGGCTTAGGGTTAGGTGTAGCGTAAGTTTTCGGTTTAGGTTTAGGTTTCGAATTACAATTAGTGTTCTATTTAAGATCAAGGTTAGAGTTAGGGTTAGTGTTCGGATTAGGTCTACGGTTAGGATTAGTATTAGGTCTAGACTTCGGTTCAGGGTAATGGAAGGCTTAGTTTTAGGGTTACAGGTGGAGTAGCGTTATGGTTAGAGTTTGGTTTAAGGTTAGGGTTTGGGTTAGGTTTAGGTTTAAGGTTAAGGTTAGGGTTAGGGTTGGATGAAGTTTAGGATGGCGTGAGGGTTATTCTTAGGGTTAGGGCTAGAGTTTGATTTTGTGTTCAGGTTAGTGTTAAGGTTAGGTTTAAAGTTCGGGTTAGGGTTAGGAGTTATCTTTAGGGTTAGTGTTAGGTTTAGGTTCAGGGTTAGAGTTACATTTAGGTTCAGGGTGAGGGTTAAGGTAAGGGTTAGGATTACGGTGAGGATTCTACCTAGTGTTAGAGGTTAGGTTTATGGTTAGGATAGGCTTAAGTTTAGGGTTAATGTTAGGGTTAGTGTTAGATTAGGGTTACTGTTCGTGTTTGGGTTAGGGTTAGGGATAAGTTTCGGGATAGTGTTAGGTTTAGGGTTGGGGATACGGTTCGGGTTTAGGGTGAGGGTTAGCATTAGGTTTAGAGTTAAGGTGAGGGTTTAGGGTAAGTGTTATGGTTAGGGTTAGAGTTAGAGTCAGGGTTAGGGTGAATTTTCAGTTAACACTGAGGGTTAGGGTAAGGGTTAGGTTTAAGGCTAGAGTTAGGATTAAGATTAGTGTTAGGGTTAGGTTTAGGGTCAGGGTTAGGTTAGGGGTAAGGTTAGGGTTAAGGCTATGTTTACGGTCAGGGGTAGGGCTAGGTTAGGGTTAGGGTTCTGTTTCGAGTTAGAGTTAGTGCTAGGGTTTAGGGTTAGGTTTAGGGTCAGCTTTAGAGTTATGGTTAGGGTTAGGGTTAGGGTTAGGGTAGAGTTAAGGTTAGGGTTAACTTTAAAGATAAGTAAGGGTTACGTTCAGGTCAGTGTTAGGGTTATTATTAGAGATAGGGTTAGGTTTAGGGAAAGGGTTAGGGTTCGTGTGAGGGTTAGTGTTAGGTTTACAGTTAAGCTGATGTTTTACGGTGTTTACGGTTAGGGTCAGGGATAGAGTTAGGGTTAGGGTTAGGTTTAGGTGTAGGGCTAGAGTGAGGGGATAGTTTAGGGTTAGGTTTAGAGTGAAGGTTAAGTTAACATTAGTGTTAGTGTAAATATTAGAGTTAGGTGTTTGTGTTAAGGTTAGGATCAGGTTAGGGTTAGGTATAGGGTTAATGTTAGGGTTAGGTTTTGGTTTTTGTGTTAAGGTTAGGGTCAGGTTTAGGGTATCTTTAGGGTTAGGGTTTGGTTTAGGGTTGTGGTTAGGGTGAAGTTGAAGTTAAGGGTGAGGGTTGAGCTTAGCCTTAGCCTTAGGGGTTAGGGTTAGGTTTAAGGTTCGGATTAGGTTTAGGGTTAAGATCACTTTTAGGGTTCGGGTAAGTGTTAGGGTTAAGTGTTGGTTAGGTTTAGGGCTATGTTAAGGTCAGAGACAAGATTCGG
The DNA here is from genome assembly GCF_030014295.1 of Loxodonta africana. Lineage (NCBI taxonomy): Eukaryota > Metazoa > Chordata > Mammalia > Proboscidea > Elephantidae > Loxodonta > Loxodonta africana. The sequence continues at coordinate 5,831 of NW_026974858.1, read as the reverse complement.
TTAAGGGTAGGTTTAGGTTTCGATGTTAGTGTGAGGGTTAGTGTTAGGTTTCCATTTAAGCTGAGCGTGTAGGGTAAGTTTTAGGGTTAGAGATAGAGTTAGGGTCAGGGTTAGGTTTCAGTTTAGAGTTAGGGTTAGGTTCATGCTTAGGATTAGGGTTAGGGCCAGAGTTGGGGGATATTTCGTATTATGTTTAGTTTTAGGGTTAGGGTGAAGTTTATGTTAAGTGTGAGGGTTAGAGTTAGGGTTAGGTTTAGGTTTAGGGCTAGAGTGAAGGGATAGTTTAGGGTTAGGTTTAGTTTTAGAGTTAGGCTTAGGTTTAGGGTGAAGGTTAAGATTAAGGTTAGGGTAAATATTAGAGTTAGGTGTTTGGGTTAAGGTTAGGATCAGGTTAGGGTTAGGTTTACGGTTAGTGTTAGGTTTTGCTGTTTAGATTAATGTTAGGGTCAGGTTTAGGGTTAGCTTTAGGGTAAGGGTTCGGTTTAGGGTTAGGGTTAGGGTGAAGTTTAAGTCGAGTGAGGGTTGAGTTTAGCCTTAACGTTAGGGTTTAGGGTTAAGGTTAGGATGAGGTTTAGGGTTAAGATTCGTTTTAGGGTTAGGGTAAGTTTTAGGGTTAAGTCATGGTTAGGTTTAGGGCTAGTTTAAGGTTAGAGATAAGGTTAGCTTAAGGGTAGGGTTTAGGTTTAGATGTTATTGTGAGGGTTAGTGTTAGGTTTCCATTTAAGCTGAGTGTGTAGGGTAAGTTTTAAGGTTAGGATTAGGGTTAGAGATAGAGTTAGGGTCGGGGTTCGGTTTAAGTTTAGAGTTAGGGTGAGGCTTATGGTTAGGATTAGGGTTAGGGTCAGAGTTGGGGGAGATTTCGTATTATGTTTAGTTGTAGGGTTAGGGTTGGAGTGAAGTTTATGTTAAGTGTGAGGGTTAGGGTTAGTTTTAGGGGTTGGGTTCAGGTTAGGGTCAGGGTTAGGGTTTGGGTTAGGTTTAGGGTTAGGGTTAGGGTTAGGGTTAGAGTTAGGTTTAGGATTAGCTTTAGTTTTGGTTAGGGTTAGGATTTGAATGAAGTTAGGGTACGTTTAGGCTTATAGGTAGGGTGAAATTTTGGTTAAAGGTGAGGATTCGGTTTAGGGTTAGGGTTCGAGTTATTGTTAGGGTTAGGTTTGAGTTTATGGTAGTTTTCAAGTTAGGGTTAAGGTTAGGTTAGGGTTATGGTCAGGGTTAAGATTAGGATTAGGTTTAGGGTGAGGGTTAAGATCAGAATTATTGTAAGGGTTAGTTTTAGTTTCACAGGTGCGCCAAGGTTAAGGTTATGGTTTGGTATATGGGTAGGGATAGCTTTAGAGTTAGGGTGAGCTTTAGGTTAGGGATAGCGTGGAGTTTAAGATCGGGTGAGGGTTAGTGTTAGGGTTATGGCTAAGGTTTGGTTTAGCTTTCAGGTTAGTGTTAAGGTTGTGTTTCGTGTTAGGGTTAAGTTTATGGGTTCCGTTTACTTTTAGGATGAGGTTAAGATTTTAGGTTAGGCTTAAGTTTAGTGTTACGGTTCGGGTTAGGGTCACGGTTTGTGTTAGGCTTTGTGGTTGGGGTGAGGGTTAGGTTGAGGGTTAGGGTTTGGTAAGTATAGGATTACGGTTATGGTAAGGTGTTAGGGGTTAGAGTTTTACTTTAGGGTGAGTGTTTGGGCGAGGGTCCCAGTTAGTCATTGTGGTTCTGGTCATGCTTAGTTTTGGTTTATGGTTAGGGTTAGGTTTATAATCAGGTTTAGGGTTAGTGTTAGAGTTAGGGTTCAGGTTTGGGTTAGGCTTTGGTGTTAGGGGTTAGACTTTGGGTTAGAGTTACCGTTACGGCTTAGGGTTTCTCTTCAGTGTTAGGGTTAGGGTTAGGGAGAGCATTAGGGTTAGGGTTGGGGGATATGGTTAGGGGTTAGGGTGAGGGTTATGGTTAGTTTTACAGTTAAGGTGAGGGTTTAGAGTAAGTGTTATGTTTAGGCTTGGAGTTAGCGTTAGGTTTAGGCTTAGGGTTAGGTGTAGCGTAAGTTTTCGGTTTAGGTTCAGGTTTCGAATTAGAATTAGTGTTCTATTTAAGATCAAGGTTAGAGTTAGGGTTAGTGTTCGGATTAGGTGTACGGTTAGGATTAGGATTAGGTCTAGACTTCGGTTCAGGGTAATGGAAGGCTTAGTTTTAGGGTTACAGGTGGAGTAGCGTTATGGTTAGAGTTTGGTTTAAGGTTAGGGTTTGGGTTAGGTTTAGGTTTAAGGTTAAGGTTAGGGTTAGGGTTGGATGAAGTTTAGGATGGCGTGAGGGTTATTCTTAGGGTTAGGGCTAGAGTTTGATTTTGTGTTCAGGTTAGTGTTAAGGTTAGGTTTAAAGTTCGGGTTAGGGTTAGGAGTTATCTTTAGGGTTAGTGTTAGGTTTAGGTTCAGGGTTAGAGTTACATTTAGGTTCAGGGTGAGGGTTAAGGTAAGGGTTAGGATTACGGTGAGGATTCTACCTAGTGTTAGAGGTTAGGTTTATGGTTAGGATAGGCTTAAGTTTAGGGTTAATGTTAGGGTTAGTCTTAGATTAGGGTTACTGTTCGTGTTTGGGTTAGGGTTAGGGATAAGTTTCGGGATAGTGTTAGGTTTAGGGTTGGGGATACGGTTCGGGTTTAGGGTGAGGGTTAGCATTAGGTTTAGAGTTAAGGTGAGGGTTTAGGGTAAGTGTTATGGTTAGGGTTAGAGTTAGAGTCAGGGTTAGGGTGAATTTTCAGTTAACACTGAGGGTTAGGGTAAGGGTTAGGTTTAAGGCTAGAGTTAGGATTAAGATTAGTGTTAGGGTTAGGTTTAGGGTCAGGGTTAGGTTAGGGGTAAGGTTAGGGTTAAGGCTATGTTTACGGTCAGGGGTAGGGCTAGGTTAGGGTTAGGGTTCTGTTTCGAGTTAGAGTTAGTGCTAGGGTTTAGGGTTAGGTTTAGGGTCAGCTTTAGAGTTATGGTTAGGGTTAGGGTTAGGGTTAGGGTAGAGTTAAGGTTAGGGTTAACTTTAAAGATAAGTAAGGGTTACGTTCAGGTCAGTGTTAGGGTTATTATTAGAGATAGGGTTAGGTTTAGGGAAAGGGTTAGGGTTCGTGTGAGGGTTAGTGTTAGGTTTACAGTTAAGCTGATGTTTTACGGTGTTTACGGTTAGGGTCAGGGATAGAGTTAGGGTTAGGGTTAGGTTTAGGTGTAGGGCTAGAGTGAGGGGATAGTTTAGGGTTAGGTTTAGAGTGAAGGTTAAGTTAACATTAGTGTTAGTGTAAATATTAGAGTTAGGTGTTTGTGTTAAGGTTAGGATCAGGTTAGGGTTAGGTATAGGGTTAATGTTAGGGTTAGGTTTTAGTTTTTGTGTTAAGGTTAGGGTCAGGTTTAGGGTATCTTTAGGGTTAGGGTTTGGTTTAGGGTTGTGGTTAGGGTGAAGTTGAAGTTAAGGGTGAGGGTTGAGCTTAGCCTTAGCCTTAGGGGTTAGGGTTAGGTTTAAGGTTCGGATTAGGTTTAGGGTTAAGATCACTTTTAGGGTTCGGGTAAGTGTTAGGGTTAAGTGTTGGTTAGGTTTAGGGCTATGTTAAGGTCAGAGACAAGATTCGGTTAAGGGTAGGTTTAGGTTTCGATGTTAGTGTGAGGGTTAGTGTTAGGTTTCCATTTAAGCTGAGCGTGTAGGGTAAGTTTTAGGGTTAGAGATAGAGTTAGGGTCAGGGTTAGGTTTCAGTTTAGAGTTAGGGTTAGGTTCATGCTTAGGATTAGGGTTAGGGCCAGAGTTGGGGGATATTTCGTATTATGTTTAGTTTTAGGGTTAGGGTGAAGTTTATGTTAAGTGTGAGGGTTAGAGTTAGGGTTAGGTTTAGGTTTAGGGCTAGAGTGAAGGGATAGTTTAGGGTTAGGTTTAGTTTTAGAGTTAGGCTTAGGTTTAGGGTGAAGGTTAAGATTAAGGTTAGGGTAAATATTAGAGTTAGGTGTTTGGGTTAAGGTTAGGATCAGGTTAGGGTTAGGTTTACGGTTAGTGTTAGGTTTTGCTGTTTAGATTAATGTTAGGGTCAGGTTTAGGGTTAGCTTTAGGGTAAGGGTTCGGTTTAGGGTTAGGGTTAGGGTGAAGTTTAAGTCGAGTGAGGGTTGAGTTTAGCCTTAACGTTAGGGTTTAGGGTTAAGGTTAGGATGAGGTTTAGGGTTAAGATTCGTTTTAGGGTTAGGGTAAGTTTTAGGGTTAAGTCATGGTTAGGTTTAGGGCTAGTTTAAGGTTAGAGATAAGGTTAGCTTAAGGGTAGGGTTTAGGTTTAGATGTTATTGTGAGGGTTAGTGTTAGGTTTCCATTTAAGCTGAGTGTGTAGGGTAAGTTTTAAGGTTAGGATTAGGGTTAGAGATAGAGTTAGGGTCGGGGTTCGGTTTAAGTTTAGAGTTAGGGTGAGGCTTATGGTTAGGATTAGGGTTAGGGTCAGAGTTGGGGGAGATTTCGTATTATGTTTAGTTGTAGGGTTAGGGTTGGAGTGAAGTTTATGTTAAGTGTGAGGGTTAGGGTTAGTTTTAGGGGTTGGGTTCAGGTTAGGGTCAGGGTTAGGGTTTGGGTTAGGTTTAGGGTTAGGGTTAGGGTTAGGGTTAGAGTTAGGTTTAGGATTAGCTTTAGTTTTGGTTAGGGTTAGGATTTGAATGAAGTTAGGGTACGTTTAGGCTTATAGGTAGGGTGAAATTTTGGTTAAAGGTGAGGATTCGGTTTAGGGTTAGGGTTCGAGTTATTGTTAGGGTTAGGTTTGAGTTTATGGTAGTTTTCAAGTTAGGGTTAAGGTTAGGTTAGGGTTATGGTCAGGGTTAAGATTAGGATTAGGTTTAGGGTGAGGGTTAAGATCAGAATTATTGTAAGGGTTAGTTTTAGTTTCACAGGTGCGCCAAGGTTAAGGTTATGGTTTGGTATATGGGTAGGGATAGCTTTAGAGTTAGGGTGAGCTTTAGGTTAGGGATAGGGTGGAGTTTAAGATCGGGTGAGGGTTAGTGTTAGGGTTATGGCTAAGGTTTGGTTTAGCTTTCAGGTTAGTGTTAAGGTTGTGTTTCGTGTTAGGGTTAAGTTTACGGGTTCCGTTTACTTTTAGGATGAGGTTAAGATTTTAGGTTAGGCTTAAGTTTAGTGTTACGGTTCGGGTTAGGGTCACGGTTTGTGTTAGGCTTTGTGGTTGGGGTGAGGGTTAGGTTGAGGGTTAGGGTTGGGTAAGTATAGGATTACGGTTATGGTAAGGTGTTAGGGGTTAGAGTTTTACTTTAGGGTGAGTGTTTGGGCGAGGGTCCCAGTTAGTCATTGTGGTTCTGGTCATGCTTAGTTTTGGTTTATGGTTAGGGTTAGGTTTATAATCAGGTTTAGGGTTAGTGTTAGAGTTAGGGTTCAGGTTTGGGTTAGGCTTTGGTGTTAGGGGTTAGACTTTGGGTTAGAGTTACCGTTACGGCTTAGGGTTTCTCTTCAGTGTTAGGGTTAGGGTTAGGGAGAGCATTAGGGTTAGGGTTGGGGGATATGGTTAGGGGTTAGGGTGAGGGTTATGGTTAGTTTTACAGTTAAGGTGAGGGTTTAGAGTAAGTGTTATGTTTAGGCTTGGAGTTAGCGTTAGGTTTAGGCTTAGGGTTAGGTGTAGCGTAAGTTTTCGGTTTAGGTTTAGGTTTCGAATTACAATTAGTGTTCTATTTAAGATCAAGGTTAGAGTTAGGGTTAGTGTTCGGATTAGGTCTACGGTTAGGATTAGGATTAGGACTAGACTTCGGTTCAGGGCTAATGGAAGGCTTAGTTTTAGGGTTACAGGTGGAGTAGCGTTATGGTTAGAGTTTGGTTTAAGGTTAGAATACTATCTCTCTATG